>NW_024582437.1:1982118-2071001 GCF_018398535.1 Haplochromis burtoni
TGTGTGTGTGTGTGTGTGTGTGTGTGTAGTATACATAGTGTGTGTAAACAGACGAGTGGGGTTACTGATAGAAATCTTATGGAAACAATATATTCTCTGTTAAAGATACAGCCTCAGCTCCATTTTGCACGTAGATGTATAGAAAGCAGAGCTCTGTTCTTTCCTCCAGCTGAACTAGAGCAGGACAGGCAGGCAGGAGCGCTGGCAGGATGTGCATTTGTTTTTCCACTTGTTCTGTCCGCCGCGAATCGGCGAGCATTCCACCACAGCGCTCGCTGTGCTCACGAATGACCTTCCGACTGCCTTGTCATTTCTATTGATTTAGCTGTTGTGTAGGAGAAAGGAGGGGGGTTGGTGAAGTAATACGGGGAGAGGGAGAGAGGACTCTGGTTCCCTGGCATGAACTGAAAATGGAACTGTGTGTGCTTTGCCTTGTTGTGTTCTTCAAATGACCCTCAAATCCAGCTGCAGTCAGACTGCCTTTCCTCGCCTTTCTCTCTGTGGAAGTGGGATTGCTGTGGATCTGTCTGTCTCTCTGCTGAGGACTGAGGAGGAGATGAAGAGAGGAAGGAAAGGGAAGAGGGAGCTAGGGAGCTTACTGTCATTCCTCTATCCTAACCCCACTGTTATTGTTCCCATCAGTGCTGTTGGCTCCAGTGTGATTTCCCAGCACCAACACCGCCTCCACCTCTACCGGCTGGCCTAACCTGTCAGTCATCTGAGACCTGCTGATTGACAAGGGCCTTGTTTACCTCACCGGGGCTCGAACAGGCTTAACGGTTACGACAGGATATTTGTCAGAGCTAGGGCACTGTGTCATGGCCCCTTCATATAAACAGAGGGGCAACAAAGAGTCAGCAAGATGGACAGAAATGCTGACATTCAAGAAAAATAGGGAGATATTTGAAGGATTTGTATCTTAATCAAATGCTGCCCACCCACTAAATTATTGCTAAAGTGATGGATGCAGTGAGCAGTCTTCCTTTATCACTGGGTCCTGTAGTTTCATAGCGAGCATTAACCTACAGCGTTCTCGGGGATATAACCAAATCTCGCCGACACTGTGAAAGACACATGACCGCCAGTCCCAGTGATTGAGAAGCGGCTTTATCTTAAACCTATCTCCCACTCTGAGGATGGGAGGAACGGCGATGTTTCCGTATTTCGCTGTCCATCAGATAAGTTTATAATCTATTGCACAGCACCGACAGGAAAAAGGAGTTTCCGTTTGTGCCACTTTATCAATACAGTCGCCCTCCCTCTTCCTCCGTCCTTCTTCTCCCTCTTCCTTCCTTTACGTCTCACACAGGCTTCTTTCTGCCCCCCTCTTTTTTTCTTTTTTTTTAGTTTTGAGAAATCACCTGTGCAGCTCCCATCTGCCTAGACACTGATAACACCAGTTCATTCAGCCAAGTCCAGCTATTGGCTGACCTGCATCCAATTAAAAAAGTGTTTGAAGTCTCTGGAAACAACAGAGATGGATGAGGAGACAGAAAGATACAGACAGAGCGAGACAAAGAGTAGCACACAAGTGAGTCGCTATCGACAGGGTGGGGACTGTCTTTCCACAGACTGCCCGTGAGGACGGTCACTCAAAGTCAAATGAAACGAAGAACAGAAAAAGTGCTGGCCACAAGTGTTTTTCTCCAGACACACTAGCTTTATCACACCATGGAGATGGATGCTCCAGTTGGATTGCTATTTTGGATCTTGCCTGAGTTCCTCATAGACCCATTAGGTGTCCTGACTAGCTCCTGGCCCCTTTTATTGCATACTCGGGTTTTACATTTGCTCCCTTAATCATCATCTCTGTTTGATATGATAGCTTTGTAAAGTAAACTCTCGTTTATTCTGGGACCTAGAGGCATATGTAAAAAACAAAAAACAAAAAAAAAAGCATTCAGACAGGGCCAAGTCTTAGTGCATATTTAGGTGCATGATGAGGTAAAAGTGCACTGAGTATGTTAAGTAACAATCACTCAGTACTCTGGGAAACTTTGCACAATGCTTAGCCTCAGTTTATGCCTCTCGTGTTTTACTTTATATTGAATCATACTGTGCTCGCAGTATGTTTGAAACTGAATATAATAATGTTTATATTAATATATTGAAAGTAAAATGAAACTAAAATTAAAAACAGGTTGTGGTTTATGACCACAGTAATTTTCATGCACCACATCAGATTGTTTGATGTCTACATGGTTACAAGTTGTTAGAAGTGGTCCACCCCTTTGGACCACTTCTAACAACTATCGACCTCACCATTATATACTTCCTTTGGTAAAGTTGATTTGTTTATGTGCTGTTTAATTATTGTACAATAATAGGGGGGTTTTCTAAGAAATTGTTGGATTTTTGAGATCCTGTCACCAATCTGTACAGCAAACATTAACCAACTGATAGCAGTCTTCCTTTACCACCACAACCAGCTGGAATACGGGTCCTGATACACACCTGTATGCTTTTTCCACATCTGACACCTAATGGTGTTACAGTTTGGATATGGATGCTGTCAGGGGAGGATATTGCTATAGAAAAAATTACCTTTTCTTCAACAGAATCAAAAGGGGATATACATTGTTTATTTATTTCTGACTCGTGATCAGTTTACTATATGCAAAAACGTAAACAGTAGTTGGACTTTGTGTTTAGAAGCAGCATTTTAAGCTGCTTAGCTCCATTTATACCTGATTTTGATTTTGGACATAAGCATCAAGAGGAAGTGAACAGATTCTGACAGCTTTAACAATCAGCTAACTAGGCAGTGGTGCAAAAAAAAAAAAATCTGCATACAAATTCATATCTGTTAAAACTGGTTGCTTAACTTGAACGTTGGTAAGGACGTAAGAAGCATAAGCTGGGCTCCACCTACAGTAACTATTGTCATCTCCAGTAGATGGAACCAGGAAGCAGGAAACTGGTCTGCAAACTAAGGCAATATACTGTATAAAACTCCCCTCCAGTCGTCTTCCTTAGACCTCTTCCAATATATCAGGATATAACGGATTAATTTAGTCAAATTGTAACCAGTGTCCCAAACAGGAAGGCTTGCATGTACAACAGGAATTGGAATCATTTTTTCATGTTGAGTCATGTTTAGGTCATTTTTTTGGCCTGAACATCCCTCTCCCTCTTTCAGTCTATGGAAGTGCTCTCAGCTGAACTGGCATAGCAGAGCTTTCATTATATTTTGTACAGTGACACTAGAGAGTGGTGAGGGGAAGGACTGTCTGGATACCAGATTTGTGGGGAAAATAGAAAGTTGTCAGAATTGGTTATCTAGTTATTCTGGCAACAACACGAGCAGTCAGATAGATGTGAAACTGTTTTGGATCTAGATGATTAAAGAAAACAAACAATAAAACAAACTGAGATCTATTCAGGTATTAACCGCAGATTTACTTTTACAACATGATTTGCTGAGTAGTGCATTGAATCTTTAGGCCCTTGTGAATGGCATAGTCAGTTGGTGATTTGATGAGTCTGTTATTCAATTAATTTGGTCCCAATAGATGGATTGCAATTAGTTTATTTACAGTATGTCAGAATGGGCAGAGAGTGAAGCCAAATTTTTGTGCATGGTGCCCGGAAGAGCAATATCAGTAATTTTAGTGTTGTCAAAATGATTGCTGAGCACGCTGACAACAATTGTGGTTTCCTGTGAAATGTCTCAACTGTTGGATGGTCATTACGCACCTAATCTTCCCTCAGGATGAGTTATAATAACACTGGCATTCTGTCATGTAGACCAGACTCGTGGTCTTAACTCTGGGAATGTTTTTAATTTGGCAGAAGAGAGCAAGCTCTTGGATGTAAAGTGTCGTTTAAACACAGGCAGCCATAAATGACTTTCCCTAGTAAAATGCTGTCTGAAAATACCTACAGAAAATCTTGTGTTTTACATACTTTGTAAGTCCTATATTCTGCTTAGAATAATCATAGTGTGATGCAGGCATAGCATGACTCAGATGTGAGGAAGGTGTAGGCTTGTAATGATGGAGACCATGGTCACTCCGTATCAGCAGTCTGCAGGTTTAATGGTCTCTGCTGGGCTCAGAGGAAGCACTGTGGGCATTGGAGAACTTCAGGGACATTAGATGAGTCATACACAGAGTCTCAGGTGTGTGTTTGTGCCATGCATGCCCACACAGAGACTTGCACACACACACATTAGTGGTAATCTTAACTTCACAACCTCCTGACAATTAGTCACTTTGATTTCATTATTCACTGCTGGGTGAGAGAGGGGGAGCCCACTGTTTGAGCTCTTTCAACAACTTCCTGTCTGAGAGCAGCAGTCAATAGATGATGGAGAAATGATGAAACTGAAGGGGCGTGTGGATGGAGGAGGGGATAGTGGGGAATAGATGTGGAGTAGATGGGGACCCATGGATAAGTAGTTGGATGGATAAAAGGGGGAGATTGATTAATGGCCTAGATCAAAGCATTGTTATTGAATGTGCTCACCCTACATGTTGGACTCTGATTTTTGATTAAAGTGAAATTGGACTCATTTCCAGCTCTGTATTTTCTTATTGCAACTCTTGACTTAGAGTGAGCCGGTGTCACTGTTCTGTTTTCTGCTGTACTGAAAGCTGAAATGTAACCATAAGTAAAAAAAAAAAAAAAGTGGCACACACAAAACCAACTTCTGTCTGTTACATGTTTAAGTCTATGTGACCTTCATAAGTATTCGTATTTGTTTCTGGCCCACAGACATTCAAAACCTGTAATTTCACATTGATGAGTTAAACATTTTTTTTTATATTTTTGGATTTTTTTGTGTAATTAAAACACAGATATAAGATACCTCTAGGTTAGTCAAAGTTTTTAGGTTGTTTTGTCCATAAAGAGCTCTCACAGCTTTACTGTCCCTACCACAGAGGAATTACTGATGGGCCCATTTGACCTCCTTTTAGACAATCCTGACTCAAGCACTCCCTCCACTTTGGTTGTTCTGTGTCATGGTGAGCGTCTCTCTGCTTGGCTGCCTCATGTGTGTCATATGTGTTGGTGAGTCAGTGAAAAGACCATCAAAGCCTGAAGCAGCGGGAAGAATCAACGAGACGGCAAACCTACTGTGGGTCACCCCAAAACGAACAGAATAATGTCACTTTCTCACATGTGACTTACTGCGGCTCCTTATTAAGGCCTGCAAACAATCAGCACACAGTACACATACCATTAGGGTAGTAAGGACAAAGTCACCATGGCAACTGTCATGCAAAGCTGAGCTTCATTCTTCATTATAAAATGAGGAGCAGTAGCTCCTCCGATGTTGCATTGTGGGTGATTCAACCGTACGCCGGAGTTTTATTTTCAGTTTGATGGCGTCGCGGTCGATTCTTTTTTACCCTTGTTCTGCTGCTTTAATTTCTTCTGTTCATTCAAAATTTAAAGAGCACAAACACACGTCCTGCATACAAGTGTGCATCAACCAGCACCTGTGAATGTCTATAATTAAACAGCTTGTGCTTATAGTGCTGTGATTACATCTTATTTCCCTTGTTGACCTTTAGCAGTAGCACTTGTAGATTTGTTCTCATGTGCCGTACTTAACATTACATGCCAGCAGACTCCTTAACGGAGCCATTTGTCTTAGTCCAGCCGAGTAACTGCGCTTGTTGAATCTGTTCGTTCTGTCCCGTTCGACGAGGTGACCATTCACTGATGTCACTTTCAAGATGGCTTTTGTGGCCTTCCTCTACCCTTCTCCTCAAGGAGAGACTGCCAGTAGGAAAGCTTAATTATTCATCTGCAGTTTGAGATGAATAATGGGTAGTATTGATCCAGAGGATAAGAAGATGGGATCCACCTGTCTTAAGTGGCCATGAACCTGATGGCAATTGCTCTCTCTTTCTCTTTTCCTCCCTCTCTCATCCTGCTGTCAATGTGTCAGTAACAGGTCTTTATCAGTGGGTCACATTTGACTGTCCTCTGTCGTATTCCACTTAATTGAGTTACAGATGGCTTCTCTTACAGTACGATCGATGGCTGAAGTCTCTGAGGCGTGGAGCTGTATGCATTTCATTTTACTGATGTATGTTTATTTGTTTATTTATTTGTTTATTTATAAGGAACCCCATTAGCTTCCACAACAGTGGTTGCTAGTCTTCCTGGGGCCCAAACCATCAAATACCACCAAATAAAATGTTACACAATGAGTTGGATGCAAAAATGTCCACATAATTTGGCTCTTACATCCACAATAAGGTTTTACAATTCTGAAAATGTAAACATGTAAATATTAAAAATTATAAGAAAAACACTCAAACAAAATACACAATTTCCATTACAAGTGACATTACCCTCTACAATTTTTACAAATAAAGCATAAGGCAACTTATTCCACTGAAAAAATGCTCTAAATATAACAGAGTTTTTCAAAAAGTTACTTTTAACTCGAGGAGTTACTAAATTGTGGTTAGTTGAGAATCGTGTAGCATGATTATGTATTTCATCTGGATACTGCAACTGAGCATAAAAAAAGTGTGGTGTGTTTACCAGTATTGCTTTCTTTAAAAATACAAGTAAGCCATAGTATAATTTAGCTTGTACAGAAAGCCAAGAAAGTTTATCATGCATTTTATCAATACTTGTATAATATGAACACCTTAACACTAATCTGGCCGCCCTATTTTGGACTAACTGAAGTCTGTTCAGATCTGTCTTATTAGCTGCTGACCAAATGATTGAGCAGTACTTTAAATGAGATAATACTAGTGCATTAATGACATCTTTCATAATTGAAGAAGTGATATAAAAAGAGCATTTCCTAGCTATAGCTATGCCCTGTCCCATTTTCTTAATAACAGAGTTGATGTGCTGAGACCATGAAAGGTGGTGGTTTATGGTAACACCAAGTAATTTAATCTGGGTGACCTGTTCTAATACCGATCCAGCTATGGAAAGATTTAGTTGTGGGCTGTTGACGAAGCGTACTCTACTTCCTATTAACACGGATTTGGATTTAGACACGTTTAAAATCATGTTGTTTTTACTTATCCAATCAAACACGTTCAGCAAATCTAGTTGTAATACGCTTGTCAATTCAGAGTGGCTACTGGCTGAATAAAACATGGTGGAGTCATCAGCATACATTACAAGATGAGATTTATCCAGGACATACGGCAAATCATTTGTAAAGACTGAATAGAGAAGTGGACCGAGGCAGCTGCCTTGGGGTAGACCACAGTTCATTTCACAGCCCTCTGAGAAATAACCATTGTAATAAACCTTTTGCCTTCTTCCAGACAAATAACTTTCCATCCAGCACAAAGCAGCTGGTGAAAATCCATAACATTTTAGCTTATCTATCAAAAGATCATGATTTATCAAATCAAATGGAGCACTAAAATCCAAAAATACCACCCCGGCCAGATTCCCATTATCTAGATATTTATACCAGTTATCTGTCATGTGAATAAGAGCTGAACTGGTGGAATAACCAGGTTTGTAGGCATGTTGAAACTGAGTGAGTAACTGATTTTCTGTTAGGTAATGTTGAATTTGTTCATAGACGATCCTCTCCATAATTTTACTTAGAACAGGGAGTAGACTAATAGGTCTGCTATTGACACCATTAAAAACATCATTCTTGTTTTTAGGAATGGGAATTATTTTCGATTCTTTCCACTGCAATGGAAATAAGCTGCATGCCAAAGATCTATTAAATATGTGACATATAGGAAGGGACACAAACTTGGCTGCAACTTTGAGCAGTTTACTGTCTATATTATCAGAGCCTGAGGATGTATCGTCAGGAAGTGATATCAATAAGCGCTCTACCATCTCCACATTCACTGCCTCAAACTTAAATTGGCATTGCTTATTATTCATGATAACATCCTGTATAAGACACTGTGATAAGGTGGGATCGCCTCTGATCATATTAGATTTTAAATTTGTTATTTTGTTGCTGTAATGATTCACAAAATAATTGGCTATGTCCTTGGCTTTACTTATAAACGTACCACCCGTGTAGATATGAGACACCACCGGAGCAAGATCTCTACCCATCATATTATTTAAAACTTTCCACACCTTTTTGCTGTCCTTGTTGGCCTCCTTGAGCTTAAGTTGATAATATTCTTTCTTCTTGCGCCTATTCAATTTAGTTACTTGATTTATTAACTCGCGATATCTTGTCCACTCTTGTGGACTGACAGACTTATGTGCTTTTGCTATATCCCTTTCTGACATTGCAGCCTTAAGTTCATTATCTAACCAAGGTGCGTAGTTCTTTTTAACAGTAAATCTTTTTAAGGGGGCATGTTTGTCAGCCAGGTAGCAAAAGTTTTCAATAAACATAGATAATGCCATATCAGGGTCACTCTCGAGGCAGATGTCAGTCCAGTGAATTTCTTTTACGTCATTAATATACTTATTTGCATTGAAATTTTTGTATGATCTATGAAAAATCATCTTTTGTGCGGTTTTCTGTGGTTTCATTTTCTTGGTCAAACCTACAAGATTATGGTCACTGTATGATGCTAACTGTGCTGCTAATATTACTGGCTTCCAGGAATAAAGTGATTAATTAGGTGTAAAAAGCAAACTTGAATCATACTATTATAACATCGCACTCAGTGCCAAGACCGTCCCACCATCTGGCTTTGTCGATGTTTACGTCAACATCAGATATTTATAATCGTATTGATTGGCAGCAATGTGATACAAGAGCCAATAGCTGTCATAGGTTTGGACAGGCTTTAAAATATCTATTTGTGGAGAAACAAACAGAGATTTCTTCACTCTAAGCCAAAGATTTGACCTTATGCTGCAGAATTGTAAAGAAAAGCTTTGAAAAAAGGGAGCTTTATGAAGCTGTAGATGTCCTATAGGTTGGCTTTGTGCTGGGCAACAGGAACTATAAAGCTAAAAATAAACAATTCATGGAAGAGACGGCAAATAGCAACAAGGGAGAATCAATGCTCTCTGCTTTGACTCTGCAGGAGCCCTGCTGATTATTAACTGTTCACCTTCCAAACTAAAACACAGAGAAGCTCTACTGATGTTGGCCAAATACCGAGGACACATCACACATGATGGAAGCACTAAATGGAGGGTTGTAAATATTTCTAGGATGCTTGATGATCAGTTATGACATATCAGTAGTCATTTCTAATATCTGGGGCATACTGAAGTGACCGGATTATCCTTCTTTTTATGGCCACGTTATAAATACACAACCAGTGCATGTCTGTGGATGTCACTGTCTTGTCACAGAGACTTTTCCGCCTTCTTGATCCAGATCTCCTGTCCTCCTTGAGACAGCATATTCATCAAGCTGATGTGCTGCTGTTGTTTGAATGAACAGTAAGACTCTCTGTACAGAGACAATGAGATGACAAATCATGTGGATCCTCACTACTGTCATAAGGAGTCCAAGAGCAGTTGTTAATCACAGAGCTGTGTGGAGGACTTTTAAGATGGGAGACCTACCTGTCACCACAGCCTCTCTTTGTCTTCCTTGTGGTTCCCCTTCAGTGAGTTCCCTTCTGTACTGAGAAGAGAAAAGCAAGGAGTTGCTTCATAGTGCTCCCGTTAAGGTTGCTTTACTAAAACTACCAACAAATGTTGGCTATGACAACACCTGCCTCTGGTGGTGTAACAGCAGATGCAGTTTAACTAAGGTTCCCACAATTCTGAGGGCAGCGAAATAACTTTTTTGTCATTTTAACAAGCAGCAGTGCTGCAGCAGTAGTAAGATATGTGTGGTTCACATTAATTAGAGATAACTGATCTGAAGTTTAGGGATGAGCTCAAACCCCTAACAGTCTTCTCCAGTCCAGATTTGTAAATGCCTATTTGCTCCACAGATCCACTTCTTCTAGTTTCGTCACCACACCCTCCTTCCCCTTATTTTCTACCTAACTCTGTCTGGCCAAGCTTGTTGATTCATCGATTTGCATTTGTGCTTGTTGCTAGTGAACAGTGACCTTAAGGATAACCTCCATAAACAAACGTTGCATGAATATGTAAATGGGCAAGGGTATAGTATATAAGTATAAATAACACTTATATACTATAATAACTATAAATACATTTGAAGTGTCTGTATTTTTGGTATTGAAAGGTTTCTGTTTCTGGTAAAATTGAGCAATAGGATATGAACAACAATCGTGTTTGAACTGTCTTTGTTTGTATGTAGGTAAGCAGTCCAAAAGATGGTTGGGTGCTAACTACTGCATCACTGTGCCACGCAGTGCACTGGACAACTTAATACGCTTTTTTACCCCATTTCACCGGTGGGTAGAAATGGAATTGTTAACCTGGATATCGACTGGCTCTGCAGGTAGCTAGCTGCTAGAAAATCATCTGTTACCCCAGAATGTTACCACATCCATCCTGTTCATAATACTGCAAATATGCAAGTATTTCAGTGGTTTCATTCAATCAGTGATAGTGTGATAGTGACATAACATACATTTCTTAAAATGAAGGGGCCAGTTTGTCGTGTTTTTTGATCAGCAGTACAAACCCAACGATAACCACTAATCGTAATCACTGTGCTGTCCAGTCTTGCTAAAACTGAGCATCGAAGTCTTACATCAAATTTAGCATTTTTGCTTAAAAACTGATTGTAAAGTTATCAAGCTGTTACTCAGCGAATCATCAACCATGATCACATTGTTTTTAACCAGAATTTTGTTTTTAAGGCAGTTCTTGAAAGACCTAGGAAGGTTGTTTACATGCAGTTTGAGACAGTTTCTATAAGTGGTACAGAAAATAGATTCAAACTGTGATCACATAAATGGTCATGTTTCAGTAATTACCAGCTAAAAGAAACTATACTTCTTTTCTATGTTTGTAAGCTTGAAAATATTCATATTTATTTAATGTTTATCTTCACGTTGTGCCTGCTTATCAGCTAATCAGTTTGTCTTTGGTTGGTACCTTGTAGAAGTCCTGCTGTCTGTGAGTTCGATGCTGTTTGCTCCTGTATTTACTGCCTGTTTGCTGTACAGCTTTCATTTATCTTAATCTCAATTTTGATTGAATTAAATCTGGCGTGATGAGCAGGGACTGAAAATCTAAAGGTATCCAATAGCATTTTGAAATATGAAGGATACTTTTCTAATTTGATTTGTTTTTGAGAAAAATGAACAAATCAACATTTAATAAAGCTGGATGATTGACTCAGCTCGGCAGACTACTGTATTATTATGTATCTCCCTTTTTGACCCTTCAAGGAAGATGTTTTTGTGGAACAGGGCAGATCTGGATACACAGTTTCATACAAAAATACACTTTTGGATGCATATTTCACATGTATAACATACAATTGTCTGCATACTTCCTCACTGAAGCTGGTGAAAGATATTATTGTTTTGAATTTAGAATATTATGTTCATAGTAGTGTATAAACACATAGAGAGTGAAAAGAGGTGAGCGAGGAAGAAAGACACAATGAAATTATGGGAAGCCAGCAGCCTAGGCCTATTGCAGCAAAGCCTTGGGAGGGTTCAGGGTCACCTGAGCGAGTGCTAACAATAAGCGTTATAGAAGGCTAAAGGAGAGCTTTGCAGGTTTGCATCATCTGTGGTATATTTCCGCTTACAGTGAAACCTGTGACTGTCACCGAGCCAATCCATACTGCACAATGCATTGTGCAGTACTGTTTTGTTGGGTTCCACACATTGGTGATTCAGGAGGACTGCCTTCCAGCAGCGTGACTGACCTGGTTGAGCTGATTAGTTTGTTCCCTTCCAGGTAGGACAATAAAATCCCAAAGTCTGGGTTAGCACTCAGCATACACTCTCTCAACCCAGATTAGTGTAACCCTGGCTAATTCAGGCTCCACTCCAGCTCTTGTAAGGACAGGACAGACAATAACAGCGATTCAGTAGTTAATTTGTCAGTTTCTGAGATTTCTGACAATTTCTGCGCAGATTTCATTTCGACGCCTCTCCGGCTGTATATTGTTGAGCTTCCAGATATGCTCTCTCACACTCTTTTAATTGCTCAGTAGCGGAGGATGTTCCCACCAGTAAGTGACCAGTATCACAAGGTACATCAGCTCCAAAAGCTAATGAGCTGTGCTATGGACCCCAAACAAGTGACCCAGCAGTGTTACTGTCACTATACGTCTATGATAATTAGCCTTTTGCTAGTCAGCTCTGCAGGATTTCTGCCATCGTTATCTACTTTTCTCAGATGACTTTATTGTCACTTACTCTAATAGGGTCTTTCCGGAGATAGTGGGAGCCCGATATATCAATAGCTTCTTCTTAAGTGGGTGATTCATTGCATCATCAATGAAGTGTCTTTACTGAAACATTTCAATATTTTTAACCAATTGAAATAATCAGAGTAGTTGCAGTCAAGCATGGTGCTGACACTGATGAAAGTTGATTAGTGTTCGATCGACATGCAGCACAAAGAAAGCATGTCCAGGATTTTTCTGGGCTCGAAACAGGACAGGGTGACTGAGAGTGAACATGATTTATGTACATGTCATTAGGTAAAGAATGTGTGTAACCTTAATCAGCAAAAGTCAAAGCATTTTCTGTGTTCTTTGAGCATTTGATAAGCAAAAGTAAAGGTGGGAAAATAAATCCTGATAATAAAAAAAACTTGTTAGGTGTATCCAACTAAAATTCGATGGATACGAACATATGATGTAAAACCCATGATGTCCCAGAGCCTTTTACCCAAGGTTGCAAGTCTGTTTATTATATTTCATGTTGTCCTGCACACTTAGACAAATTTATTTCCGTCAGCTGAGGAGCTGCACATGAGTGTATCATACTGATGTCCTATTGCAGTGCAGCAGAATATCCACTTTGCAGTATATTGTATCGCTTCATCTTGTGATATTATTATGCAATACAGTGGCACCAATTTGTGAATGTGCTAAAGAGGGCAGTGTTAGTGTTTCATGAAACGCAGTTTTTTTTTAGTGGTTTCTAAGTTTGTGTATTTCCTGCTTGTGACGAGCTTCTTCAGATATAACGTGCAACTGCCTCACTCGCAGTGGTTCCGTGTTACTAATGTTCCAGCTTGTGACTGTCCTCTGTGTGTGTCTCTGCTTGCACATCTGTCTGTCTGTGGAGGAACATCTTCCTGAAAATAGTCTGTCATGTCAGGAATTTGAAGAAGCCTGTCATTCCTCTGTGCTTTTCTAGGAGTGTTTCCATAGATAAGAAGAAGAACAACCGAGTCGGTCCCATGACTGCTGCACTAAAACACACAGTGTCATTATCCTGTCCTAATTATGCACAGTTCAGAGTCAGCCTTGCCTATCTGGTTTTTAAGGGTTCTCTCCCCCGAGCTCACTCTTTTCTTCCACATGCTCTTTCTGCCATGGTTGTCATCCTTATTTGGGAGCTAGAAACTCCCACTGGACATGTTAGACGCTTAACTAGTTCTGACTCTTGGTGCACATCTTTCTTGTGTGGATTTTAACTGGTAGAGACATGCATACGCACCTGTGTCACACTGCAGGATGCTGCAGCTGAGCACAGAGTGCCGCCACAGCAGCACAACAACCTGCATGATGTTGAACATCAAATAACATGAAGCACTACAGCTTCTTCTGCTTGTTTTTTTCCTGCTTGATATGGTTTCGGATGATTTGTTTAGAAAATAAATAAAAGTTGTTCATATAAAGCAGCTCTTTGAGTCCAGCTCCTCAATTATGAGCACTGGCTGGTAATATTTGATTTACATTCAGTGTGAATATTGTTGAATTTCGAGTTATTGATAACACAAAATATTGTTTTTGGATAACGGCAGAACCATACTTTCTTATATAGCAATTGCACTTTTACACATTTAGCTACCTTGCATCTGAAACAGCCCCAGTCTGCACAGTGCGCACCTGTGCGTCCGTCTGTGACAGTGTTGATGGGATATTAGTTTTGATATGTAACCAATCAGTGACAATAAAACAGTGAATACAGGCTAAAGTAAATCTTTTTTTATTTTGGATCTACTTTTTTTTTAAAAAACAACAACAAAACAAATCTGAGAAAAAATGCAGCCAAATAACATCTTGACTGCTGTTAACTGCCCCGCAACATAATGTCAGTAATGCTTGTTCTTTCTTGGTGATATTCAGTCGCTGTTGTATGTTGAAAACTAACTCGGGTGCATAATAGCTGATGGCCCGATAGCCTGGAGCCACTAAAAAAAACTATGTTGGGCAAGTTCATTGGCCAGCCACCATCTCATTCAGCTCAGTGAGGGCGTAATGAATCGCAGTAAACTGTCATTAATGTTTGTTTTTTTTCCCTAATTCCATCCATCCACTCGCTTCCGCTTATCCATGTCAGGGTCATTGGGGGGCGCTGGAGCCTATCCCAGCTGTGTTAGGGCGAGAGGCAGGGTACACCCTAGACAGGTCGCCAGTCTGTCACAGGGCTAACACACAGACAGGAGACAACCAATCGCACTCACATTCACTCCCGCATTCACGCCTATGAGCAATTTACTGTTTCCAATTAGCCTAACCACTGACTGCATGTCTTTGTACTGTGGGAGGAAGCCGGAGTATCACTTTAAAAAAAAGATTTTTTAAAGGCTTGTCATTTTGTTTTGTACACCTGGGTTAAGAGGAAGCTAAAATGAAAGTTGTATGCAGAGGAGCTGCTTGTTGAGTTTGCCATCACCTTTAAATTTGGCAGATTTCTTGTAAAGTTTGCGTCAGGCTGACATTAACCACCCCGTCTCTCTCTCGAGTAGCAATTCCTGTGGCATGTAGCAGCACAGCAGTTTCACTACTATACTTATTTTAAAGCTTTAGGTATTAATTGTTTCTCTGATACAGATTTATGAATATATAAATCTATTAATAAATTATGCTATGTATCTTTGAAATTAAGCTAGCAGTTTTGAAGTAAGGAATTGACTTTCTTGTCGACTACTGACACAGTAATGCTGCAGTCACACTAAGGAAGACAGTGGTTAGAGACCGTGGCACTACCAACATTAATGCAACCATGTGCAATAAACTTCAAAAAGGTTGCTTTAAAGATGGGGGCCAGGTCTGCACCCACTCGCAGTCAGGGGTATCTTCAGAGTGATTTTGGTAACCAAACGCCAGTAAGACTGCTGTATTTGTGTGATAATGCAGCGATTAACTTTCTTACTTTGAGCTTAGTTGAGTAGTCTACATATTTTTTCCAGTATAGTGGACTAGGACAAACACGGTCTTGAGCCTGTTTATCATGTTAATAATGCTTTAGCTGTTTTATTTTTAATTCTTGGGAAACAAAAGGTAGCATTTTTTAAACAGTAGGTTACCACTCTTAACCTTGTGGGGACATTTGAATGAGCAGATCTTAGATGATAAGCTGTGATTATAGTGTTTTCAGGAAGGGGTTTAGTGAACATTAGATTAGAAAACCTACCGTTGGCATCGAGTTTTCGAGTATCTATTAAGTTAAGTGATGGAGAAAATGGAAAAAAAAGATACAATAATTGTTTTTATTCATTGTTGTAGTCTTTGTCTGTGCTAACAAATAAAACTGCTTCTTGTTTTTAAATGAAGAAAACTTGCTACACGAGTGGTTCACAGGGTAACACAAGACTGCTGCTGACATTCGTGTCAGTTCACATTTCTGCTCGCAACACTACATCCCATGGGAATCTATTTCTGGTCAACAGCTGACAGCTTTAATCTGCATAACATCCCAAAATCTAACATGCAAAACACAAGCCACATTAAGCCCTTTAAAGAAATCATTTCACAGCTCCTCTCTTCAGATATTCTTTATCCGTCTGTCATCATGTATTGTGCTCCGTGTGTCAGTGTGTACGTATGGGAACGGGTGAATGAGATATGTATAAAAAGCAAGGAGTGCTGTATGAGAGCCCATTTATGCCTTCATGTCTGACGTGTGCAGCTGTAAAGAAATGCCCTGAGCCGGAGCAGCAGTGTGATTTTTCTGTCCTCTCTCTTGTTTTGTGGTCCAGGTGGAATCGCGGGACACGTTGAACAGCATTGCGCTCAAGTTTGACACCACACCCAACGAGCTGGTTCAGCTGAACAAGCTGTTCTCCAGAGCAGTGGTGCCTGGCCAGGTGTGACCCGCCGTGCACGCCTTCACTGATATATTCAGCTGCGTCACTTCATCACTGTCCTACAGCAGCCTCACATCCATCCACAGCCACCCACTGACTGCCTGATCTCATAATGACTGTTTTTGACATTTCATAATGCATTCGCAGAGCTGTAAACATTTTCTGAATGTAGCTGGAAAAACTGGAGATTTTAGGGAGCATTACATGCTGCATGTGTTTAGCCCTCTACTTTCTCCCTCCCTGACTCACTAACCACATCCCTATTCTCTGTATCCCTCCTTAATTGCCTGCTAATTACAGCATCACTTGTCCCATTAGGATGTAGTTCATTGCAAAAGACCTATTTTGTTTCTATAAAGGAATAATGATACGTCTCCCAGTGACGCTGTAGTTCCGACAACATGACACAAACTACCCATCTTTAGCCTGCTAAACACGGTGCCAGTTTCCACGTCTTTGATGTTTCCTTCCACAGCAATAGAGCCAAATTTGAAATCTGTTTTTTTTTTTAAACGGGGAAAGTGACAAACATCCAAAATGATATTTTGTCTCTGTATTTCCTGGCTTGAAAATCAAATCCGGTCGAATGGAGATGAGCCACATACGCCAATCCCGCTGGCATCCCACCCTTTCTCTGTCTCTGTCTCTCTGCTCTCGGCAAACAATGCAGAGTTGATCTGCGTCCAAACAGTAGGGTGCTGACAGCACTTACTGAACCTTCGTCTCTACGTCTACTGCTGAGACAGACGCTATACCACAGCAAAAGCAGCTCCATGGTTTTTACCCTGAAGCTTTATCTAGATTTCAGCTCAAAATCCCTCCCTTGTTGAGACCAAACATTGGAAGAACCTTATATAGACTTACGACTAAATAAAAACCTTAGTGCAAAATGTTTAACACAAAAAACTAACCGTTTTTATTGCAGTGCATAGTGCAGATGTCACTGCAGAGGTAGCACTTCAGCACTTCATTAGCAGAAAGTCTGCCTGCCGGGATTGATTTTTCCTAAAAAAAAAATAGTTTGCATGATGATAGAAATCTGCACCTAAATATGGAGCTAAAGCTAAGACACAATTAGCTTGCCTTAACATGATTGGCTGGCCTTAATCCAAAAGTTGCAAAATTTCCCTGTGAACACCTGCAAACGATACTATGTGTCCAACCTCACCAAGTAACCCCAGGTAGCATCTCATCACTAGTAGCTGCTTATTATTATTATTAGTCTCCTTTCTGTATTCTCTAATACGACATACACAAATTTAAAATAACTGGGCGGAATAGAATAAATACAATCTATCAGCATGGACTTCATTTACAATATGTATCTTTTAAACATGAAACCAAACACACATTACATCTGTCTCTGATTGCGAAACACTGACTTACCTTCATGACTGTCACTTTCCCTCCATGTGTTAATTGTGTTATTATCATGAAACTGTTCACTTGATTTCATGTTATTTGCCATGTCACATTTGTTGAGCTGTGTGAGAGATTCTCTACCTGTTGTCTGTGTGTGCGTGCGTGCGTGCATGTGTTTGTCTTTGGTGTGAGGTGCACAAATGTAGTGCTTGTGTAAATACAGACGTGGATTGTGTTTGCAGGTTCTGTACGTTCCTGACCCCGAGTACGTCTCCAGTGTCGGAAGCTCCCCTTCCCTCAGTCCCATCAGCCCCTTGTCTCCCACCTCCTCAGAAGCTGATTTAGAGAAGGTGACGGTATGTAGACCACACCTATGACGCACAATCTCACATGCTAGGAACATTTTCCTGTACGGGTAACTAGTCTTGTCACGTGTCACTCTGATCGCCTCCCAAAGTGAAGAGTTCACTCTTTCTGTGCTGGCAAACACAGTGAAACAGTGTTAGCCTCTGTGCCTCTGCTGCGTATGTGTGGTATTTTATCATTCTAAGCACTGAAGTTGACATGTGTTACATATATTCGCATTAGCCTGTAATGCGAACTGGAAGGAAAGCCTAAAATTCTCTTATATTTGGCTCTTAAACGGTCCTCATTATCTCAAAAAGTATTTGTAGAGGGCTAGTAAGGGAATTATGTTGATGGGGTTTTTACAAAACTATTAACTGCAGGAGTTTTTTTCCCCATTGTTCTGCAGTTTTTCAAAGGACGCGCTGACATCAAAGTTTGAGCGATGGAGCTTTTGAATTGAAGCCAAATTTTAAATCTAGCACCTGCACTTCCTGTGGTTACCATATATTGGGCTATATTGTAAAGGTCTTTTTTATTCTTACATCACACCAAATTTTATGTCAGAATTTTAATTAAAAGATGACCAGTTTGCTTTTGCAGCTTTTTCATTGTATCTGAGAATAAGTACACTGGAAGCGCTAGTTTTAGACCATAAGGTTCCACGTGTGCCCAGTGAGGAATATCATCTGTTGATAAATAAAACATAATGGACCTCAGCTGTGCTGCATAATGATACAACAGTAAGCTTGGACATTTCTGCCCCCTTACAATCACAAGGCAAGTATAACAGAGGCAAACAAATTTCTGTGTTTTTTAATTAATATATGAATCTCACAGCTAGTTGGGTTTTTTTAGAGGTGACAGGAGAATGTTTTAGCTAAAGATAACATTAGGAGCACATTCATCTTTAAAATATTAATTCTACCAGCTACTGAAAAGGCTGAATCATTCATCCATCAACTGAGTCATTGATTTCTTCTATCACAGGTGCATAATTAGCCCTCACAACATGTTCCTGAAAGTATGTCAGCTGTAGTTTTATTACTAATGGGGAGTATGAGATGATTTGAGGGTTTTTTTGGCTGGTATGCGATCCTGCTGGAAGCAATTGTCAGGAGATGGGTACACTGTGGTCATAAAGAGATGGAGAAAGTCTGAGACAATACAGCAACTGCTAAATGATGCTTAGTCAGACCTAAGGGGCCCAGGGTGTGTCAAGAAAATATCCCAACCTCCCTTACCAGCTGGAGGGGTTGTTACAAGGTAGGAAGTCGTGTCTATGCTTTTGTTTTGTTTAAGCAAAGTTCTGGCCCTACCATTCAAATGACTCATCAGACCAGGAAACATTTTTCCAACTGTGTTTTAATCCATCATTTTGTTAGTTCTCTCAGCTCTTTTGTACAGCTTGGTTGTAACAAGTGGGTATTCCTGTTGCCTTCTTATCACCTCGAAGTAGTCTGGCCATTATCTACTTTATCAACAAGACATTTTCACCAAGTGCGCTAGTCTAGATCAGCAGTCTCTGAAATACTCTGAAATACCAACACCCACATCACGTTCAGAGTCATTTGAATCACATTTCTTACTCATTCTGATGCTCAGTTTGAACCTCAGCAGGTCGTCTTGACCATGTCTGCATGCCTAAATGCATTGAATTGGTGCCATGTGATTGGCTGATTAGTATCAAAGTGTGTGTGTATATTCAGATTTCTTTCAAGAACATCAGAATGGTGCGTGTGTGCTGTACGAATATGGTTCTATTTCTATTCATGTTTGACCTCGTGCAGCTTGTGGTCTTTTTTTTAAGCATGAGGCAGAAATGTGAAATGGGCCAAGCATTTACGCAGGAAAGTGTATGTATGAAAGAGGCTATTAGAAAAATGGTCTCTGAGCTGGTAATTAGTATCCAAGCTGACAGCACTTTTGGTTTGCTTCTCTACTGTAATTGCGTCGCACGGGGATCAAGATACATGACATTAATGTGGCTAACTAAGCTAGTTACTAGAGCAAAAAATATCTCTGCAATACCCCTTTAATTCCAGCAGTAGGGATTATTTCTAACATAAAACCACATCTGCATGCTATCGTCTCTCTTGCTTCTTCCTTCTTCCTTCTCGTCTTCACTAGCTGAGCATAAAGCATGTAGAAAAGCTGGAGGTGGGTTTGCGTCTGATGTGACTTCAGGTCTGGTTCAGTCAGCCGTACACATGCCGGCCTCGCAGCTCTCAAGGCCAGCAGTGTGAGCCATCTCCCTCGGGTACTGTGTCTGCAGCATCTGAATGAGCCAATCGTTAAGCACCACTGAACGCTCAGCGGTCCCTTAAGAAATATTACTGTTTGCCGGTCTCCATGGAAACGTCGGTCTTGTTTTGCCGTTTTTGTAAGAGCGTGGATACTGCAGGTCTCTGTCACCAACGCGTTCACTGGCACTCCACTTGAGTTTTGATGCCCTCCCACCACAAACGCTCTCCCTTTGGTCTGCTCTTTCCTACTGTTGTCCGTTAATTTCTCCATAGTTGCCAAAAGAACACCACCACCCCCCAACCAACCATTTACCACTTATCTTTGTAGGTCATTGCCAGTGAGAACGGGAGCATATTCTGCGGCTCTCGATGGGGGAAGGATCAGAGACATGGGCTGTGACTGCAGAGAAATTAAGCCTTTAAAAGTGATGGTGTGATATTTAGAGTAACTAATGAACGGAGCAGCTCGCTCTCTCCCAGACAAGTGCTAGGCAGCAATTACTCCAGGCAGAGGAAGTGTGCTTGGAAGGCAGAAGGGAGGAAACGTTACCTCACTCAAAGTGTCAACTCAGTGCGTGTGTTTGTCTGTCTGTGAGCAAAAGTACGTGTTTGTATCTGTCAGCTCTGTATCTGCCTGTCTGGATCCTCCAATGCCTTCCACTTCCTGCGTGTGTGTGTGTGTACTACTGTGTGTCTGTGGGTGGGTTAGTTGGTAGTTATATAGAAGGATGTGGCATCCAGGTGCCGTTTGGAAGGAAGGACCTTAATAACCCCCCACCCCTCCCTCCGCTTCTAAATCCCCAGCATCTTTTAATTACGAGCCTATTTTGATGCTCGGCACGCGTGTCTCAATGAGGATATTATCTAAATGAATGGTTGTGGGAGGTTTATAGTAATGGCAGTGCGAGCAGCAAATAGCTGGTATAACCCTGATGAAGATGAGTGCCCTGCAGAGAAACTACTTTCCGATTTTTCTCTTTGAGATCATGATATGAAAAGGAGTCAGATATGGCACGAGATGTTTAAAAAGCCAATTAGATGTTCAAAATAGCCTCAAAATATTAAGGCCCTGTTAAAGTTCTTTGCCTGCAGAGTGTTATGCATTCATATTGAAGTTATGTATATTTTGGGAATGCTGAGTTTACATAAGCCCTCAAAATCACACACAGCGATAAGCCAGAACATGTAGATGTTGGGAAAAGATCTACATACATGTAGCTCTTTTCCCAATAAGCTGTTGGTGCTTAACGTGATATCAAACTAGCTTCTGCGTGCTAAGTCTCAAACTCTATGAGGCTTTTGAGCTTCACCGGTGCTGTCTGACATCGTGGCTGTGACGTTATCATCTTTAAGGTTGTTAAAATTGCTAGGTGGAACCCCAACACATTATTAGTTTAAGTTAGCTGGTGGTGTGCTGTTTAATGATGGTGCTCGTCTATGCTTTAAATTCCCCCACAGAGGGTGAGATAAAAGTACAGTACTCGGATATCTACACTGCTTAGTGTTCCTAGTTTTGTCCTGTCTGATACTGAAGCGAATACTCTTCATTTTCCATTATAGGAAAGCAGAGGAGAAAAGAGTGGCTATTTATAGCAGGTGTCACATCAAAAGTCTATAGAGTATCTGCAGCGAAATGTGAATCAGTCATACGCTTTAATGGACTTGTTTAACAACAGCGCCCATGCTTCAGTGAGCGAGCTAAAAGTTTTTACCATGCAGTTAGATTGTTTAGTGTTTCTCTGACGGAGCTAAAGGCCAGATCAGTCAGCACTGAAGAGTCTTCATGCTCCTGGTTTGCCTGCTGGCCTGCTGGTACTGGCAACAGAAAGTAACACATCTTGCAGGCATGGATCGTTGGCTGGCTGTCTGACTGGGTGTGTTCGTGTGCATGCATGTGTATGCAAGCTTGCATGTGTGCACGGTTAGCTGGCTGACTTTCTGACTGGCGGTCTTACTGTCGATGGATTATTTGGCAACCAACGGTTCATTGGCATAGTTGCTCTCTGGTCATCTGTGTGAGCAGGCGTGCTTTCTTTATCCTTTCCAGACCTTCCTCGTGCTCATACTGACACACGCACACACTTATTCACCCTGGTGGTGGAGCTACTACTGTGACCTTCTCTGTGTCTTCCTCTTTTGGCAACAGTTTTACCTCCCGCCTTCCTTCCTTCCTCTCTTGTACTTTGACGTGATCTAAAATTAGTCTTTCAATCTCTGAAAACACAGCACCGTCTACACCTGCTGTATTTTAGCACCAATCTTAAGATTAACTTTAAAAAAAGGATCTTATGCTGGTAGATTCATTATATCAGCTCAGCAAGGACTGTAGTACTAGATAGTACAAACAACAGTACACATTGTACTTGAGGATTTCTGGTTTCAGGCAACTATTGTGTGCTCTCTCTTGCAGAACCCACCCATGCCCACACGGTGGAGCTGTGGAATGATTTTCTTTTGCTTGCACCATGTGTCACTGTCAAGGTCATAGCCGTGTGGCACCTGCAGGCTTCCTTCCTCTGCATGTGGATGAGTGTTCATCAATACAGCCTCTGTCTTTGTTGTCTCACAGTGGCCTGTGTTGAGACCATTTCTATGACAGCCACAGCCTCTTGTTGTTGTTTTTTCTATTTGTGGGCGAAAAGAGAAATACTGGTTTGAGACTAAAAGGATATTGATTTGTGAACCCACCACACCTGTCATCTAACACAGCTACATTCATCTCCTGTCCCCAGCATCGCTGTCACCTTCCTGCAGAGGAGATTTACCACCCTCCGTCCACCTCCCTGAAACCCTCAGATGAGCTCTTGGTGGCAACATCAGGCCTTCTTTAGCAACACTTTCTCCTTTTCTTTCCTGTATATTCAGTTCAACACTCCTCCCTGTTCTGCCTTTCCGCTGCCCTCAGATGTTACTCACAGTCTAAGAATCTGGTCACTTCAGGACACCAGCACACCAAATACAGTCAAATAAAGTCTGTTTGTCTTCTTACTAGGCTTCCTCGCTGAGGTTGTCTGAGTTCTCCCTTTTTATCCCTTTTTCTCCCTTGCTGTTTGTTGCCTTGCCGTACTGTTCTGGTAAAAAGCCGACGGTTAATATGGGCTGCAATAAGGAGGCAGGTGAGGTTAGTATCCCCTCACCTGCTAAAAAATATTGGATGCCTTAGAGGCCAGTGAAAACTATATCCTGGTCGTATATTAGAGAATAGAAAGCAGAAAAGCAATATTGACTACAGTTATGTGAGGTAAAAGTGTACTGATCTGTCAGCTGCACTTCTTAGCAAGTTCAATCAGCTTCTACCTCAGTGTTTATTTGAAATGAGTAACCTGAAAATGCAACTTGAACTTGCCTAAAAGAAAAAAGTGATGCATCGTTTTAAAATATATATCCACATATTAAACTGTAACATCTGAACATTTACTAGGAACAGAATAGTAATCTGTTTAAATGAAATGATACCCATATTTAGCCTGAAGTAATGCTTGAAAGTGCTTGAAAGAGCCATATATCTGTAAACAGTTGAAATAGTTAGCTATAAATATGAGGCAAATTGTTTAAAAGCTAAATTTAATTGATAAACTGATAAAATTGTTTGCTAATTTTCTCAGCACAACATTTCATTTATGTTGAGATCTGAATTTTGACTGGACGATTTCAACACCTTAATACTTTCAGTGTCTCTGTTTCCTGGTGTGCTTGGTATCCTGTTGCATGATCTAATTTTTGCCAATCGTTATTTGTCTGACAGATGGCCCCATATTTGACACTAAAATTTGGTATACAGAGAAGTTAATGGTCATTTCACTGACTGCAAGGTGCCCAGGTCCTGTGGATGCAAAACGCCCAAGTCTTCACCCCTCCTGGTGTGAGGTGTTTGTACTGATATGCTGTGTTTGGTTTATGCCAAATGTTGTGCTGTGCATTTGGACCAAGCACCAACAAAGCATCAACTTTGTCCTAAAATCTTGTGGATTGTTCAGATCTAACTTTGTAAGTCGTGCTGCCATGTTCTTTTTTTAAAGAAAAGAAACGTTCTCGCAACCCTTCGTTACTTATTCAGTCATTTTCTAATTGTACTGTCATGAGTTTTAACATTTAACGCTAACTGAGGCTTGTAGAGTCTCACGTGTAGCTCTCATGTAGCTCCCTGCACGGTCTGACAATGAGGTGAATTTCACTGGGAACACTCCTGCAAAGATCGGCAGCTGTCTTGAATTTTTTTCCACTTGTGAAAATCTTTTTTTCTGTAGAATGATGAACTTTAAATTTCCTTGGAAATGGGCATTGCTCTCTTGCTCTCTTTCCTCCTTGGTATTGTGTTAACACATACCTAAATGCTCCTGACCTGCTTTTATAGAGGTGCATGCGCTTCCTGATGATCAGTTAAGTAGATTTAATAAGCAGCCCCCAGGTGGTATCCTCTTATTTCCTGTGTAAGTGTGTATTTATTTTTTAATACACTGTTTTTCCCCCAATAACTGCAAATAATATTATATGACTAGTTATCGGGTTGAATTTCACTGTAAATACAGTATCTTTGGTGGTTACAATTATGTCATGAACGAGTGCATTTTACAAATTAAGAGGTGCTATCACAAGTTTTGTTTATAAGGAAGCAGACAGCTGGAGGTGGGGTGTTGGAGCGAGAAGGCGGAACATGCAGCCAGTAGCAGCATGCTGCAGGAAGGAATGAGCAGTGCAGGTAGTCGTGGAGGAACCACAGGGAAGAAAGGAGAAGTTGGCAGTTTGGTTAGATGTGATCAAACATGATTGGATGCTTGGATCACATGATCGTTTCCCGATGTTTAATCACTGTACAGACTTGTAGGAAAGGACACATCCTCACACCAGCAACAGCAAGCAACTATTTACTGTTTTATTGCATTTATGATATTTATATGTATTTGCTTGCTTGTTGTTCACCTCAAATGAGTAAACATTTCTCAAATTAGCACAAAAGCTTAATTATCTGTCCTCATATTGCCTGGTGAGCAACTGGTCTCAGCTGTTGGACAGCGAGCATGCCTTCTCATTCCTCAGTCTCATGTGGACTGTGTGGGATGTGCGATGGGTGTTAATTTTGTTACCGACACATAACACCCTTTTTTGAGACGTGCCAGAGTTAATGACGGGCTATGCGAGACTGTTTGTTTTACGCATTTCTGTGCAGGAGGACATGTTTTGACATCTGCATCTGCTCATTTTAGCCCAGGTGTGCACCACATGTATGCTCAGGTGTGTTCTAGTTGGTCTATTTTAGTGGAAATGCCTCCTACTCTTTTCATATTTAACCTTGAAACAGGAAGGCCAGATTGAATGAGTCACTAGGAAGTGACTTGCCTGGAAAGTGAAGCGATGAAGTGCAGTTGTGTAGGTGTAGGTGTGTTGAGTTGAAGTGGATGACAAGCTGGTTAAATTCCCACACGTTTCCTTCATTTCAACAGCTGCGCTTCAGATCTTAAATTCCACAACAGAAGCTCCCTCAGATCGGAGAATCCGATTTATTTGCTGTTTTGATGTCGTTTTTTCATTTTCAGCTCCGACCTCTACTGTTTATGTCTCTTTTAAAATTTTTCAGTCCCTCTCATCCTCTCCTCTTTCAGAGATGCTTGTTTTGGCTGTAACAGATTGGCCGGCCCCCTCAGCCGTCCCCTGGCTGCCAGTGTCTGGGCTGCTTGTGTTGGTGTGGGTCAGTAGCTGCAGGCTGTTTGTCGACTGCACTGGGAGACGGAGAGGTGTGGGGGTGGATGTCAGGAGGACAGCAGACAGTTGTTCCAGGCCCGGGTTCTCTCTTCTTCTAAGCTCTTCACTTCGCTGCTACTGTAGCTCTTCATCGCTCTTCACTTCGCCACTACTGTAGCTCTTCATCGCTCTTCACTTCGCCACTGGCTCTAAACGCCCTCCCCTCGTGGTCAAAATCCGCCCTTGATGATAACGCCCACACACTCCTCTTACGTCCAGCTCTTCTTTTTTTGTTCGTCCTCACTCCAATCGCGCCCCTCATTGCCTTCAGCATTC
This sequence comes from Haplochromis burtoni, assembly GCF_018398535.1. Classification (NCBI taxonomy): domain Eukaryota; kingdom Metazoa; phylum Chordata; class Actinopteri; order Cichliformes; family Cichlidae; genus Haplochromis; species Haplochromis burtoni. The sequence goes on from NW_024582437.1 coordinate 2,008,116, forward strand.
TTTACCTCCTCGCCTTTTTATTTCTCCACAGCAGCTACTGTGTCCACTGCTTCTGCTGCTGTTTTCTGCCCAGCTCAGACAGTCCTTCCTGCAGACAATGATATGCGGTTAATCAGACTAACAGTTGTCCCTGTGGACTCACGCCGGTTACTCTCTCCCCATGGCTCGGTCATTGCATGGCAACAGGCAGCTGGTAGACTCACCAATCCCACCTCACCTCGTGTTTCCGGCCGAACACACACGCCATCTGTGGTGGTTTGCATTAACCATGGTGTAAATAAAGAACACTAATAAAATTGCCTTAGAATGTATATGTCGTTGTACTACATAAAGGACCAAAGTAGCTGAGACATAACTGAAATTCCTTCTTGGTTGCGTGCCATCTGGCAGGCTCCAGAATAATGTGCGGTTATGAGGAAAATATATTTATTTAATTACGTCCGCACGTCTGCAAATGCTTCATTAATGTATTGCTCCGCGTGTCTGCTGGTTAGCATTAAAGCCCTGTCTTTACCTTTATACATTTTATCCCTTTTTATTACAGTTGGGGCTGGATGCAGGAGGCGGGTATATGTTGAAATACATGCTTGATGTCTTGTTTTTCTGAGACTTGGTAACTTCAGTTTACTTTCCACTCCACAGACAACCACTTTCTACTTCTCATGCACGGTACACATGCTCAGCCAAACTCGTAGACTCTTTTACACATGAACTGCCTCGGCTTAATTGCACGAGTAAAGAAGCTGCTGTGGAAGAAGGTGATGGGTATTGGAATCATTTATGGATTACTAAACAAGACTACTGTGCACAGCCTGCACACAGCCCTGGACTAAACTTCTGTATTGGCTGACATTTAGCTTTTTACATTTTACTTTAATGAAATGAATGAATCAAAGGATGCTGAGATACATAGAATCACTCTGAATGGATACAAAACTACTTATGAGAGATAAAGATGTGCAAAAGTACTACACACAGGAATGAGAAAGATGACAGAGCGCTCAAAGATCACTGCAAACAGGCACAAAGAGACAGCCTAGAAATGCTAAATTGTCAAGAAGCTCAAAACACAGCTGCTCCTTTCTAGTAAAGGTGAAAGGCCTACTGTCTGATAATCACTTCATGACTGTACAATATTAAGAGCTGAATGCTGATTTTATTTCATGTGAAGGGTATTTTTAAGTTTTTGCCATCTATTTATAAATAAAATAAGAGCCTCTCTTTGCTCTCTTTAAAACTGCGCCCCACTGTACAAAAGTAACCATCACTCTTAACTCAAGGGCATGTTAGTCTTTAATAAAAATTACACTAACTAAACATCGGGTTGTGTGTAATTAAAGCTCTAGTCTCGTATTGATGTTTTTTAAATAATTACCCCGTGTGATGTGAAGGCACACAGGAGGTGCTTTCATTTGACTCATCGCTGGGTTTCTTTTAACCTGATTGTCCCGCTGTGCAGAAAATATCCGTTTATATATAGATAATACATTTAGGGACTCAAACACATTAGTTTGATGAAACGAAGCACAGATTAGTTACACCATGTATTTCCAAGTGAAGCGAGCTATGCCTGTTCTTCATTTATGGTCTCCTTGGTTGAAACCTATTTAGAGATTTGGACAACATGATTACAGTCCTGATGAAAGAGACCGTATTCATGTATACCAGTCCAAGCTTTATATAAAAGATTGGCGAAGCCATCATGATGTCAACTACAAATATCTGGATTTTTAAGCCTCAGCGTTGTCATTTTGGCCATCACCAGGTTTTGGTTTTGGTTTTTTTTAGGCTGGAATCAAAGGTGACCGTATATGGACGAGAGTGGAGCGTTAAGTTATTGACTAACTTGTGCCACACAGGGGCATGCATATCTGCTATGTAGTGCTTAGTAACTCATAAAAACCACCAATTTTATAGTCTGTACCACACAGCAGATCATTTCACTAATAGTCTTCAAAAGGCAGCAAAGAGTCAAGAGGTCCAGTTAAGCAGATTAGCTGAGGTGAAGGCTAGCAGACAGCAGTCAGCTACAGCACCTTATATTGGCACATCTACCAATTGAAGAGGCCACACCCCTATTTTTAAGTCTTAGCACATTTTAAACAGATGCAACTCTGCTTATAAAGTGGAAAACAATCAATAGAGGACAACACCTTTTTTTGCTAATCTGGTCCCAGGTCTTTGCGCTAAGCCCGAAGAGTTCTGCTTTAAGGTCACATAATAATCAGAGAAGCAGTCTAACGCATGCTATTTCCCCTCTGTGCCACCACCCATCTTTCCTCTAGGACTCTGATGGCCCTCCCAAACCAGAAGCCATTCACCCTCCAGTGTTTTCAGCCCTGCGCCAGTCCAGAGTGGTGTCATCCACGTCCGAGGAGGAAGAAGCCCTCACAGAGAAGTTCCTCAAGATCAACTGCAAGTACATCACTGATGGCAAGGTGAGCTATGAATATAAAGAGCAGTGCATCCATTTAAAAGTGTTCACAACTTCACAATTGCTGACAGCAAAAGTATTAGTAGGAAGCGAGAGGTCTGAAGTGGGTGGCTGGCGAGAAGTTAAATTTGCAAGCTGCCAGATGCAGGAGGTCAGTACTTCAGAAAGAAAATAGCAGAAAATGTCAAAAGTATCAGACGAGTTTAAAGGAAATGATGTTCAGTGAAGTTGTTGTTAATCACCACCATTGTATAGTTACTCAGTGCAAGGGTCAAGTGCTTTTTTTAAGAGTTCAAGCCAACAATTGAGAATTATACAAGAACTAAGCAAAGAAAATATCAAATCCTTCACTTGAACATACCAGAATCAAATAAATGCGCAATTCTGTCTGTGAGTCATTGTGTCCATTTTAATATTGTTTTGCTCTTCTAGTTGCTTTTGCTGTGCCCTTCTTAACAACCTCAGCAACATCAGAGTCATTACACCAAAATGTGTTTGCATTTACTTACATTTTCCCTGGTTGTTTCCATTATGATTATTATTATTATTGTTATTATTTCCAACATAAGAAAACAGATGAATTGTAATAAAAGCACATAAAAAAGTATAGAACATACTGATGACGTGGGTACCTGTGTGGGCAGATATGAATAACCCTGTGGAGCAGCACATTAGGCCAAGTGTCTCTCCTGCTCACTGTAGTTTAATTCAGCTGATAATGGCTAATGTTGCTCAGAAGGTCTATAAGCAGGGAGTTTGCGGCTCCTTGAAGGGCTGTAAACTGTGTTCTCTAAATTCAAGCTCTTAAAAGGTCTCCAGTACGGTTAAATAGTGCGTTTATGTCTTCTTTGTCTTCTGGGGCCGGGATTACGAAGCAAGTTCCACATACCCAGAATATCTTTTCATTATCTGTGCTCACTTACCCCTAACATCAGCAATCAGGCTAAGCAGCCACATGCAAGGTTGTTATCAAGAGAGAAAACTGCAACATTAGAAAAATATAAAGAGGTTAAACACACGACACAGGCTAAATGCTTAAGAGACATTTGAGTGGAAAAGTGCAAGCCACTATTTAAGGCTACTTAAAGCTAGGAAGAAAAGCTGACAACACTGAAGATCTGACTATGATTACAATTGACTATTCTGTCAATTATTGTGTTTTATACTGTGTAAGACAGCCTTTCGGTATTCACCTGCAGCTCTGGTGGTTTTAAAATGTGTAAAAAAAAAAGTGCATTCAACATGATCAAGGTTTAGCTGTTCTCTTTTAGGTTTATATCACTGTATGAAGGCTTATAGGGCAAAAACGCTTTAACACTGCATCAGGGAAAAGCACAAAACTTGTTCAAAGTCTCTAGAAACTATAGAGGGGTCTTCCAGGTCAGGTGATGATTGGTCAGCAGGTGGTACCTTTGTAAAACGTGATTGGGTATGCAGGTATGCAGCACCGTGGCTCATCTAGAAGTAACGTTACTAAAGCCCAAATCCTGCCTCACATTCCAGGCCCCTGCTCTAAATGTGATGGAGGCAAATTTAATTAGTGTTTGCAGTTCTTCTGACTAAATTGAGCTGTGATATTAGTGTGAATAAAAACAACTGAACAGCAGGGAAGAAAAATTTCACCTTTAAGAACACCCACACCCCCTGTCACACACACACAGATCCATTGTATCGAACTGCAGCTGATTCACTCCCAGGTACCAAATGAAAGCACTGAAGTGGTCAGCGCTGGCAGTCAATAATTCTACTTGATTTAGGACATTTGTGGTCTAAAATGGATTCGGCCTCTGGTTGTTTGTATTGCAGAGTGCTTTTTGATTATCTTTCATGCTGGATAACATGCTAAGTGCTTCCTTTGATGTATAAAAAAAGGGTGTGATGGATCTCCTCACCCACCCCTCTTTTTTCCCTTTATTTTCTGTGTTGCTTTCAGGGCGCAGTTAGTGGGGTGTTGCTGGTGACGCCCAACAACATTATGTTCGACCCTCACCGCATGGACCCCCTGGTACAGGCCCACGGGTGCGAGGAGTACGGCATCATGTGTCCCCTGGAGGAGGTGCAGTCTGCCGCCATCTGCAAGGAAATCACTGACCCCAAGATCAGAGAGACCGTCCCTGAGTAAGAGAAAACAAAGACGTACAGTATGCGCAGGCTGTGCTGTACTAGAAGCTGACTTGTGGACTACAGATGTCATTATTTAAAGCATATGCAGCCATAAATGCCTCTAACTCTGATTTCCTCCTACATAAATCCCTGTTCATTTACTCTGACTTAATATCTTCCACGCGTCCGTCTCTTACTTTCACCCTGACAGAAATGCAGCAGCCTCGCTGTAATCAATGTTTTTTCCTCTGCTGCACCCATAGTCAGATTGCATCAGCAGCCAACCGACAGTTTAATTCCTTTCCCCTACACGCCAAAATAAAAAGGAAACGGCAATTACAGCGGGGTTAATGAAGTGTGCCTTTGCCCTCCTACATTGTGATTGCTCACCTCTCAATGCAGGGAGGAAGCAGCCACTTCAAACGATTCACTTGTGTTTCCTCCCACAGATTAATCTGTTTTGGGTTTTTTTCTTTACTTTGGTTGTTTAGTGTTGCTGAAGTTAAGTGATAAATATTTTGCAGCATTATGAGCCCTGATGAGCTATTCTCCCACCCTGAACACCACGCTTCCTCTGGTGGTAGCAGGGTCCGGGCAAAGCTGTAGTTAGTTGGTTGATTGTTGCCCGTGGAGCAGTTATAATGCTGGTAAATGGCTGGTTTTTCTGCCAGACCCAGCTGTTTCTCAGCTGTGGCCTGTCGCCTCTGTCTCCTCTCCCTCTGCCCCTCTCTACTACACAGCTGAGCAACAAGTGCCTGCAGGATGGGTTTCTGCACACTGTGCTGGTTACGCTGCACACAAGTGTTTCTTGTTTGCGCTTGACCTCTCCAAAAAGGAGACATAGAACTTTTTTTTTATTTGTACCAATTTATTTATTCAGGATATGGCTAATGATTAACCAAGGGTCTCTTTGGGAATTTTCATGACACAAATATGGTGAACAAAATCAGTTTAATGATGGGAGATCGCATCATAATTTACTATCCAGTTGAGTTAAATCTCATTCATTAGTACATTACAACCTATAACTACAAGAGCAGTTATAGGAAACCTGTTGCTGAATTTACTAATATGGTGTGTGAATATTAGATTTCAGTGAGATTTTATTTGGGAAACACATCAAATTGTAGATTCACTTTAAGTAATCGTTGATCAAGAAGTGGCTAAAGGACACAAACTTTAGAAACACTGACCAAAAAGACGCAGCAGAAGTTGACATTCCTTAGCCTGGGTCTTCAAAACCTTTTGGTTAACCCTTACACTTGAAATGCCACCCGTCTTTCAAACTTAATGGCCCCAGTCTGTCAAACAGGATTTGTGTAAAGATTTGATCCCTCTGTGGAATGCATGCTGAACTTTGTGATGTTCTGCTTAATGTTTCTAGTGACCTGGAGCCCCTGCCTGCAGAGAGACATCCGTCACAGCAGAAGGAACCAGACCAGCGCCTGAAGGAGCCCGGGACCAATGACAGCGGCAGCACAGCCCCACGCAGCACAGAGGGCTCGTTCTCCGAAGACGTCTTCACCGAGACAGAGCTGTCCCCCATTCGGGAGGAGGAGCAGGCATCCAGTGAGGATCTGCGCTTAGACAAATCGTCTGGCGCTTCCACAGAGTCTGTGCAAACCATCACCCAGGTGGAGGCTGCCAGCTCCCAGACCACAGGCAGTGCCCGTGGCTCGGCCAGCCAGCCGGAAGAACCTACTGTGTCGAAAGCAGAGAACAATCCATCAGAAACTGCCACAGAGAACGATAACCAGTCCCCAATGGGATCCAAGCAACACAGCGTAGAGAAGCCACCAAGCACACCCACGACCACCAATAACACCACCACCACCACCAGCAGCACCACTAGCCAGGCCCAGGGTCCCAGCAGCAGTAACTCTCGCCCAGGGTCCCAAAGCTCAGCCACCACTGGTGCCACAGAAACCACCTCTGTCTCAGCCAGTCCACAGGTGGATGCCAACCAGGGTGCAGATGCCTCCCAAACAGACACTATGCAACAAGGCAAGGAGGAGAAGGAGGATGCAGAGCAGACGCAAAGGGACGGTGTGCAGAACTCTGCAGAGGGTAAACATACATGCTGACTTATTACAGTTAGGAAATGAATCATTTCTACCTGAGGCTGCAGCTGCAAGACATTTCAGACCATGAATCTGGCCTCATGTTGTCTTTTAGCTGCACCTCTGCATCCACGTTTTTTTAACACTATCAAAGTGAGTTTCTCTGCTCTTTACCTGCCTCTGAATCGCTTCTCTCGTGTTAGTTCCTGATAACCTTTCCGTTTCTGCTCTGCCTCGCTGCTAGTAATTGGAATATAAAGACGAAGGGAAATGGCATCGTCTCTGCTGGTATCAGCTTGGCGGAGCTTTCCAGGCTTTATGGGGCTTTATTCAGCTCTTTGATCTCTGGCTTTGGTGGTCCGGGCCACTCCTCCTTGGCGATAAGCTAAAGCCTATCAAACGGCACAATGCCACAAACACACCTGCCCCCTCAAAGGGGAAACACAGTGACGATTAAACCCCAACATCAAAACACCTTCTGAGATGGCATTCACAGAGGCGTTATTCATTTTCACCTCCTTCTCTAGTTTTTCTTTCACATTCATTTAGACAAACTCCACAAGGAGGAATCAATATGATTGTGTTCAGTGGCATGATAAAAGCATAATACAATAGGTTACTAATGTTCTGACAATGCCAAACATCAAAAATACCTTTTGGTAACTTATAAAAAGCATCTGTCAAAAAGAAAAAAGAAAAAAAGCTTTAATGATACTTGCAATTTTATACATTTTCTTAAGTTTAGGTTTTCATATTTTGTAAGTAGCTAGTGCCATAACTGAGCTAAAATTCCAGGGCCATTGTTCCCTACATTCAAGTCTCCCCACACCAAACAAAATATCTCTTTCTGTGGCCACAAATGCCAGAGAAATAATAAAGTGCAACACAAAACAGCCTTGAAGAAGTGAAATACGTAACATTCCTACCCACTTAGTTTTTCCAATGCTGCATGACCTTCCAGGCAGCCGCTGCTTTCCATTTGTTTCATTATGGTATCCTCGCCTTCAAAAGCAGACAAAATGTTGCTTTTATTTAACGTTATTGTCTAGAGTGCGGGCAGCTCAACAGGAGCCACTGTAATGCAACAACTCACGACTACACATCATTGTTTTTAAAGCGTCTGCGCTGGCTTATGCTTTCGCTTTCGAGTTCAATTTTGAGACAGCTTGCAAATGTAGTGCTCGACTTTCTGTAACTTTTTATAAAGGAAGCTGAGGGTTCACTGTGATGGATTACCTTGCTGCAGCAATATGTCAGTCGGGAAATACATTAAGCGCTCAAGAGATCCTCGGAAAAAATCATCTGTGATTTGGAAAATGGATTGTAAAATGTAGACAATTATCAGTTGAAAAACTGCAGCAGCAGTCTCGTTATCCGACAGTGGCCTCGAGTCTGTCTCTATCACTGACTCACATGTGTCCACATAACCCACTCTGGCTGAACACGTACTTGTGATTCCGAGCAGATTTCTCTCCCCGAGAGGAAGGCGGACGAGACAGTGGGAGAAAGATTTACCATTTTCTCCCTGGCAATTATTGTCGCACACAGAGCTGAGCTGCAGAAGCAGTTCTAATTCCCGGGCATCTCAGCAGGGCTGCCCTTTTATTCTGTGTGCATTAGCACAGCCCACACAAGTGACAGCAGCGGCTACCAAAACAAGCAGATTCAAATCAAATTAATGCATTTGAAAAATGTATCTTTATTTTCTGTCATCATTTCCCAGTTACATACTGTCCGATCGGGAGCACGTACCATATGACTGCCGTGGTGATATTACACTGGCCCTTTTCATTGGGCTAGCAGGGCTGTGGCCTCATAATAGGCCAATGATAATGCACCATGAGCAGAAGCCCAGTGTCACTATCAATTATAGTGTGCCACTCTATTTATTTCTGTCATCTGCTATGTTTCTGCCACAAAATCACTAATGCCAGCTGAAGTAACCAGTAAATAAAAGACAGAAAACGAGGTCACATAAATAAGGCCATTAATAAAAAGAGTGTGCGACTTTGTTAGGCAGCTGTATTTTGTTGTAAGGTGTCATTGGATACAGAATATTTAACTAAGCCTAACTGACCTGACTCTAACTCTTGCTAACACATTTCTTTTCAGCTTGATCCATTTAAAACTCAAGTAAAGAATGAGAGCTAGGGTAGAATAAACAGTCATTTAGCCACGCTAAGATATGTATGCTATGACCATGTGATCAATCACTTGTCCAGGTACAGGGTTGGCTGAGAGGCGGAAGCATCGTTCTCACAAGTTCTTGTGTCTGCGAGTGGGGAAGCCTATGAAGAAGACATTTGTTTCCAACGCCAGCGCCTCCATGCAGCAGTACGCCCAGCTGGGAAAGAAGCATGAGTACTGGTTCGCTGTGCCGCAGGAAAGGTCAGTATCTCTGCTACACCTCCTGCTACTGCTTAGCACAGTGTGTTTCAGTGCAAGTTTATGAGGTTTATAGTAATCAAAATAACAGGTTTTAAAACCGTACAGCTAATACTGAAGTATCTGAGATAGAAACAGTGTAAAGTGAGCCTTTATGATCCTTTTATATCCCTAACAAACAACAATAGCTCAGCCACCTAACCTCCACTGCCTTTAATATTTGAAACCAATCAAACATGCTTTCAGTGTCAGATCCAACTCCCACTGTGGCTTGTGCCCGTTTCCCTTTGCCGCCTGTGCTAGACAGCAAGATGATTTATTATTTATTCACTCTGCAGGGAAACGCAGGGGCACACACGCGACTGATTGTCTTATTTCTTTCCAAAAGCCCATGATTTGTGTTCTCAGAATACCCATGAATGTGTTCATGAACTTTTCCTGACCCGAAATCTGTAATGTTTCACGTCAGCTGAAAATAGCCTCGGCTTGTTGATGAGTTTTTCCAAGATCAGTGTGGATGTACAGTTCCTGCCAAGTCAGCAGTAGTCGTAATTACATTAGAGCGGTTCACACTGAAAGGCGACATATCACAAGAAACTGTGTGCTTCCAGTCCAATTCCTTGTAATTGGTTTATTTGGCGTGTTAATCCCAATTGAACTAATAGTTTCATTTAATAAGTCAATTTTCTTTAAAATGTAAAAAAAAGGGTCATTTTTTTGACAGACTGGACTGCAGAGTCGCTGGTTTGTGGATACTTTAGGACTCCTTTTAAAAGTAAGGAGACAAAAATGCTGCACAGAGCTACTTCTGCTCTTAGTATTTTTCTATAGTTTTACTGCAGCATCGTGGCACTCATCCAGGCTGCTAATCACATTTGAGTCAGATAAACAGGCCTGTCTCTTTTATTTAGTCATGGTACCATAATCATGGCCTCATCATGCAATGTGTTGAGTGTCTTGAGTGCAGAAACTTCCCTGCCATCATTGTTCGTTCTGAACTTGTAAAATCTTGCCCGTTAAAGCCCTGTTTGGTTTTGTTTTTTTAATGCTTAGCTACACTATTCCCCACCTGATAGCAACAAGTTTGCTGTGATGCTCGTTACTTTCATGATTAATCGCCCAGGCATATGGCAGATTCAAAGCTAGTATTAAAATACATGCCACTTACAAATTTTTGAAACCAGGCTAAGGTGTAGCTGTGTTCTTCATTAACAACAATAGCTGCCAACTGTGCTTTTCATTATACGCTGCTAGTCTCTTTGTAGTTTGACCCAGATGCGCTGCGACCTGGATGATGTGTCTTTAAGTGTTTTTGCATAGCTGTTGGTAGAAAAGGAGGGTACTGAATGAACCATACACAACTATAGCACTGAATAGAGCCCAACAGCGTGTCTCTGTCACAGCTCTTTCTCTATACCAACCCGAGCAGTGCACAACAAAGGCTGTGTCCTGTTTTTTTTTTACAACTTCTTCATGTGTTATTTGATATTTTCAGTTGTTTGCATGGTTGACATAGAGCGATTTCCTCTTCTGTCTCCAACATGAGAGGGGAGGGGGCACAATGGTTGCCACATTGTTGAGAGACTGACCACTGATGTCTCTACTTAAAGCTGCTCTGTCTATGTAGAGTGGACGAGTGTCACTGCATGTAAAGTGAAAGATGAAAAACTTTGCAACTTCTGCAGGTTCTCTTATCTTTTTGATTTGTTTTGCTTTCCTTTATTTTGGCACGTGTAACTTGAGTCTTTTGGTTCAATCATATGGCTTACATTGATCTCTTAAAAAAGCACCCCACCCACTCCGATAAATCTGCTCCATACTACCTGCCCTACATGGTAGAATGGCAAAGACACCAACTAACCGGATTCTTAGCAGCTAAGAATCCAGTTGTCTTCTCCAAGAGATGGTGGGCACTTAAAAAAAAAAAAAAGGACTTCAGATAAGTTCTAGTGTAGCACGGTTCCCATAATATGAAAGTAAGTAGCTGTTAGCAAACACATTTGCCATATAGGATAATAATATGTGAATGTTGTGTTGACTGTCTCTTGCAGGTCAGACCACCTGTATGTATTCTTCATGCAGTGGAGCCCAGACATGTACGGTGAGGGGGTCGGAGGGATGGGACAGGAGCCCGGCTTTAGGGTTGTCAAGAAGAATGAGGTGAAGGAAACAAATGAGCATGAGCCCATCACCGATCTCAACGTCAAGGAGTGGGAGGTAAGGTCAACACAGCTAAAACAGTTTCTTCACTTTACTAAAAGTGCACATGTTGTGTTGTCATGAGCCAAGCGGACATGGATTAAGTGAGTTCTCCACTGTGCTTTAATCCATATCCTGTGAAGCAAACGATCGTATGTGTTAAAATTGCTCTTTGTTGTTATATATGTTAAATTAAATGTTAAATAACATTAATTTGCTTTCATTATGCAATGCATAGTGTAAACGTAATGTGTGCTACCATTTGAGATGTGTACTTGTTGAACCTCAGTTTTGTATTCTGCTTCTATATTTTGCACCTCTGGGTACCACTGCACATTTCTTGGTTTAACTGTAAATTTTTTTGTGTCTGTTTTCTATCACGTGTAAATTCTTCAAGACGTGTGAACACTTGCTTTGCTTGGAATTGCGCTTCTCTGAACTTCCAACCAAAGTGTTTTGCATGTTTGTGTAATTGTTGATTCTTCTCAGTCGCTGTATTGTAGCTTCACCACATGTTGTGTGACTGTCACTCCTGTTTGTCAGCCTTTCACAATGTCTTTTGCTGAATGGCAAAAACACCATTATGAGTTGCTTGTGCTGTTTGAGTTGTTAAAAGTCCCCCCCAATCAAAAAAAAAAAAAGTGGCACAGATGTTAGTCCTTCCTTCTTTGCAAAACTTGCTATTCATAGTGTCTTTAGTCTAGATTTACAGAAGTGATAGTAGAAAGTGCAGAGGAGAGGGCTGTTAGCCTCTGCAGAGTGAATGAGATTTGGTCAAATGAGACTTCAGACAGCCCTGTGGATAATGAAAGGATGAATTCATTGTGTGAAGAATTTGATACATGGGGGTACATTTAACTTTGAATGTAAATAAATGATGTAGGAAACAAAGTGGACTGATTTGTTTCTCCCTGGGCTTCTGGCAAACAGAGGCTACACGATCCATTACAGAATCAGTAAATAGGAACCTGAGCAATGTCTTTTTCACAGCGCGATGTTATGGATATTCAACTAGTAGTTTTGTGTTTGTTTTTAATGCAAGACTGACAAAACAGACTTTTAAAGCAGCTTTACATTTAATTGTATTTGTTTTAGTTAAATATATATTTTTAAACTTTATAATATATGTAATACACTTTAATGTTTTCTTTTTGTTATCACTCAGAAATCTTTAAAATATACAAGTGTATACCTCCTGAAATATTGCTGTACTGTATCTTTAAATTTTGTCAGTTAGGGGATGGCATCATCGTTTTTTATCCAATAAGAAACCGGGTCTCCTCCCAACCCGTGTTGTTATTGGATGTTAGCAGTGTCACACAACTCACACGGGGTAGAGACCCCTTTGGGGGAAAAAAGTGTTTCTATTTTAGTCAAGCGGACTGTCAGGCTCAATACCAACTCGGGGCTACACTGGGAAAACTTAAGGGATCACTAATATGACTTTCCAGCTTTAACCTCGCCCAGTTCGACAGGAAATGTTTTCTAGGAGGGTGAAGGAGCAAGAGAAACAGCTGACCCCTAAGTACACCTGTGTATGTCGCTTACTTCATGTTTTCTGTCTACACCAGTGTATATCCCTGCTTTCTGTTATTGTTGTTATTATTATTAGCATGCCGCTAAGTCGCTAGCAAGGCTAACTAGCCTGCTAGCCCTTTAGCTTGACCCGGTGCAGTTTAGTGACTGGTGTTTAACAAAGTGGCTACTATGTGACCACTGTTTGGCAGTCAGGACAGAGCTCATATCCGTTGTCTGTCTCTTTTGGCCAGCGAGGATGTGCGCTGCTCTGTACGGGGTGCGAAAGTTTCCAGACCCAGGTGACATATGGAGGATCCAGCTCTGTAGTCATACCCCTGTTTATTTAAAGTTACGCTATTTGACTTTTTTCCCTCAGTTTCATAAACCGTACTTCTGCCTTTCATTTAGCCACTTGTTTTATCACACTGGTAAAATTCAATCACTAACCTGTCTTTTTTTTTTTTTTTTTTTTTAATTATTGTTTCCTCTGACATTGATCGCTCCAGGTCATCATTTCAGTCACGTCTGAGTCTGCCGCAGCCCCTCCAAGCTAACGTGCTACTAGCTTGCCCGTTTTCAGGTTCAGTCTTACCAAAGTGCCCTTAGCTGCAGGTGAAGGTTAGCAGAGATGCATTTTTTATGAGGGCTGTCTTTTACCACTCCTGCTGCATTATTGAGACTTGTATAAAGGTAGCCTCTTACTAAAAAGTTATTTACACTTGTAGCAACGAGGTGACTAGAAGATTATCTAAGCTGTGTGAAAAATTAATGAAAAGAGGCTCTCACGGTGTTCATGATTGTAAGAGAGATCTCTGAGAGTGTTTAGATGACTGTTTGTTTGTGATCTCACACACGAGTCTCTTCCCTCTGCTGAGACATAGTGGATTATTGGAGGCTGCAGCTGTCTGTTGGGTGGAACTTTGTTGGAATGAAGCCATGCTTAGTAGGTCACTGTGTTGTGTTGGTCTGTCTGAGTTGTAGTTTGGTGGATTGTGATTTCCAGCAAACCGTGTTGCAGCAGTCAGACCACAGCTGTTTCTGTTGTTATCACTGTATGTTCACACATCCAAAATCTAGTGTAACTTCTAAGGAGCCCTCTCACTCCTGCTCTGTCTCAGTCTCTCTCTTGCTCGTGCTTTCCTTTCCAGTGCAGCGATGTTTGGTTCAAGTTAATACTTAATATAACCAAATCAATCTAGTAGGAAAGTTTTATTGATTACGTTACACAAACATGCAAAACGACTGAGTGCTCTGAAAGACTCCAACCCCTTCTCTTTTACCCAAAGTAAACATTTTGTTAAGTTTGTTTATTCAAAGCTCAAACACAAACCTTCTTGGAACAGAGGAGTGTACATTGAGCGCACACTGACTTCCAAAACTCAACTTTTTTTTCTCCCCATGGTCAGCGTTAGAAGTGGCAGAGTTTTATGTTCCACCTGTTCCTGTTTTTGTACTACCAGGTAGTGTCTTTGACGGAGTACCACCGTCGGATCGATGCGCTAAACAGCGAAGATCTGCGCTCGCTCTGCAAACGACTCCAGGTGCCCTGACCAAACCCCGTCTGCCCCCTCTTTCTTCACTCTGCCCAAATCTGCTGCACCAACACGGTCTATTTTAGACTCCCCACTGAAGCTTTACTTGCTGCTGCTGCTGCTGCTGCTATTCCTGTTCCTGATGCCCCTGTTGCTTTAAATAAACATAAATGTAGTACTTTCAGCTCACATATTCTCTTCAAAGCTTGTTAGACGCCAAACATTGGCAATAACTTGTTGAGCAGTCGACTGAAAATAGTTTTTATCATTCCATTACAGACAGGTTGTTCGTAGCGATGAGGTTTTCACGTCACAGCAGCCTTATCTTCATGCGTCAGGCTTCTTTTTAGACTCGGTGAACATTTTTAGTCTTCATTCCACTAGATCAGTCTGGTAGATCAGTGTCGCTAGCTCTATATGGATATGTAGATTGTATACAGGAAACACACAGATGGGGTTTTATTGTAGAACTTTTTTTGAAAATACAAATTGCCTGTACTACTCAAATGAGCTGAATGTAAAGAGCGCAGCCTGCCTTAGGACTAATCGAGAGACATCGAAGGGCTGCAGAACAAAGAGATGGCGTATTGGAAAGAGGGTTGAAGTAAGACTCCCCTGACAGGATGAATGATGTTCTCTGAGGACAATGCAGGCAGGCCTCATTTGAATGAGGACCGAAACATGATAGCATCCCAGTCATCAGTGGCGAAGTGCTCCACAATCAGCCTCTGTTATTGAGAAAGATAAATAACCCAAACAGTCGGCTGGTCAGAGAAAATGTCAAACATAGGAGTGCAAATTATTCATTGGGTCGATTTCCTATTCACTTAGCATTCTCTTCTCCCAGACAGTGTCTCTGCAATGCTTCTCCCACTTGTGCCAAACTGATCCTAGTCATCTGGCATCAGAGAGTGGCAGGAAGATATTCAGCTGTCATCATCACATTGTTGGATTATCAGTGTGTTGCTAGCAAACACTGCATTTGTAATTTTGGCAGGACAATGGCTACAATGAAAAGCCCCCAAATGGAGGAAAAATGTACATTTTGTTAGTGAGATTGAGCTATGGTTAAAAAGCAATTTTTCCCCATCTTTCCTCTATCGCCCAGCCTGTTTAGCTGAACTTGTTATGCTTTGTGGAGTTGGTTATCTAGTTCTACGTTGTTGTCTTTTTTTAATACTTTCCTGTCCAATTTTTTTGTAGCCTCAGCAGATCACAGATTACAGTCTGTTGGAAGTTAGTAGACAGCCTGACTAGTAAAGCCGGTCACGTCATTGCCCTTTTATGAAAAGTAGCAACTGGAAGACCGTAGCTATTTTGAATGCATCCAGTATCAGAGCTCTTTGGAAGTGCAGCTCGTCTTGTCAGTGCATCTCTAACAAGTATTTGTGCTTGTAGATTACCACCAAGGAAGAGGTGAACTCTAAACATGGCACGGTCAAAACTGAGCTGGAGCCCGACACGTTCAAACCCAACCTCAGAGAACCCAGCGAACTCCTGGAGGCCGACCAGATAGAGAAAGTAAGTGCTGCTGCAGAAAATCTCATCTCATGCAACTTGACGGTATTCTAAACTTAAATATTTTTCCAACAACAATCCAAAACTAAGAGCACATGCCTGTTCCTTTGTTATAATGAACATTGATGCTGTCTTTTATTCCATGTTAGTGTTACCTGCGCAATTGTTACTGTAAATACACAGGCGTGTCAACTGATGAAAATAGTCCCACTGTCTAGTGTATGTTGAAAGTGAATATAATAGATTCCCTGTTTTCATTATAACCCAGTAGGCTTGGCAGTAAGCTTTTTAGTTTTTGTTTTTACAGATACAAAATGGAAACCACAGAATATTTAGAAATTTCTTATGATTTGATAATGATTAGCATTAAATGTTTTTGTTTTTGTTTGTTTTTTTTTCTTCATCTTAGTCTTTAAATCTCTGTGAGACGCCTGTGTGTTGTGTCAGGCTGGAAATCTGACATGTAAAAAACTGAGGATTTGTTTTACTTTCAAAATGTCGTAGCACCCAAACAAATTAAGTTATCAGTTCATAGAGCTACCTTGCAGTCTTGATTTCCAGCTGTGTGTTTGGGAAAAGGATTCATTCACTGCTTGAATAAGTTTAGTAGCATTTGTTAGGTGGATACACTGAGCAGAAGCAACAGCACCGACAAACAAATCGCCTGATTTTTGTCAAGTGCTTATTTTCAGTGACCAACATTTGTACGATATCCCTGTTACAATGTTTATGATGTCATCACAGAGAGTACTGCTGTCCATTCAAAGCTTTGTCAGTTAGTGGAAAACTAAACACTAACACGAAAGCTTTAAAATATACCTTTGGGTGTCAGCTACTGCTGCTTTGACTTCTTTTGTAGATTAGCTTTCTTTCCACCCTGGACATTAGTAACATAAACTTGCAATTGTTGTTTCTCTAAATATCATATAGAGATGAGAATCTAAAAAATAATTGTTGGATCCACAGTAGATGATGTTTTCTTAACTCTAGCTAAAATGCTAAAGCTAAAATTTAGGTAACCAGTAAAAATGAGCAGGTGACCAGCTGGTGACTGGCTTTAATATATATTGTCAGTACAGGTCCAGACTCCTAGTGCAGGTGATAAGAATTTTAACTGTTCTCTTTTATTTATTGTGTTCCGGATGATTTCAGGTAGATTTGGTTTGTTAATCCTGCCAACGCAAAGAGTTAGAAATAAGCGGTGACAAAGATGAAAGAGAAATGCATGAAACAGACATCCAAGTCACCAACCTTTCATGTTGTTGTTAGGTGTACTGTGTGCCTTGCAGGCACTGCAAGTTAACACACACCCAGAGCTCCAAATTAGTCCCACTTGGCTTATTAACCAATAGAGTGCCAATATGCAAGCTTTCTTTAATCACCCTGCGGACAGAGCTCGGGGCTCAGGCCTGGCTCAAAGCAGTGCAGAGGTGAGCTGAGTCAGGCCTCGCCTAATCGTGGCTTCATTCCCAGCCTGCTGATTATATGACTGCTGCAGCTCCACCACTGGAGCAAGTGCTGATCCAACAAGAAAAATGCCAAAAGGGACTGAGGAATTGTTTGAGCGTGAACAGAACATTTAAAGGTCCTTGTTCTGTATAGCAGTAAAAAGTTGTCACTTTAATTCCATGTTTTAGTCAGTGTCTGTTTTATCTGTCCATTAAAATGAGACATAAGTTGTACCGCTCCTCCAGCGCCTTGTCGGCATTATCTCCCCATACACCACAGCCGCCGTTAATCCTCGAGTCAGTCAGCAGCAGGGCAGCGTGCTCTCTCAGGGTCTGCTGGGCCTCTCTTTCTCTTGAGACTGCTCTCACTGTTTTCAGCCCTGTTACTCCTCCTTAAACGCCAGAGAGTGTTAAAAGGTCACCGCAGATGTAATTGAGCGTTGGTGGCTGTGGCCTTTCTGTGTTTCATTTTCTTTCTTTCATTTTTTTCCCTTCCTTTTTCATCTCTGTATTTTAAAATTTATTTTCCCCGCACACAGCTTGCCAGGAATCTCCCTCCGCGGACCATCGGGTACCCATGGACGCTGGTCTTTGGCACTGCAAAGCACGGCATGAGCATTAAGACGCTGTACAGATCCATGCAGGCCCAGGACACCCCGGTGCTCCTGGTCATTAAAGACAGCGACGGCCAGGTACGCGCCCAAATTTAAGAAACAAACCACAGTGGCACATTGTTATGGTACTGATCACCTTTTTGTTGTTGTTGTTGTTTTTTTTAATAACTTCAGGTGTTTGGTGCGCTGGCATCCGAGCCCTTTAAGGTCAGCGATGGCTTTTATGGCACCGGAGAGACCTTCCTCTTCACCTTTAATCCAGAGTTTGAGGTATAACATTTTGTCACTGTTAGATTTTGTAACTTTTTTGCACTTCTGAATGAATATTCTTCTCCAATAATGGAGGAGTGAGGAGAACTAATGTTTGCATTTGCTCATAGCGACACACCCTGCAGTTCTCCCCACCTCTGCAGAGCTTTCAGCAGCTTGTTTTAGCTCTCTGGCCACCAGCTTTACTGCTTTGGTTCTCTGTAACTTCACTCCCAGTTTTAGCAGGCAGCTGTTTTTGGTGCAAAAGCCCTGTTATTAAAACCCAGTGTACACTCCCTGTTCAGCACCAGTCAGTCAGCAAGTAGTTGGTGAACAGAAAGACGCATTTAGCAGCTAAGGAGCCAAATATTTCCCTCATGAGTTGGCAAAGACCTAGAAGGAGAATGGTTGTGTTATATATGGGAAGTGGCTGTAAAAACCACTCCAAAGGACCGCTCAGGCATGTTTGCCTGCTGTGTATATAGGAGACTTAGCACGGTGGGTATTTAACCTTTATATGCTTTTGTGTTGTGTTTAAAGCTTTGAGAGACAAATTATTTCATACATTAGCAGCAGACACAGAATTAAATATGATGTATGTGATTTATGGTATATGCTGTATAAGTGTTTTTTAGTTTACATTTTCTCTTTCTCTCTTATATCATCACTGAATATGTCATACAGTATCTTCTAATATGTGCTCTGTTGTATCATGGGCAGGTGTACAAGTGGACCGGTGACAACATGTTCTTTATCAAAGGGGATATGGACTCCTTAGCTTTTGGTGGAGGAAGGTGAGCCAGAAATCTACAGACCACTGGTGCAACATATTTGTCATAATTAAATATGACAGCACGTCAAATTTAAATTCAGATTGACATAAAGTAGACACAAGCCTGCTGATGTCCAGAAGTGTGGACTGCATTAGAAGAATGGTGTTATTAAGATATTTGCACTTTTGCGGAGCTCATAAGATCACATGCAGATATAAAACGTTCTTTTGTTTTGATTAAAATAATTGATGTCATGGTGACGATCAGTAATATAAGTTGTATTTGTATATGTATGTGCCATTTGTTAGCTATCACACTGAGTAGTTGGTACTTTGCCCAGTACACTTACACCTGCAAGTTAAAAGCATAAATTGAGATAAAACGCGGGCTTTTTACTGCTGATTCTGAAATGGCTTGAAGTTGTCTAATGTATTTTCTTCTTTCTTCTGTAGTGGGGAGTTTGGCCTGTGGCTGGACGGAGACCTTTACCACGGCAGGAGCCACTCCTGTAAAACATTTGGGAACCCTATGCTCTCAAAAAAAGAGGATTTTTATGTACAGGACATAGAGATTTGGGCTTTTGAATAATCAAACAGTGCAACACAGGGGGGAAAAACAAGTCCTGGAACAGGGCAAAAAAAAAAAAGTGAGTAGGAGTCCTATAGAACAATGGCAACGTCCCAAACCTAACTGCACATCACCAGGGCTCCCCAGGCTGGAAGCCAGCTATTGGATGCTTGTTGTGCGTTACGACTGCAGTTATTACAGAGCTTTTTCTTTTCTTTCTTTTTCTTTTTTGTTTTTTCTTTGTGAAAAATGACCTTTGTGTGTATCTTGTTACAGCCTTGTGCAGCATCTTTGCAGAGTAGGGGGAAGTGAATAAAGTGTCGCTAATATGAGGCTGTATGTGAGGAATGACGGGAGGGAATCGGGGCGGGGATGACTGAAGAGGACCGTCGGAGCTCCTCTCCACTCAGAAGTGGTGAAGATGATGGTGGCTAAGGTTTGGGACTGCTGCAAGAAGAGAGAGGTGCCCCACATTGTGCATTAGACCTTTATGGAACCTCAAGGAGTCCCCCACCCCCCCTGCACCCTATCAGACCCCCGAAAATCTCCTTGGTTCGGTAGGACGTTACTCACTGTGCTCTCAGTTTTGACAAAGGGAGACAAAGTTAGGAGAGACGCAACCTGAACACATTCCATTCCTCTTGGCGATGGCGGACTGTCAACAGTACAAGTGGTGATTTGTGGTAAACACGCGCATACAAAACACATCAGCAGCAGGATACGATGACACTCGACTCAGAGAAGGGAGAATATTTGCTGTGTGTGTGTAGTTTTTTGGGGCGGGGTAGTGTTTTCACAGTACAGTACAGTTTTTGGTTGTCCTCTGAGGCTAAACTTATAGAGTATCGTGTATTGTAGTCCTCCTGTTGTTCACTGTCATAGCACACCATCTGAAAGCACATAGCTATAATCAGATCACCCATCGTCGTAATGTTCTGTTCAGTGGGTGTACGTGTGAGTCCAGCTAACACCGGCTCCTCTCGCAGGATGCTGGCTGTACTGTTTGTAGACAGTAACGTGTTGCAATAGATTTGTGGAATATGCAAAATAACTGTCCTGTGACCTCAAATAACCCGCAGGTCGTGGCAATTTCGTCACCGCCTGTCGCTCTTTCAAGAGAGAAGACTTGTAAAGCTTTTACGTCTTGATACACACTTGCTTTTTCTGGGTATCGTTTGAAGAGCCTGAGACGTGTTTAACTGTTTTACATGCATATATGACAATTATATATTGGTATATATGATTATATATGTTTATATAATCATATATATATTTTGCTGTTGAGTGTGACAGTGATTATATTTGTGCTGATATTTCAGCTGTTACTATATAATGTATATTACCCTGTAAATTAATGTTAAAATAGTAGATTTGTTCCTAATATATATATATATATAGATAGATATCTATAAATACATACTGCTATAAATATATATATATAAAATAAAGTGTGGATTGATGGGTTGCTTCTAGCACTTTAATCTGGTGTAAAAGCGTTAAGGCCAGGTTCTTAGGTTTTCTTAGCAGTAGTTGTACAGTACCTTTTGTTTTTTTATTATTATTAAATAGATCATTAAGATGTTAACTGTTAATAGAAAGCTTGCTGCTACCTACATCAACAGGGGTAAGCCCTTTTACTGTGTCTAAAAGGAAAAATGACACAATGGAAGAAGGACGAAGGGTTGAATGTGGTTAAATGTGTTAGCAGGCTTCGGTTTTGCTCCTCACGTTTGGCCGCCAGGTGAGTCCCAGTAGGTACAGGTAGGTATGCAGACAGATGATGGCGGGTGAAGGAACCGTGTACATTACATGACCCTCCCCTTGCCGTGACGCTTTCTCCCGCCCCCTTTCTGGTCTTCCACGCCAGTATTCGTGTCCTCGTGGAAAGTCACAAAGAATAATATGGATAATTCTTCCAATTCTTTCACCAGACTATGATGTACCAGTGATGTATAAATACCAATAAAGCTGAAATAATTGTTCTAACCTTGTTTTCTGTTTTAATTTTTTGTCTTTCGTGTGGTTAAGGCTGCACCGATTGATAAGGATAAGGTTGCAGGTGTTTGCTGTCTGGAGTGTGCCACTGTGGTAATGACACTCATGCAGTTTCAGATTATTAGTTGCTACGTGTTGAATGCAAAATCATAAACTTTGTCTTGTCATGATCGTGTTTCAGTGTTACCTGGTGCAGCTACTCTGGGAGAAATACTTTTAAAGCTAAATTATGCAACTAGACTGACCAATTCAGTCAATCCAATATTCATTTCTGTGTTTTTGAGTTTTTAATTTTACATATCAAGTATTTTTAAATCACAAGGGACTCCCCTCTGATCTGGTTTAATAAACAAAACTTGGTTTGGTCTCCCTACAGTTGTATATTTATACATAGTTTATATATAAAATAAAATGTGACACCATTTTAATTTTGAAAACCTCATCATATTCTAATGGATATTAAGTGCTGTGCTGCTACGATGGATCCTGCAGCTGTGAGTGAGCCCCACCTACTGATCACAGTTAATAGTGTCCATTTGTGTCCTTGGTATAGTCACTCTTTTTGTTATTAGACATCTTAGTATTAAAAAAAAATGACAAACAAATTAAGTTGCAGTAAAAATGATACACTGACAAAATTGTGTCCTGATTTATTTCAACAAAACAGGCAAACACGGGTAAACAGCAGTGCTGAATCTTCTCGAGTTCCTTGTCCGTCAGCTCAGAGGAAACAAATACCTGAGCTTCATGCTTCATACTTGTTCCTGATGTTTCAGGTCCCACACAATCCAAATGTCCCCCGAGGCATTCATTCGTGCTGTGTCAGGTCTTTATGGACATCCAGCACGAGTAAACCAGTTTGGGGATCATTATTGGGTTCTGAAATTATAATCTTCTGGCAAATAGCTGCACAGTCAGAGTAAAGAAACATAAATGTCTTATAAAACGTCCCGCATTACAACAATAAGGTTAAAGCAACAGTCTTGTTTAAAGGGGAAACAGTAGAAGACAAAGTTTGACAGTCTTTAGACTTTTTCCTCCGCGAAAACAGGCACAACGCTAGATTCACTTAAAGTGCAATTTACAGGCAATTTCCACAACATCCTCTGTAGGACACGGTCATCATCAGTGCAGTAGATCTCAAGTGAAGCAGAATGATTCTCACGTTAAATACTGTCCAAATTACCCAAACACCGCATCATCAAAAAAAGAGGCAATGTATTTTCATCAAATTCAGGTTTGGCAGGAATAACTGTCACTAATGTAGTCCCCGGTCCTCTTGGGAGACAGGGCAGACTGTGGGTGAGCACAAAACGAAGCTACCGCAGAGCTGAAAAAGGCATTATGTGGAACCATCTTCAGTAAGGCAGAAGAATATTGTAGAAAATCATCAAGAGAACAATTCTGGCTAAAAGTGCCATCTTCAGCAGGAAGTCAACTTTTTTTCTTCCAGTTGAGCCCATTAAGTGTTCCCGCAGTTTATTGCTAGTACACCAGGTACTTGACTTCAGAGTAGATGAGAGGAAACATGACTGTGCAGGCTCGGTACAGGATGGCTGTGCTCTTAAATAAAGCTCGGGGTTTGGTGCTCCAGGATTCAGACTTGAAGTTGAAGTAGATTGCATACAGCGCCACGGCAAAAAAGTGTCCAATAAGGGTCAGGGGTTTGGGCGACAACCTGTCCAAAAAAAGGGAAAAAGTCAGACTTACAACCCCCTAAATCATATATCTAAAAGTGCTTTTAGATTTTGAAAATTATCAAAGACAAACAAAATTGAAGCAGTGAGGAAAAAGCCAGCATGGCTCTCTGAACACAGATTCCTCTAAAGCTCACTGATAAATGTGTAGTATATGTAAACACTTGCTGGGTGTTACATGAGAAACTCTTTATGTGATCAGACATTAACTACCTCCCAGCAGCAGTTGAAAGAGATGCAGTGTGAGCTCTGGAGGATCTGACAGCAGAAACAAGCTTTTATGCTAGGCTAAGCTAGCAGTGTACCTGTTGTAATGTCACATGTCACAAGTCTCACTATTCCTATACTGAATAGGGATAGTGAAGGCAACCAGGTAAACTTCCGCAAATGTCAAACTCTTCTGTTCAGTTTGGTTTGCTGTGGAGGAAAGCGTTTAGCACTTACACTGAGAGGAGTCCAATAGGCCCAGCAACGCACTCTCCACCGAGCTTAAAGTACTGGAAGCAGGCCTTTCTCAGCTCATGAAGAGAATCTGAATAACAGGAAAAACATGGATGAGAATCCAAAGTAAAATTAATGCAGATTTTGAATTTAGTACTAAAAGCCAACATTTATTATCTTCCATCAGTGCTTTTCATGTGCCATTAGACGGAGGCAGGCAGACACTCACTGTCAGTGGCTGCAAACAACTCATACAGCGCCTGGGCCAACACATTCACCACAAAAGAATGTGATGACTTGCGTTCCCAGTGGAATTTTTTCTTTGCCTGTTGAGAAGAGGAGGGGAAAAAAAAGTGTGATATTGCACACATTGGGCTGCAGCTTCTTACCAACAGCAGAGGAAATAAAAGGACACAGAAAATCTGACAGCATAAATATAGCTGCGGCTTGCAGTCACACAAAATGTGACTTAGAAAAAAACAAATCAATGAATGTGCTTTCTGTTATTTTTACACTATACAGTTTTGTTTTGTTTTTAATAATCCTTTGAATTTGGGGAAAGGTGTTCTAGTTACAGCAAGCAAATGTGTGCTCACCTGCAGCACGGCCCTGTCGTCATATAGATCGGTAATGCTCTTCAGCAGACTCCTCCAGATGCGAACGTCATTAAGAGCAACACTCATCCCTCCTCCCGTCAGAGGGTGCCTCATGTTGTAAGCGTCACCCAGGAGGAGCACGCCTGCGAACAACACACAGCTGTTTGTCTCGAATCTTATCTCCAGATGGTCTTTTTAATTTTCGGCACTTTAGCAAACATCTCAGCTGGAAGCGAAGCACATCTTTAAGAGTTATACTTGTCTCTCTTTGACGCATTCCAAAAAAATGGTTTCTCTAAGTTAAGCCTTTCTTACCCTGGATTCTACTTGTTTCCTAAAAGGTCAATAAAATCCTTATTTACCTCAAATACAAATGAACTGTTAATTAGTCCAAAGAGCTCTTTTCTTTTGTTTCTTTCACCTTACACGGAAACATACATAATCACAAAATCACAAACACACCTCGGGCCACCTCCAGCAGAAATCAGTCAGTCAATAAGACTTCAGTACCTGGCTTGTTGACAGGGGAGGGCGGTAGGAAGCTGGCAGGCATGGACCTGAGTCGATCGTTCTGTAGCGCCATCATGAAAGGCTCCTTTAGATGCTCTGAAGGAAGGAGAGAAAGGGAGAAGGCAGGAGGTCGGTCAGTGAGCCAGCTCTGTGGATGAAAGCCCAAAGGTGCACGCTGCGCACATGCACAGGGGAAAAAAAGAAAAAGCTTTTTTTTGGTTTCTGAATGTACATTTATCAATTCATCAGTGAGCCTGACTCCAGCATTCCAGCTGGACCTGTGTCAAGGTTACTGGGGTGGCTGCTTTAATACTGTGGCTTTGATATTTCAGCTGAATAGCAGAGCACACCATGAATGTCAGTTCTGTCGACTGCAGCTTCCTGGGAGGTGCGCACCTTCTCCTCACCAGCAGCACTCTGAATGGTTTCCTGCTTCTGGCACCACGGTCTGACTGTTCTGATCTCCACATAACCTTCATTTGTCACTCAGCAGTGTTTTTTTCTCTCTTCTCTCTCTGCTTATCAGGGATTGTCACACAAAGACACAACCCTTCAAGAATAAATAAATTCTTTATCATTCACCTGGCAGCTGTGGGTAGATTTTCTCAGCCATGTACTCTGGCAGGTTACGAGGCATCTCCCCCCTGATATCCACGAGAACTCTGGTTTGAGAGGAGGAGATCTGGTAGATGAGCACTGGGCTGGGATTGGCCAGGACCAGCTCAGCGTGGTTTGCCTTAAACTGCGGACAGTCCTGCAGAGAAAAGTGGTGGATTCATTATTATTATTGTTTATCATATATTATTATTATACTACATATTAATGCTAACTAACTAGGTATTTCTCTTTACTATACAGTCTTTAAAAATATAACATATTTTGTGGTGAACTTGAAAGAAAGGCAGGTATGAAATGTAAAAGATTTGAAGTAATAAGGCTTTGCATTGATTTTCAACCAATAAATCATTGGGCTGACCTTGAAGACCTTGGGAGGATGTATGCCATATTTTCATGGATTGCCAACATGACCCCACCCTACACCCCTAAAAATTTTGGTTATGAGTTTTACAGTTCTGGGACGTTGTTTTCAGTTTTCTGTGGGAGCTCTAATGGAAAGGCAGTCACAACAGTTTCTTACAGCTGGTTGCAGACTGCTTTTCATCTTCTTCTAGTTTTGTGCACCTTTGTGTGATTTGTAATTCTTGTTTTAAAATTGAAAAATATACTCTTGGGGAAAAAAATGAATAGGATTCATCAGTAACAGAACACATTTCAGCGCGTCACTCTTTCAGCCTGAGCTCCACGTACCTTCATCAGGCATCCAACAAAGTGAGAGGAGATGCGAGCCTTCCCGGACACCAAGCTCTTTCTGAATTTGGAGAAGCAGCCGTCGGCCACCACAGTCAAAGCCGCGTGGACCTCCTGCGGGACACACAGTCATCACACACCCTCTGATGTAAATACGGTATTTCTTTCAGCGAGGCAAGAGGGAAACACGAGGCGGTGTCTAACAGTTCTGCTGGTACCACTGAGCTCCCTCTTCTCACCTTGATGTCTCCAGTTTCTTTATCCTTGTACTGGACTCCAGTTACGCAGCCGTCCTCTTCCTGCAAACTGGTCACGGTGCCTTCTAAGAATGTGACACTAGGGGGCGCAATTAGACAGTTAGAAACGTCTGGACTTTCCTGCCCACAGAGCAGAGAGATCATAGAAAAGTAAAGACTGACTCCTTAAGCGCAATATGTGTCTCTGATTTAGCTGAATGTTAAATCTCTCTAACTGAAAGTCTGTCATTGTGTATAAAGACATACAGTGAGTAAACCAAGATTCTTATTATTACTCAGAGCAATCATGTAGGACAGAAGAGCAGGTCCTATATTCTTCTGTTCATATCGGCCACTTGGCACCTAAAATCTTTCTTATTCGTGACTCTGCTTACTTTGGCTCGGCCATGGCGGCTCTCCTCAGGCCCATGATGAATCGGCCGTGATGAAAAGCTCGGCCACAGTGGATGTTTTTCTCCTGCTCTGGGTAGGGGATCTCCACCTCGGCGCCACTGTCTATGTCGTGGATCACATAGCCGTGCACCAGATGAGCATCCAGACCCTCCACTGAACCTGAAGCCGAACACAGAAACAGATAACTATTACACATCGCATATTCGCTATTTATTTAGTCCACAGATGACTCGGCGCAAAGGTTAAAAGTGGCTACGGTGGGTCAAATAACACAGGATCAGGTTGAAATGACTGGTGCGCACTGAAAGTCCAAAGTTACTGACAGGATACATTTGATGTCCTTAAAGAGTGACATCGAGATCTAGAAGTATTGCTCCAAGTATAATTTCATAAAGCTTTGAGGGAGCTGCTGGATTATATTTATTAATAAAAGTTCATATCATGTATGCATACTCTACACTAGTGCGTTTAGAACAGAGAGGGGAAAGCAGCAGCTTTTTCTAAATATCTGCCGCAGCTTTAAGTTTCTAACAGTATCATTTACAGCAAGATGGAGCCCCAAACACAAAGTTAGACGGACCCCCAGCAAAAAGTAACCAGCCAACATCATGCTGAATGCTGAAAAAACGACTAAATGAAGATCAAATGGGAAATATGAAAAGTTTTTTTTTTCCTTTATCTTCTTCTGTCTTTTAACAGTTTTATTATTCTCTAAAAGGTGGGAGGATCGAGCCAAATATCGCTAGTATCAGCGCTAGTATTGGTGTTGGAACCATGTTATGCTTTGTTTTTCTTTTCTTTAACCTCCTAGGACCCTATGAGGACATCACATTTTGGTTCAAAAATACTCAATTTTTGTTTACAAGGGCCTGATATCCACTTACAAGGACATTATACTACTGTTCTATCGAAGTTTTAAGAAAATATCCTCATATGTGGCTCTCATTTATCTTAGAAACAAAAATTTAGTTTTAAAAAAATCTGATAATTCTTTGTTTTTACATTCATCAGGTCCCAATCAGCCCAAATATCAAAGAGAAATTAAAAATGCATGTCATGGAAGAGTTCGGGTCTTAGGAGGTTAAGAAATGAAACATTTTATGATAACGTGAAACTTTATCTTCACTTAACTTTACCATAATTTTACTGCTTAATTCTAATAGGTGTATGGAAATACGCGATATCACCTTTCAGTGAGGCCCGCTCAGGGAACACAGCAAAGCAAAAATATATGACGGGCATGATAAATATTTTAAAGCCACAAAGAAAGAAATAATAATCGGCTTTTGACCTCATTGCTTTTGAAAAATAGTTTCCGAGGCGAAAGGCTTGAACTGTCATACAGGTGAGTGCTTGTGAAGTAACCGACCTTCCAGTCCGAGCTCTCTGAGTGCTTTATATCCTCCAGGCTGCAGCAGCTCCCCCACTATCCTGTCCGGCTCCTTCAGGTCCCTCTCCACCACCGTAACACTCCTGCCATCCCGGGCCAGGACGGCCGCCATCGCCGAGCCCAAAACCCCTGCCCCAACTATCACCACATCCGGGTCCCGATCCCCAGGTGAGCCAGATGCTGAGGCACCGAGTGAGGCAGAGGAGCCCGTTTCCACTCTGTTCCTTGTTCTCCGGCCCTAAGAACAACCACACTTTCAATGTAGGTGTAAAACAGTCATATAAGCTCTGACCGGACACACTTCAAAACTTCCAGTGAGGGCTGGATTCAAACTCAGGCCAAAAGTCTCCCAACAGCGGCTGTCTCCTGGTACCTCATCCACACTCTTGAGGCTGTTCTGGGGGACACAGCGAACCTTTTTGTAGAGGCACGTATGAATTTGCCATCCTGAAGGTTCTGGGCTACCTGTGCAACCTCACTATCATTCCGCCAGCAGTGATAATTACACTAGCAACAAACAAGTCTGGAGAGGAAGAAGAGAAGTGGTTTGGGCCACCACCTTTAAACTCTTCTATTTTGGGTGGGGTGGGGGGTGGATTATTCCCTATCCGGCACCTGCTGATCTTCTTCATGAGTACCAAAGCAAGTTTAACCGACTTTGTGTTAAATCTCTGTGATTATTTTTTTTACTCTCTCTATAAAACATAAGTTGACCTGAATAGAAAATGAATCTAGTTTTCTGACTGTTATCACCCCGTGTGTCCCTTTGTTCCCATAATTAAACCTGGAGGAGTCCAGCTGAGGTGTCTTACCTTCTTGCAGCTCTTCTCTGTTTTCTCGCTCCTCGGCGTTGCAGTTTGGGGGATTAAGTGGTTGATAACAGGTAACAAAGACAGGCTGCTCAGGAAGAAATTAAGCACCCGAGAGACTCGGAGCTTCTGGCCGTGAAAATAGGCGATATAGGAGAGCAGCAGCCCGGCTGTGAAGAATAAGGCTGCAACCATCGCAAGGTCTCTCTGAGCAAAACTCAACACCATGTTGGACTTCTTATAAAGGTACGTAAAGCTTGCTATTCCAAGGAAAGTCCACATCTTTTTTTTTTTTTTTGATTTACAAAAAAGTAAATTAAGGCTAAAGTTCAAAAGTAGGAAGAAGAAAAAAAAAGTTTTAGGCTGACAAAAAGGTTCAAATAATAATTGTTGTATTGTATTTTTTTTTTAGGTTCCTCTGGAGTAAATTAGTGAGCCCGGAGCCAGCAGGTATCTTTGTAAGTCATGGTCACCGGGTCACAGACAGCCGGAGTGATGCTGCTGAATATTTTATGACAATGACAAACACGGACCACTTTCGATTGGCTGCTTTCACATTCCGCCGCTCCCATTGCTCAGCCCTCCAATCAGGACAGACGTGATGGTGAGCAGAGCTCACGCTACGAGCTGATTGGTTGATCACGCCGGCACCGGGCCTCTTCTGGCCTGCTGATTGGACGGCGGTCCAGTAGGATGGTAGTATGATTTGATGTCAGTGGAAAAGGTGCGCTTTCTTTCTTTTCTACAGTTCAGAGGCTGAGTGGGAGCAAAGAGTGTTCATGTGGGACAGGAGTCCTGCTCCGCGTCACTCATAACCGCTGCCCACGCGCTCTGACCCGAGCAGATAAGAAAAGCCGCCAGTACGGAGTAAATCACAAATATAACTAGCCTGGACTAAAACACACCATAGTGAGACTTTTAACGTCGACCGTCTTCACGTCAAAGCGGCACTTCACAGTCCAGGTTTAAACCCTGAATCACACGCCCTGTTATCCGGGAAAAGGTGCAGAGTGAGAGCTCTTACTGAAGACAGCGCTGTCAGCGCTGTTTACGTAATACACATCCAATCAATCGATCAATCAAATCGACGATATCACACAGCTGGAGAAGCTGTGATAATGAGTCGTGTTTGTTTGGGTAGGATTAAAAAGCTGCTTCAGTCTGTAAGAGTTCAAATTATATAGAAAAAATATATGAAGAGTTACAAAGTGTGATGTTCTAATACATTTAAACAACACAGTCTGAGTTAAAATGCCTTCAGCTCACATGTAAACACCTAAGTCAGCCTGCATATGTTAGATTAGATCTTTATTAAAGTCTGTTTTCATGCAGAAATGCGCAGTATTTTATAACTCCAGCCTCTAAATCATTTGCTGCATTTCTCACTAGAAGTGTTTTTTTAAACACTGCTAATTAAAACATGTCCTTGTAACTGTCTGAAGGTGTTACTTGGGACTAATAATAGTGTCTATTTCACTCCTTTTTTCTTAAATATTTCAAACTAATCAAGAAACTAACTACTAGATCAGTCCATAAACTACACCAACACATAACAGGTAAGAGGTATTTATGCTGTTAGCTTCAGCTCTGAAAGGGGCCTTTGTTTTTATAGACTTATGAATACTTTTATTGTGTGATTTTAGTATTTTTATGTGATTAAACGCTCTGAATATTACTTCCACTAGTGTTGAATCTAGAAAATGACTAAATTGTTAGTCAATGATTAATATATCTGAGCAATGTAAATTCACCAGGTACATACTGTGCTATAGAAACCATGAAATAACAGTGTATGACAATAATAACGCATGCCAACAACTCCTCAAGCACATATTGACAACATTTTTATTGAATTTAAGTGTCACTTCAAAAGTTTGCGTGACTACAAATGCATGACAGGACTAAATAAAGTACAGTGTTGAAAATGAGTGGGCTTTCCCACAAGTAAGGCATCACCTGACGGCCAATGCTGCATATGCAGAGGTGTTTTGATCATATGTAGTGGTTAAAGACGGACTCATACTTTTCTTGCTTCCCTGATGTTACTTCTGGCTCACCGTTCTGCTTGATGAAATCCTGAAATAACAAAAAGACACATCATGTAGAGTTGCTACAAATATAAACTCCAGTTTAAATATAAGCTCAAGCTGAGTCTTACCTCCATCTCCTCTAAGGTGGCAGTACCATTCTCCACCTTCTGTCCGAGGCCGTGACTAAAGCTTGAGTACTGCTCCTGTTTAACATTACACATAACTTGCATTTTCCTATTAATATTATTAACGTATACTTTACACTCAAGTAGCTGCACACATACCTGCATCATACTGGCAATAACCCGATCCTCAATGATGTGAACGGCGTTCCTGAGTCCTCTTGCAAAGGCGTCCATGACTCTGATGTGACTAATGAACAGGTCCTCGAGGTCAGTGGACTCTATGTGCGCCTTTGCAACAAAGTTCAATCCTCCTGGATGCAGTCCGCCTTGTTCAACAATCACCTGGACACACAGAGGAACGAGGAAGTTCGATTATCTCTCATCTAATGTTATTAACAGTGAAACCATTGATCTAAAAATTCATCCTTTTTCATCCAATTCATCCAAGCCAAGCTTTGTTTTAATCTAATCTAGCATCATTCTAACAGATGCTAGATTAATGATTGATTCATCTAAACTAGCCATAGTAACTCATAAAGTGCAGTTTTAGAATTTTTATTGTTTTGAGCTCACATAGATTTAGACATAAAGAGTACATGTCATATTGTGGGGACCCAGCAATGCATAGCTAATGTTAAGTATTGGCTTGTTGTCCAGTAATGTATTATCTGAAAAAGGCTCACTGCCAGTAATGCACATGCCAAGCTTCAACACAGACTGCACTAGATAATCTCTGGTACTGGAAGCTTTCTGGTCATTTTCTAATAATATACTATTGTAAGTGACCAGAGTTCTGTTGACCAATCATCTTTGAGTAGGCTTTAGTTTCACACTAAACGGTCAATATGGATTGCAATCATCAGATATTCACTTGTAGCCAGGCAACACTGGAAGAGATAAAAAAAAAATCAAAAAAAACACTGGCTACTGCTCCAAGTAGCCAAATCAACAACCAACCTAATAAGCTCTCAAATTACTGTCATCTTCTGTCCAGTCTGCAACATTTACTTAGAATTTCATTTTATCAGAGGCAGGCAGACCAATTCTTTTGATGAGCATTACTGTATGCCATCTCCCAAGCACAAATCAGATTATAAAGCTAGCAACTACCTAGCTAACAATAAACATGCCACAGCACTTAGCTGCTAAAGACTTTTTCTACACTTTCCTAATGAGGAAGGAAGAAAAGTGCCTGCCTGACAGAAATTTCCAGTCAGCAGCTAGCTAGTGAACAGAGGACTCAGCTAATAGTAATACATATTTTTACTGGACCCCAACCAACCTACACTACCTCTAAAGGAAGAGTGATCGCTGGATTTATATTTGTTGTATATTGTTGTACATGCGAGGCATCAAGAAAGTGTAACCACCTATTTAATCATTCCAACTGCTGCAGTTTACCAAATCTTGTAAATTTCACCTAAAATATAGCAAACTTAACTTATATTGACTAACATCACTTTAAATAAACCGTTATATATTTAGTTAGCTTACTTTCATGACCAAGGTGGTGTTCCTGATGTCCAGGGGGCACTGATCTGTGTCCCACCCCAGGTAAGGATAGCCTGTGTTGGAGTCAATCGATCCCAGCATCCCAAAACTGTGCACCAGCAAGCAAGAATGATTAAAAAAACAAAACAAACAAAAAGCATGAACATGCTACAAAGTTAGACTTCGGTTACTTTACAAGAGAGTGACTCACGCAGATGCCATGACAATATCGTGTCCTCCTATAGAGTGGTGTGGTTGGGCTCAATTTTTAACTTAAAGTCACTGTCCAAACCAAAATGCTTTAGGAATCCTATAAGACTCATTGCATCTACAGAAAACAACAGACATAAGATGCAACACTGAAGAAGCGTATTGGCTTAGGTTACTTTATGATGAGTTTTGGAAGCCTCACCGTAATCATACTGGTGTTTGCTGGGCTCCTTTTGTTGGGGCGCAATCAGAAACTGACAACTCAACCCAATCTTCTCTTTGTAGTCTGCAGACAAACACGCAGACATGAAACAGAACAGACACAGCTGACAAACTCAAAACTCAAAGCCTGTCTGCTGTTCACGTGCACACTTACTGACAGCCATTTTGAAGAAGATGGCCATGTGATTGAGTTCAACAGCAACATCAGTGTTATGGATGGAGTGGAAACCTCTTCCTCCCCAAAAAACTAAAAAGCCAAAAATGTGCCGATTAAAGCGCTACTTACACAGAAGAGTCACAACATTACAAGATCGTAACCATCAAATCCATCATACCAAAGTTTTCTGCACCCAGCTTCTTGGCGATTTCCAGACTTTTTTTTCACCTGAGCACCAGCATAGGCCAGCACATGGCAGTCAGGGTTAGTGGCTGCACCATTCATGTACCTGTACTACGATGTTTATAGACAGAAATCTGCATAACTGACTGAACCATTCATAACTTTCTGTGCTCCTGAAACTCAGGTTTAACAAAAAAAGAAAAAAGTGAGGTTTAAGGTATGATTACAGTGTTAACCTTAAGTGAGTAAAGAGGTTACAGGTGATCCACAGCAACTTCACTCCAGTCTGGTTCTGTAGCTTGAGAGCCAGGTCTGTTATTTCATCCAGATTGTGGTTGGACTCCTCCAGCGTGGAGCCCTCAGGGGCAATGTCTCTGTCGGGGGCACAGGGCTAAGCACTCAATTTCAGAGCACCAGAATAATACAGTATACAGATACTATTACCACTGAGTGAAAATACCCTCTTATCTCCCAGACCGTACAATTATACATAAAATTGTCGCAGAAAACATGTAGAAATAAAAGCATATGAGGTGATTATACTGTAGATAATGAGGGAATGTGGATAAAAATGTTCGTAATCCTCATATAGTTAATGCAATACTTTTGTTAAAACCCTTCAATTAAAACTGAAAGTCTGCACTTTAGTCACATCAGGACCTTTTCATTTTAAAATCATGATGGTAGTGTGCAGAAGCAGGTCTACAAAAATACTGGTGGCTGCCAGTGCTACTCCTCAGCCTCATCGTAGATGCACCTACAGTATAAATTAGATAATGTTAGGTCATTTTGAGAAAACCAGACCTCTGACCTTGAATTCAAGGCCACCGAGACTGAAACTCTTCTGATTGTTAGTAGATGCAGCTTTGGAATGAATGTGAAAATCCTATCTTACCTCATTCTCAAGTTATCGCATTCCCAAACTCAGATGTCCACGCCATGTAAGAGCTGAGTTTGTGTCTGTCCATAATTGTGACATGGATGAAGTTCCAACCATATTTTGAGCCTAATCAAAGCATCCTGGTAGTTCTAAGTATATCTGAAGAAAACTACAGCCCAGACTGCACTGGCTATTTTCATGAATTCAATGTATAACTATATGCACCCCATAAACATGGTACATTATGTTCTTCTACATTCCTCCAGAACTTTGTCAGGTCAGGGTGAAATCAAGATAACTTCAGCTTTCTTACCTGTCATGGAAAGTGTAATATTTTACCTGTGAAAACAAACAGACGTCAATGAGGAATTATACTGTGATCTGGTCAGCTCTGAGATATTAAAAGCCTCACTCCAAGCTTGGTGAAAAACTCAAAGGCTGCACAGAGTCGCTTCCTGGCTGATTTCATAGGAGACCCTTTATTCCAGAGCCGGTGGTGGGTTGGAACTCCAAAAGGACCGGCACCTACCAAACAGAAAACAAGGCAATATTACAAAGGAGATGTGCTGATCTGAGAAAAGTAAAACTGTTTATGTGTGCATGAGTCAAAGCCTGCAGGACACATTTGTAACCATCGACCCTCAGACTGTTTAATGACTTGCACGAGTGTTGGCTAAATCGCAACATTACCCGGTCCACAGAAAGAGTGCCAGTAGCAGACTGAAAACCTCAACCAGTCCTCCATCGTCCTCCCCATCAGCACCTGCACACAGGAACACCGAGCTCCACACAGCCTCACACAACTCTAATTGTGCAGTCAAAACCATGACACAAACAGAGTTAGGTCAGCATGTGATTGTATTAACCTCCTGAGTGGCCCCGGAGCAAAAATGTACAGCTGACATTATGATTTTTTCCAATATCAAACTAAGACGACTAAAAACATCTGCATAGATAAAGCAGTTTAGGTTGTACTGTGCAGTTAATTGGATTTTGAAACAGTGTGTCCTGGAGCATGCCATTATTAATGTCCCACTTTAATAACAAACAAGAAATAATTACATCAAATTCCAATTATTTGCCCACTTTGGTTTTCTATCCCTGAGTCTGCTTGACGTGTGTGTGTGTGTGTGTGTGTGTGTGTGTGTGTGTGTGTGTGTGTGTGTGTCTCACCTACCTCTTCTGCACTGTAGTGTTTAAAACACATGACATCACCAGGTCCAGCGTCGGGTTTATACTGGTTTTTGGGAATTCCTGTGCAACATGTTTTTTAATATTTGTTTTAAAACATCCTAAGGAGTGACAGCTCTTTCAATATTAACTTTGGAAAGACCAGCCTGAGGATAAAAAGGCTCACAGATTTAGTTACTGCCATCAAATCACATGTAAAACACATTTTACAGACTTGTTTTCACATGATTCCATTTTATCTTTTATCTTCTTGTTATTATATTTCAGTTACCTTTCTTATTGCCTGCATCTAACCTTTCATTGATTTATTTACAGTTTTAATTGTTTTTTTCTTTTTTAATTATCTGTGTGCAGGCATCGTCTATTTGTTTAAATTGTTCCCTGTGAGTATTCCTTTTGTCTGTTTGCCAAAGTACTTTGTGATCTCTGTTCTGGTAGTTCATTATTATTATTATTCATCTTGGGAAGATGGGAAGAAATACATTTTTAAACAAGTTATTTAACTCAGAGTGAAGATCATATAAGAGTGGTAAAAGACCACAGACTGCAGCAGGACACTAAGCTTTAAGGTCTATAAACCCTTTTGGCCTCCCTCCCTCACACACACTTTACCGTTTCAAAAATCTCTGTTTACCTGCAAAGAACTTCTCCTGCGCTGCCATTTTTCGGTCCGT
The DNA here is from genome assembly GCF_018398535.1 of Haplochromis burtoni. NCBI lineage: Eukaryota > Metazoa > Chordata > Actinopteri > Cichliformes > Cichlidae > Haplochromis > Haplochromis burtoni. Next base: position 2,044,075 of record NW_024582437.1, read on the forward strand.
ACTACGAGACAAATTTCTTTTGTCTTCCTCCCTCGTTGGTTCCACTACGCGGCCTCTGAACATGTACAGGTTTTCAAGATTCAGCAAAAGTTCGTCCAATACCAAAATTACCTTAACTATTATCAGTGCATATTATTTGAAAACAGTGATATATATAATTACATCCGGATGTGGCGACCCGTATCGTCTTTGAATTTGAATCTACATGTTTTGCTTGTTCACAGTCACACTGCAAAATGGGTGCACTGTTCATTTGGACATCAATTTATTTTTCATTCACTGGTCAAGGTTTGATCTAGCTTTAATGAGTCAAAAAAACTTCATAATGGTCAGAAAGTGATGCAACTATTGGATATAGAGTGCATTTTAAGTGCCACTTGTACATCTGTACAAAATAAGACATTTGAGACTGCATGCTGACAAATGTCAGGGTTACTTGAACAATTATATACCTAGCTTTAGGTTCTAACACATTTTAGTCACACAGACTTATAATGTCATCTATGAACTTTTACCTATATAAAGTATACAGTACTATAGTGGAAAAGGGGCATATTATTTACCTTAATACACTGCAATGGCTGCACAGCAGCCAGTGGGTTCCCATCTTTTTGACACTGGTCACATTCCAGAATCTTTAAGATAAAATATTTATAAAGTATGAGTTTTTATTCTTATGTAATAAAATTACTTAATGGCGTTTTCTCTGAAAATCAATCAATCTAGCAACAGTACTTGATATGGATGTCTTAAAATCTCTGCCAGGTCTACAGGTTATTAATGTAATGTAATTACTTAAACATATTTATTTCTATTTTGCTAATGTACTGTTTGTCTTTTAGTTGCTAATAAAAAAAATTGCTGATTTTAAACACTATTTAACTACAACACAAACAGTTAATACATACCCAATTTTTAATGTCAACCGTCATACTAAACCAGTAAAATCCGGAACACACTGCTGCTAGCGTTTTCTGTATGCCAGTGTGTCCTCCTATTGGACATGAATGAAACTCATGAAAGATCCTCCTGGCATCGTCCATGGTTTTAAGTACTCTTCTGGTTCCAAAAAAGAGTTCTCCATCTACAGAAAAAAAATTATTTACAATGTATTTAACCAAATATGTGATTTGTTAATATTAACAAAAAATTACTGACCATTCAGTTTGAATTTTGAGGCATATCTTCTGAGGTTTTGCCTCTGAGCCTTGTCATATTCTGAAGGGTAGGACCCAGCAGAAAGTAACGAGTATATCTCTTCCCATTTCTTCTCCATATCTACAAACGTAAACAGACATTTTCTTTTGAGCTTCAATATGTGCAGCAAACAATGCATACAATTTAACCTATTAAATAACCACATTACCTAAGCAGACTTAACAGAATATAACGGTCTTATCACTCAGCAAGAATGCACTGCAAACTTTCTAACTTTCTAGATAACATCATATGTGTACAAGCTTAAATCATGACTTGAAACTAGACTTAATCGAAGCTGCAAATTCGATAATTTTGTGGAAAACGCAGACAGCACGTTCACTTTAAAATTAACAAACATTCACAATGGCTTAAAAAAATCAAGTATCCACGGCAATAAAGTATCAATACTTACCTATTTTCCAAATATCAAAAACGTAGCATGAAATTACAGGCGGACGATATCCCTGAAAATTCCGGTGTTGTGCGCATGCGCAGCTCATGCGCAGAAGCAATGGATAGGATGGTTTGTCAGGTAGGATGGATTATCAGAACACAACCGCATCATCGCTGCAGATGAAGGTTTGCACATTTTAAGTGGCAGTTGTAAATTTTATAACCTGTAAAGAGAATTAGTGAAACAAATTCATTCATTTTTCTTTCTACTATATCCGCCCGTCCCTTTTTTTACATGAACAACTACAGAAACCACTTGTTCTTTTTGATGGCTAAAACGAAATGGTGCTTTACCGCCACCAACTGGCAGGGAGTGGGAATAACAAACAAGAAGCGTTCATATTCTCTTAAATTGGAAACATTACAACATCTGCATTTCCCGGAGGGGTAGAATTGCAAGGTATCCATCGTCCATCTTTTTAGCACTGCTACTTGAAGCCCACTATAGCGCAAATGCTTACACATTCATAGGCCAATAGTAATATAATAATAGACAATAAAAATATAATCCAAGCAACACAGTGCTTCCAAATCTTGTTTTTCTTTCCTTACACGTTCATTGCTCATACATAAAGGATGAGTGAGTGTGTAACCATCAGTTCAGCCAGTGTTGAAAGTGCAGAGAAAACATAAATATCGTAGAACTAACAGGAGAGTGAGAAGATCCTATGAAACTTGAGAAATCATTGGTGGACTAAACATATGACATGACAGGTCGCCCTCACTGCTGCTGAAAGTGGCACACTTTTGCCCAACGGCATGCCATTTAATGGCAGCAGCAGGAAGAATGCCAGAGTGCACAGAAAAAAAATGTATCTGAAAAGCAGTTTCTTCAAAAAACATAACAAAACAACAACAAAAATCCCCAAACAATCTGCATCAGAGACAAAAACTGGCTAAGAAAACAACCAGGTTACAGAAACAAGTTTAATGTTCATTTCTGTCAGAGGGATGTGGACTCAGTCACTGGATTAAAGTCCCATTCAGTCAAATATTAGTTTTTATCACCATGGTAGCTTTACTCATCCCTATTTCCTACAGAAAAAATGACAGTCAGGTATATATTTATAGACATTTACCTCCAACATCATTGTTGCTCAGTGGAACTGTGCTGTACTATAAACACACAGTGACGCTGAATTCAACCAAAATAGGAAACTAATAAAGTACATCAGCTCCTTGGCTGCCAACAAGTGATGTATCACCTGACTTGTGGCTAGAATTAGCTAAAAAGCTAAAATAAGCTAATATTCTCTAGTGATTAGCTTATGTTCTTGGTGCTGTTGAGAGAACAAAGGTGGATAAGCAAACGCTTTTTAAGTCACATAAATAACCTCGCATTATCAGAGCAATTTTTACATTTGCTTGCCAATGTTTCAGGTAAAATGTGTTTTAAATCAGCACCACAGATATGTATCATGAAGTTACGTCTTTGTCTTCTTTCAGGGACAGCTACAAAAGTTTTATACATTAATGACGAGCAGCGCTGCTGAAGCATGCAACACCTTTGCGTGCCTGCACTGTAACATCTAGAACTGGACATTTAAACCTGTTTTTGTTGTAACCTATACTGTCATCAGTAGACAAGTTTGTACAGACAAGTTTACAGTAGTTTTATTCCTACTATTACTCTGATGAAATTTAGGCATGCTTTAGCACTTGCCAATGATTGAAAATCCCCGAACTAATAATAGCAGATGAGTGTGTTTACTTGCAGGTTGAGGAAACGACATCATCCTGCAGAAGGTAGCCTCATCGAATTCATCAGGATTATTGATCTTGATCAGTCGACATCTCTTCAGGCGACGAGTAAGATGCTGAGGTTGAGGATGGAAAAGTCCAGATCGAAGCTGAACCTGAGGGTATCCTTCCACTCCTTGATGACAATTTTGAGTAAGATCACGTAATGGAAAGAGATGCGGACAATGAAGTCATAAATTATGACGTCTGGCTCAGTGAGGACTCTGGATATTACTCACTAAATGAGGATGAGAGATCTAATTTTGGTCTTCTCTCATACAACAGTTAGCATGAGACATTTTTTGGCAGGGTTATGAGATTGCTGTGACCATCTTGTCGATGCTCCACATGTACTTGTTCTACTTGCAACATGTAACATGTAAAGGATAATGGGCAACATGTTCTACACCAAGAACCTTCAGTCACTCAGAGGTTAGAAGAGGCTGCTCCCTCAACCTCAGGCATCAGCACCACCACAAAGAGGAACAGGGAAGAGAGCTGTCCTGAGCAGGTAAATAGGTGTGAAAAAATATAGAGAGCTGATGAATAACCCGAGAAGTCTCTAAGCATCGACTTCAGGGCTCAGCTCTTCAGCCAGGAGAAATGTGGACAGGAACTACTAGGAGTCAGCATTCTCCACATGAGGCATCAGCTTCCATAGGAATGGAAATGGAAAGTCATAGCGAGTCAGCTCCTTTAACTTTACGTTTAAACTCCACTTTTAGTCCTCACAGAAGACTCTGCAAGATGTCTTTTGGGCGCTCATTGTGGGACAATGACAGGAACTCCTGTTGGTACCTGACAACGCCGTTTACTGCAGGATACAGAAACTATGACACCTTTGTCTGTGAAGGTATAGTTTAAAATTTGGTAGCCTTAGCTTCTGGCAGGGCTAGTATAAATTTGGTAGCCTTATGTATGGCAGAGCTAATAAAGCACTTGTTAGCGACTTGCACCTGGGGTTTTCTGTACACATCTGAGAGTTGGTTTGTTTAAAACTGATGCAGAAAATGTTACTGACTGTAAGGCAAAAGTGAAGTATATTAGAAGAATCCTGATGGATTTTCATTTGTTTTATTTTTTGCTGAGTGATGCTTGATGGTAGCAGCAGACAGAAATACAAGTGCTTTTTTGTATAGTTTATTAACTTACTCTTTGTATTTAAGGAGTGGGCAGCCACCAATCTAACGCCCGGTGTGTGTAGGGACAGTACCTTGCTCAGGTACCTCAGGGTAGCCATTCGGTAGATTTGAACCCCGGACCTTCCGATCATGGGACAAATTGGGGCAATCATGGCTCAAGAGTTGGGAGTTCGCCTTGTAATCGGAAGCTTGCTGGTTTGAGCCCCAGCTTGGACAGTCTCGGTCGTTGTGTCCTTGGGCAAGACACGTCACCCGTTGCCTACTGGTGGTGTTCAGAGGGCCCGGTGGCGCCAGTGTCCGGCAGCCTCGCCTCTGTCAGTGTGCCCCAGGGTGGTTGCCATCACCAGTGTGTGAATGTGTGTGTGAGTGGGTGGTTGACTGGTTGTGTAAAGCACTTTGGGCCCCCTTAGGGACTAGAAAAGCGCTATACAGACCATTTACCAAACGATCTACCTGCTGAGCTGTTGCCTCCTAGTGGTGCTTGTTTTGGGCCTTTAGATGATCACACAAAGAAAGCAGCAGTGCAGAAGAATGAGTCTCAGTTTACAGCAGTTGTGACAGATGATAATTGAGGCAAAGCACTTTGTGTTTATTTATAGCTTGCATGTGCACAAATAAGTACTGGAATAACAAGCAGCTGCTTTTCCTGTTTAATTAATTTTCAAGATTAATTAAGAGAAATGAACTCTGCAATACAATACCATGAAGTTTTGTGCAGCATAACAGTTTATGAAGTAGCAATGTCGTTGCAAGTGTGTCAGTGCGTCGGTATAATCTTATGGTCATATAATCTGTCGTTATATTCACAAGAATGTTGTGTCTTGTGTGAAAAATTACACTACCTAGTGGACACTAGAGGAATAAAAAATAATCGGCAGAGAAGCAATGCAATGGTCACATGTGTCTGTGTGCTGCAGTCAGCAATAAAGTTATGCTGCCACCACGGCCTGCTTCTTATAAACACCAGAAACACTACATCTGTTTTTCCTTACTGTGCGCTCAACTTGTCAATCAGACAAAAAATAGAAAAACAAAAAAGCATCTCTGCTTCGTACAAAGACATCCATTTATCAAGTCTGCAGACTGTCCTAAAAGTTGTTTTTATACTTACAAGAAAATCTGTCTACTAAAGAGAAAAATCAGGTTTTCATGTTAAACAATCAATTTTATTCTCAGGATCCACTGTTTGCCTCTGACTGACCAACATATTTCCTTTATATACGCAGTCTAATCTTTTTAAATGATTATTTGCCTTCTTTCTGCTCGGTTTCTCTGACACCACATCAAATGGATCCAACTCTGTCTTGACATCATTAGACTTTTGTCTATCCTCCGTAGCTCTTCTTTCTCAGCCTTTGCTTTAATCTTGTGAAAAAAATGTCCTTCCCCATGCTATTGTTTCCTCATCAGTTTATGCCTAATAATCAAAAACATCAAGTGACTCCTCTCTGTGGGTTCGCCTCTGACCACAGACCCCCCCCAATCATATGACATTAACAGCAAACTGTCTTTCTACATCTCTTGTTGGTCTTGTGACGTGGAAATGTTCTGCCTGAAATGCCCACTTAGCTTCTCAGACTGAACTGAGTGCAGTTTCTTGTTCACACACAGGGTGCCACTGAAATCCCTTTGAAGGTAACCTGTTTAGCCTCTGCTACATTTACCTCGGTCTTTGGGTCGACCCTGAACTGCCCGCACATTTATACGCCGCTAAACTCACTTTATTACTCCCTGTGCTGTTTTCTAATTCTAGTTGGGTCTTTGTAGCAAATTCTTCTATCTAAGGTTAGAGTGGGGTGACCTGTGATCTTCACACTCACCTTCATTTTGAGTGCCATGGATGTTGGAGTGGTTTTGTCCACTCCAACATTCGTGACTCCTACTTCCAAGTCAGTCGCTGTTTCTCCTAGCTCCTAGCTTTGCTTTTGTGGGTAACTTAATTTACAACTTTGATCCATTTCCTCTTGAATTTACATTTATATGAAATATATACTGTGTTTCTAACTGCACGAGTCATGTGGTCTTTTAACCCCTGACACTGCATGACATTGCTTTTGGTGTGTGACACTACAATTGTACAAAGTTGAAATCACAGATATTCTTACTTATGTTCAATCAAAAGTCCACTTTGTGATATGAATTCTGACCCCACCATCTGAATGTCTCAGGAGAAATTGAGACTCGTGAGACCAGGCAATGTTTTTTTCAATCTTCTATTGTCCAGTTTTAGTGAGCCGCTGTAGCCTATCGAGGTTCAATGTGTTGTCTATTCAGAGATGCTCTCTTCAGCATACCTTGGGTGTAAGAAGTAGTTATTTGTGTTACTGTTAAGAGAATAGTAGTTTGGCTAAACCCTGAAAACGGTTTCTCAGGAAAATCCCAGCAGTTGCTCAGTTCGAATTCAGCAAGTTGTCTTGATAATGGCTACATGACTACATGGATTAAGTTGCTGCCATGTGACTGGTTGATCAGGCATCTGCGTTTGTTGTTGCAGCCAAAGGAAGCAGAAGAGCATCTCTAGATGCACAGCATGTTTAGCAGCTGAAGAGCAGAGCCACATAATGCTATTTACAAGAGATCAACGATGTAAAAAGACCAGATAATGGGTCAAAGTTCTTATGGTACACACTTATACCATTAAACTGACAAGCGAATAACTTAAACCATCTTACAGTGCAGTGTTCTGCTAGGAAACCTTGGGTTGTTTGAGCTAGAAATGATAAACGTCAAAGTCACTGTCCAATGCATGTTCAGTTCATCGTGTTTATTTTGCATTTACAATGGCGCTTTTATAAAATATTTGATGCCGAAACATCAAAACAAATGTAGAAATGACACCATACACACATTCCCCATGAATATATATTAACACACTTTAGAAAAGTACACACTGTCCTCTTTAGAGCCTTTGGTCTGGAACATACGCCAGGTGGAAACAACAAGCATCTGCAGAAGAAGAGTTCTCTCTGTGCACCATTGAAGCCTTATCGTGTTTCGTATGAGTAAAGATTATACAGTGCACACATGGTTCCAGATGCCTTCTCCTAACACCTTAGAATGTTTTGCATCACTGCGGCGTTTATAACCATGCAGGATCCTGATGGTTGTCCATTTCCATAACGCTAAAATTATTTGCATAAGACAGAATGAAAGGCAAAGCAAATCGAACCAAGCACCAGGCACTGTAGAGCGAGGCACTTGAGCGCCCAACACTTCTGGTTTGGCTTCATGACATTTGGCACATGAGGGTGGCTTTGCACTTTAAACTGCATGTATGTGTTTGTGTAGGTGTGTTGGTGAGAAAAAGACAGCCCTGTCGAGGGAGATTCACACCTATTGCTGTCTCCTAATTATCTTGTTGTGCCTCTGAAAACTGGCTAGACAAGTGACTTACATTCATTCTCCTCACATTTACACACCCACCATATAAAGTACGCACTCTCGTGATTCAAGAGTGATTTTTGAGCAGCCCTCTCACTGAGGCATAATGTAAAAGTCCAGAAAACCCGCTCGCTTAGAGGGCTTCCAAAAAAAAAAAGAAAAAAAAGGTAATCCATTAGTTCATGAGTGTTTTTTATTCCCATCATGCAGCGCTTAAACTTTCCTTGGCATTCATGAGGTTAGCAGAGTGATCCTGTGCGGGCAGATGAAAGCAGGGAGCTGCTATGATGTGGAGGTGTCTGACTGGCTGAGGTCCTTCTTGCTCTTGTTCTTCTTCTTCTTGTCCCCTTTGCAGGGCTTGCAAACACAGCACAGGATGCAGGGCGAGGCCAGCAGGAGGAGAGGTGACGTCACCAGCACAATGATACTGACTCCCACCAGGATCCCCACCACCTGAGCAGAGACACAGCAATAAATACTGTAATTACTCTTCTTATTAGCACTGGGTCAAATGACTGTGTCAAAGGACTTGGTCATAATGGCATCAGAGATTCATCATCTGACTCTCCCTACAGAAGTTGTTCAGTTTCCTGTTTTGGTTTTATAGTTTGTAACTTTACTGTCTTCATTTTCTGTTTAGATTCAGTTCTGGTGCAAACCTTCTTTACATCACCTACCCAGCAATAAACATTCAGAAAACATTAACAGGCAGCTGGTAAACACAACTGAACTTTTGGGAACTATGGAGACTTAAAAAAAATGAAATTAAAGAAAGTGAACTTACATTTACCAGCAAGACAGAACCAGGACTTCAACTGTCAAGAAAAGCGACTAAAGAACTCAGTTGCTTTTCGAATACTAGGGCTTGCTGTGTGGCTTATGAGTGTATTTTGCTAACTAAGCTTGCTAACTTTGCCCGATAACGTAACACTCGTTAATTCACATTAAGTTCACTTTTGACCCCATAAAACCAACCTGGTGGCGGCTAAAATGCAACGCTGAAGTTTCAAAGTGTGAAGCCTGAAATAAATGAATGATGTTGTTTTAACAAAGTTCCTCTTTTATATACAGTCTGTAGTTTTAAATTACTGTAACTGTTAAAACCTGACAGACTTTATTCATGTTAAATTGTTAAATCATTCATTCAGTAAACTTGATACACATACCATTATATGAATAATCCCTGTATGTGTAAACAAATAAGGCACACATATATATGTACATATCTTCGTGGACTTCCTGGTTTTCTGTTTCCCTTTGACAACACTCCCATGCACAAGCTGAGGTCCGTGGAGACATGTTTTGGAGTGAAAAGGCATGGCCTCCACTTAATCAGATACAGCACATTTGAGATGAACAGGAATGCCAAACTGTGACTCAATCTTTATCAGTCAACCTCAGCAGCTTACCTCAATAATTCTTTGGATGACTGTATGCTGCCGTAGCAGGGCAGACAGTAATAGCTGTGGTAGTGGATGTGACATGTTAAATAACCACAGATACATGTCATATACCGATGTCAACATTGTTTTGGATATGTAGTTACACTAAGGGTCGGCAAAAAACATCGCAGGTTAAATCTAACAGACTCAAGTACTTAAATGCAGCGGTGGAAAAATAATTTAAGGTGAACATACTTAGAGGACCTGTTAGGCAAGGGTGTAACCAGCTCTATAATGAGTTGTTTTGCACGAAACAACTTCGCTGCTGTACTTCAGCTCTTCACATACTTGTACACACTGAGACGCAATCTGGAGATCCCAAGCAAACTTATCATGTGATAATGGCATTAGAGGAGGAGAAAGCAGAAGGAAAGTAGGTCTGGTGGGCAGTTGTAATCTTTTTGTTGCATAGTTGGTGTCGTTATGGGCCAGGAATTTGAGATTAGCTTAGGGATTTGCTGAGTTTAAAGGATTTCTTCAATGAACTGTGGGAAAACAAGAAGTCGTAAACAGCAAACTATGTGAGGCTTTAATATTCTTAAAGTGATATATAGTAATAAACCAAGCAGCTGATAAACTGAAAGACAGTAATTATGTCCCATGTCTGATGGTGATTGAGAGCTGGGTTGAAGTCCAAAATCCAGGTTATGTGCTGGTATGATTTGACTCAAATCCAGTCCCTGTATACAACAACCAGGTGGTTCTGTGGTCTAATCCATTCAGACAATAACAACATCACAAAATGCCACGCACTGGTGCCTTACAACTGGGCTCACCTGCGTTCTGTTCCACATAACCGAGGCCCTGGAGTGTCCCAGCTTGTTTCTGCATGGCCCCTTATCATAATGTCTCAAAAAGATATCACCCTGCATTTAAACACAACATACACATGCATGCAAAGACGTGAACAGGTGACTATGCAGCAAAGGAAATATTCCATTTGAATTTGGAAAAAAAGTAAGAAAAAAAGAAAAATGCATCACAGCTATTGTTTAGTTAGTAGGGGAGACTTACATCCAGATTCTGCAGACAGTACCAGCAGAAGGTGTGTTTGCAGCTTTTACACAGCATCTGTGCACAGCCTTGGTTTCTCTCGATGTAGATACCACACATAGGACACTGCTTGATGGGCATGTCAGAGTCACTGTCTGAGCGTGTCCTGTGAATTGGAACAAAGGCACACACGAGGAATGCCGTTAATGACGCGAGGGCCTCCAGGCAGTGCGTGCAATCTTTATTTAGAGGCAAAGGTGAAGGGTTGTTATTCAATGTAAAGTGGGAAGCAGAGTCTTGAAGTTGTGGTTAAGAGTTTACAAATACATATTTCTCAAGGCCGTTTCTTTAAACGCGCTAAAGGTAACATCTCTCTCATTCTAGATGTCATGCAGCCCTCAAAAAACCCTGTTTTTGATTAATACGAGATAGCAGAAGCTATCGCAGCTCATGTGATGTCAGAAAATAATACTGCAAAAAACACAAACAACAAATCTGCTCAAAAAACACAAAGTCAGCAGGAGACAGAGAGCAGTTCCTTGTTTTAAAAGAGGAAATTGAGCATTGTTTTGGGAAATAAAACTATAAGATATAAGATAAAATGCAAATGTAAAAACTACTGAAAGCCTCTGCAGGCTGAAAACCCCCCAGATATTATGCTGCCACATTTGACTCAAAAGTGGATTTTAACTCATCTTTCTCATCCCCAGCGCAGGGATCATCACTTCACTGCTGTACAGTGAGGTATAATTGGATCGGTGCCCATCCTCCTCCTCCTCTGTTTGGCACAGAGACAATGGAATTCCGATATAACTCAGTGACTCCCCAGTGACATCAGTCAGTCTGGCAGAGTCACAGCTCAGCGCAGCGCAGTAATGTCCCTGCTCAACTGGGACGCTCCTGAGGCACACTAAGTTATTAATCCTGAAATAATGTTTTTATAGAGCAAAGGGTTTCTACAGAGAGATGAGGAGCTACCCATCACTTATGTGATTCATTCAGTGTGCTGTGAACATCCTACACCGGTGAAAGTTAGGTCTTTTATGTCAAAGGAAAGTCTGGGATTTTCCTCATGGTGTAAAACACCACAATTGAAAATAAATGTAATCCACGTAATGTCAGAGAAAAATTCATCTGCCTCTGTCATTTCATCACATGCATGGCAACTGATTTGTGCAATCATGCATTGCTCACCAGTTTGGTTACAGCAAGTCTATCTCAGTGTCCTGACCTAATACCCTCCTCCAGCTTTTAGCCCAGTATCATTTCCAAAGTGCAGCTCTGTGGCTGCAGGCGGTGGGCAGCGGACCAAGAGGCTGGCTTTACTGACCTGCTTTGATGAGAAGGCGTCATCATGGCCTGCCGCTCGGGGCAAGCGTGGCCATCCTGCCAGGGCCCTCTGCAGCCGGAGCAGAAGACGGTGTGACAGGTCGGGCAGGGCACAGCGGCGGGGTGGCCTTCGGTGCTCTGCTCCACATTACACACAGCCTGACATTCAAGCACCGGGCACCAGGCTTTACTGGGGTCAAGCTTCACTCCTGTGGAGAGGAAAAGAACGGATGAGGCACATAGTCAAGATTTTGTAATTTAACTCTTTCTTTCAGTATCACTCTCATTAAAGCCAAATGCCAGGAAGCAGAGTTAAAAAAAAGATAATCAAAAGCTCCAGTGGTCAGAACATTTTTGGAGTGGCTCAGATCAAAGATCACAGCTAGAGGACGATCGTTATTATTCACTGTAAACTTTTTTTAAAGGAGCAGAAGCACTAATTAAATAAAACAAACTGTGACAAACTCGCATAGAAAAAACATATTATTTTAAAATACCTGTGGTGGCCAATAGTACCAGCCTCCTAGAATATACACCTGTGGTATCAATTTCAAAATAAAATACAACATCCCATCAGTCTTTTTTAAGGCTGAGGGGTAAAAAGCCAACGAGAGTGAGTCATCATGAATAAACAGATTTTTCCACTGTTATCAAATTGTTTTGCGCAGGATTATTTACCTTTTCCCACCATTATCAAGTATTATTTATTGTGACGATCAGCTACTTTTACCTTTATTAGATGTTTTCGCCACAATTATGAAGCAGTTATTAAGTAATCGTTGCTAATTATCGAATAATTTTTATCATTACAAAATATTTTTTCCATCATCATCAAGCAACATCAAACAAACGTTTTCACCTTTAACATATAATTCTATCTAACAAAGGCATGCACTTGATTGGTTATTTCTGAAGATCAACAGTTTTCCTACAGGCTTTTGAGGAGTTGTGAAGAATGGGATTTTCCCTTTCTGAAGAAAATGAGCGTGACGTGTCGCAGACAAAACAAAAGCAATCACTGTGAGCTGACTCAAACCCTTTACACTCCCAGCACATGCTTTCACTATGAATCATAACAAAAGGGACAACTGTAGTAAGACCGACTGCACTTTGCACTTTTTTGTTCTTACAATAACACGAGTTTTATGATTTATGGACGGAGTAAACAATAACTGTTATTGGATTTGGAGTGTATTATTGCTGTGCAAATAGAAAATGTCAATATAGCTGCACAGCAAACTACCCCTTTGTTTGCAGCTTATAAATGTCAACAGTGTTTCCCACAGAGGTGCTGTTTGCCTTCACAACATTTACCTAACCAGTAGTACACAATTTATCTCCACTGAGAATCTCTTTTCTTCAGATTAACAGATTATTAACATGGGTGTTTTATAGTAGTAACCCCTTTATTGTTTGATAGCTAGAATTTAAGTAACCTCTAGGCTAAAACTGTACCAGAATTAAACAGAACACAAAAAAAGCCTCACAATATGCCAGGCATGTTAAGATAAATACTGGCTGGGACTGTTTGTGTGACCTGCCTGTCATCAGACAATAGCATGTAAACACAACAGTGCTTACCTCTCTCAAACTTGAGACGCAGATACAGCTCCACCTGACCTGCTGCTGCCAAAGCAGCTATCTGCAATCACACAGAGGTACTTCAATTGTTTTACTGACTCAGATTTTATGATGCAGATTTCAGAGATGTGGAAAAAACAGCACTTTGGATACTAGACTTCCTGAAGCTTGTGATAACATGTTCAAAACCAAAATCTTTCATGGTGCTCTAGATAAAAATGAGGTTGTTTACCATCATAGTTGACAATCTGACGCTTCAAGTCATCTGCAATTTGCAGCATTATTTTCTAAAACTCATAAGCTGTTAAAAATGACACACTTTGCAGTATTTTCCAGAAAAACACTACTAAAGGATGGACTTCCTAGCACAAGAGTCTTAATAAAGTTGTATTCTGATTAGCAGAAGATTAAGGAAGGGGCACTTTTCATGTGGTTTTGAGTCAGCATTTTCAGCCTCCCCACTGAAACGTTTACTATGTATTGTTTTAATGTTTCCATCTGACGTCATTTCATTTATAGCGATTCACCCCTGAAACCAAAACTAGTTTCTTCAGAACTGTGATTAAGGGTGGATGTGCAGTATTTACACAATTTACACACTGTAAAAAGACAAGCGTGAAAGTCCAGCTTCCTATTTCTTGAGAAGTACGGCAATGGCCTTTATGTCTGAAACCAAACCGGTTGAACCACCAACCTGGGACATTCGAGGAATGTGCAACAACAAAAACGCAGATCACTGATCATGTTTGCATTTTATCTCCTCTCATCATTTTTTCTGCTATGTGCATTGTTGCACAGGCCGTACCTCTGAGTCCAGCAGCACTCCAGTCTTTCGGCACGCCATGTCGGGGCAGGTGATTGGTGCCCCCCCACCCTCCATTATGGCTAGCTGAACATACTGCTGCAAACACTGGAGAGGGAAGAAGGACAATAGGGCATTAGACTGGACGTTTAATCAGACAGGGAGAACTGTCATATGCTCGCCAGCAGCATTTTATCTGAAACAAGCGCAGGAGCTCAGAGAGCCACAATGTTACTCAGGACGAAATGAAAGGAAGATGTTGGGTTAAACCGGGCAGCTGAAATGTCACAGATAGAGAGCTTCCTCACGAGTGCTCACAAAGTCAAAAGTCATGTGTTGCCCAAGCCATGACATTGAGTAAGGCAGGAGAAACTGTGGAAGCACTGTTCATAAAAGCAGTGCTGTTTTCAAAAATTAAAGTTAAAAAATTCTTTAAAGAAGAAAAACTTTTGCATGAGCACAAACCTGTGCTTCCTGTGTGAATACAGCCCTAACACAGCATGAAGCACTGATCACACAAACAGAGCTGGAACAACACCAGGAACACGGTGTGCTCTTTAAGCAGACAGAAGGAGATGGTTCACATTTTTATACTAAAGATAAGTACGTGTTTCGGTATCAATTTCCCTTGCTGTGTCGTACCCTGCGCATGTACGTGAGGTTTATCTGTGCGACCTTGTGCGTGCCGCTCTGACAAATGCAGCGAGCTTGGAAAGAGATTAACACCTGCCACTATCTGGCTCCGTTTTGATATGCAGGCAGGCACGCTTGAGACCAGAACAGTGCAGCAGCGGACCTTTGCACTCCTGTTATAAATATTACAGCTCTGTTATCTAAAGATAGCGCTTCTCATCATCTCACATGAAGGAGTGAAACTGAAACTCAGGATAAGTTTGTGAGTTTAAAAACAAAGAGCGAAGCGATAAAGCACATGAGAAAAAAAAATTCCATGGACAATTCAAAGACGGTAAATGTGAAAGACAGACAGCCCTGTGTTGAAATCAGCATAATTTTACTGGAATGGAAGTGTGATAGATTTGCCTATAAAAGGATCTATTACTGTATAAGGTCATAAAGGAGGAAGTGGTGTTGTAATAATAAAAAAAAAATTAAAAAAAAAATATCATTCCAAGTAATTTAAACGCCGGACATTTGCCTAAATTGCCCAAATTGTAAAAAGCTGGTTTTGGATCACTGTCCTGAAATTTTCAGCACCTGCAGGAAATGATTAAACGCATGAGAAATGAAATAAATATATTTATATATCTTGACACATGCACTCTGAGTCACTGACTCAAATGAAGACCTGGACACAATGAGAAGCAGCTCCTGAAAAAACCTGAATGCATCATCTGTACCTACCGCTGTGCAGTAGATGCACTTGCAGCTCTGCAGTCCTGTGGTGGCTGTCGATGGCTGCTCGCTGAGGCACAGTTTGCAGAACACCTGCAGGTTGGCGGCAGCCTCGGGCGTCTCCGGAGCTGACTCCCGGGCTTCCCGGCTCACGGTGGGACTCCCGCTGGCCATGACGAGGCGAGGCCGGCCGGCAGGAAAAGAAGTCACGAGGATGGACGAATCAAGCCTCTCTTAGCCTTTCTGCTGGGAACGGAGAGCAGCCATGGCCTCCATGTTCCTAAAAAGCAGAAACAGCACTAATCTATTTGTCTATTCAGTATGGGTGTAACTCTTTGCTTTCCCTTCCCTGTCAGACAACACTGCACCCTCTTTCTAAAAACCGCCATCCCATTCTGATAACTGATGTAGCAACTCTGATGATTTCAGCTATGCCTGCAGCAATGCCCTGTGATTGTTTTGTTAAAGGAGTGACGATTACTCACAGCTTAAAGCTGCGTGATGTACGAAGCAAATTTGAGTTACAGTATGTGTTATTGCTACAGTAATATGAAAACAGCCTCATTATCCTTTGTTGTGTCTCCATATATTCTTGCCATTTTCAAGTCCAGAGTCCAAGGTGTGTGTTTACTAAGCCCGCAGTTATTGAGCAGCGCTTCATTTATCCTGACAGGAAGAACTGGCTACTGACTGTCACGTCCACTTTACAGAAACACGGCAAAGTCTTGTGTAATTATAGGTTGGGATTTTGTGAACATAATGCCTCAAGAGACTAAATTACATCAGGGGAAAGGTGGTTTTGAACACTCTGAACTGTAGTTAAGTTTAAAAAGTATTAAAAGCAATTAGCCGAGACAGAATGGTGATGCCCCACACGCTTGTCGCGACCCTGAAAAAGGATAAGCGGAAGCGAATGGATGGATGGATGGAGAATGGTGATGCTTCACGTCGTCTTTGCTTCAGTATTTAGTTGAAGCTGAACCTCTGAATCGGGCTTTGTAGGAGCAGCATGGTGACCTTGTTTTTGCGTTTATGGTGACACCCTCTGTAGCGCCCACTGCCACAAATGGGAGAGAGCTTTCTCTGAGCTAACAAAGAGAGAAAGACAAAAAAAAACCCCAATACAAAACAAAACAAAACAAAACTAGGAAATATGTATTTTATTCTCTGAAATGCCTTTCAGTGTGTGTATTATCACATCATTATTATTAGTCTAAATGACATGTGAGATTCCCAGTGATTTCAGTCTGGACCAAATTAGTGAACTGGCTAACCAGCCAATACCTAAATATTACCATCTACAAAGCCACAATGCAAACCTTCTTTGCTTATGAAAAAAATAAAAATAATTATGGACGACTTATTTTAGGACAGCAAGATAAAGGTGAGTAAAACTCTAGTCTGAACTTAAAGGAAACTCAAGTCACCCTCCAAAAAATCCCTTTTGGTTCAGCCCTGTTCCAAAAAGCATGAGAAATAATAACCCCATAATCTGGGATTTGAGATTAATCGCGTGGACAACAGTGGTTGGACAGAGAACAGGCTCACACAGGAAACTGTGGCGTTAAAAAACACACTGTGCAGCCTGAGCAGCTGCTGAAATCACACATGATCTTGTACATGATGTTCTCTGCTTCAGCAGCCTATCAATGTTGGCTGGAAACTTTGGAGCCGTTCAATCAATATAGCAAACTCCGCCACTGGTGTCCTCCTTTGTAGTGTGTTAATGATCATTCCCTGGTAACACACACGATAGCTGGGCATGCTGAGCTCTGTGCACGTTGTTATTTTTGCACAGTCATAGTCTGCTCTCCTGCATTACTTTCAGGCAGACGTGCTGAGCCGGCTGCAGTCATCGTCCCACAATGCCGTCAGCCTGTCCTGTCCTGCCTGAGCATAACCACCCCTGTGGTTTCGCATGGGAAATTACAGCTTTCGTGCCTGCTAGCCTTGCTTCATGGAAACTCCAGCATTATTAACAAAGTGAAGCCTTCATCCCGAAGCAACTTCAAAGTTTAGAATTTAAGATTACCTGGGTAACTTTCAGTCAACATATCACACAGGCGGAAGGCTTCATATCTTAGAAAATTTGATAAATCACATTTGTGATTGTCGTCTGCCTTTCAGATCATGGATAAAAAGTAATTGTGATGTTTTCAGTGCTGCACACACAGCGAGTGTAAGGTGGAACAAATGATTACTTTGCACCTAAATTTAAATAAGTATCAATGCAAAGTCCTAACAACCGGAATCTTTAATCCAAAGCCTTCACTTTCAGAACTGTCCTTCAAAAAAACACACAAAAAAACCTTTCTGATTGTAATCCAAAAGCTCACATTCAACCTCGAATCTCCACTGTTGCAGCACTTCCTTAATTAGAATGCTTTTGTGTGCAATTGCTTTCTTTTTCCGTGTGGAAGCTGGCCATTCAGCGATTAAAACCCTTCACGGATCAAGGTCTAAATGGCATTCCAGACATTGAGGGCAGGGTGAAGTGGGGTGAGGTGGTGGGGATCAAAGCATCATTGTTGACCTGGGAGGCAGAAACGGAAAAACCAGATCTGCCTGGTAAAAAGCTGCTGCTGCTTTCACACAGACTGTCACTGTTCTGTGGAAGGAGACAGCAGAGAGTGTGCACTGGGGTAGTAGAATTTATATGGCATCATTTGTACGTTTCCAATCACACCATGTGTGTGTGTGTGTCTTTTTGGGTTTTTTTGTTTGTGTTTGTGTGGGGGTGTGTGTGGGTGTGGGGGGTGCATAGAATAAAATGGCACATAAAGTTGAAACATAGCAGAAGGAAATGACAGTGTGGGAAAATGTAAGCCTTGATGGTAATGCACACCAGTTAATCACAAGTGTGCTCGGTACAGATATGATTTAAAGGCTGCCTTTGTGCATGCATATTCCCAGACTGCTGATATCTGGTCTTTCTGCACTGCGATCAACCACAAACACACACGTGAAATCTGAGACATCTGCAGCTGTGTCAAGGTTGTAGACCAGCACAGGTCACAGAGCGCTTTTTTCATACGCTTTTTTCTATGATACCACCTTAATGAACAGCTTTGAGGGTGGACAGTACAGGTACAAATGGTGCGGAACCTACCTTCCCTGTGGACCACTGGGCGTAGAAGCAGTCTGAGTCCAGATCCACAGCCGCAGTGCTCTTGTTACTGTGGTACAGACACATGTGTTATAACACAGTCTGGTGCTGTAATAACCTGCTGTCAACGCCTAATGCCACTGCGGCCGTCTCGATACCGCCTCCTCCAAGTGCGTTGCGGGATTAAAGAAAATCTAAATCATGTTTAACCCTCCTGCTCTCTCCTGTCCTGCTCTCTGCTTGTGTCTGAGTTTCGGTTCTCCTGCCTCTCGTCCCCATCCAGGAAGCACTGCTCTTTGCTCTCCACTTATCTGGACTCTCGACTGCGCCTGCTGGCTGCTTCAATAAACTCATGCTGCTTTCAAGTACTGTCGGAAATGATCCCGCAGGAACAAAAAGAAGGCTTGACATAAACGATATTCCTGCAGCATAAATTTTTGATGGCACGGTTGTTGTCTGTAGTAGAAATAACTATGCCAAGTTCATGTCATCAATTCAAGCTCAGGCTATCAGAATTTACAATCTTAAAATGTGGGCATTACTTGAGTAAAGGGGCTATTTGCATTTTGGGACATTTTTCGGAGCTACTTG
Source organism: Haplochromis burtoni (assembly GCF_018398535.1). Lineage (NCBI taxonomy): Eukaryota > Metazoa > Chordata > Actinopteri > Cichliformes > Cichlidae > Haplochromis > Haplochromis burtoni. The sequence continues at coordinate 2,063,188 of NW_024582437.1, forward strand.
TGCACGAGCTAGCTGAGCCATAGCTTGTGACTTTACGAAGCAAATTCTAGCTAAAAAAGAAAGACAAAGGAAAACAAATGCAGTTTTAATGATTACTCTTAGAATAAATATTCAGCATATCTACAAACCCTTACCTCTTCTAGCCCCCCAGACAGAAAAACACTTAGTTCACAGTGCAACAACTTCCTCTAGGGTTCTGGTTCACCTAGCAACCACAGCCTCATAAAACAAATCAGAATGGCCTCTGTTGCCTTGGCGTTGTGGTGCAAACAGTGGTACAAAAATGAAAAACAGATTATGGTGCTCAATACATACAAAATCCACCTGTATGCAGATGCTCTTTAATCAGAACAATATGTTTAATGATAACATATAATTATTGTTGTTATCCATATGTAATTGTTATTTTTAAATTTACCATCCAGAAAATTTCTGGAAAGTTTCTGGAAACATGGAAACCCTTCTATAAGGGAATTGATTGGGTCGTACACCAACCAATGACACCAAGCATACTTCAACGGAATCTGGAGTACTGGAACTGATGGATTGGGCACGTCAAAGTCTGGACTTAAATCCTATTGAACAGATTTGGAATTTAGTGGTCTTAAAGATGGATCGCAAAAAAAGTTTCATCCAAAAGAAGGAAGCAAAGAAACTTGTGAAAAGTACATAAAATAATGGCAGCAAGAATGCGAGCTGCTGTCAAGGCCAAAGGAGGCTATAGAAAATATTATATTCTTCGATTATTATGTGTGAATAAGGACTGTAGTTATTTCAGTTTGTTATTTGCTTAATAAGTAACAATATCATTTTTGGTTATAAACGCATTTTTGTTTGCATTTTCTTGTCTTTATGACATTATTATTAGGCCTGTTAGTTTGTTAAGATTGTTACTCCAACTGCTCAGTGCCCTGAGGTACTGGTCCCGATCAGTGTTGGTCAAGTTACTTGAAAAAGTAATCAGTAACTAATTACTGATTACTTCCCCAAAAAAGTAATCCCGTTACTTTACTGATTACTTATTTTCAAAAGTAATTAATTACTTAGTTACTTAGTTACTTTTTAAAAACACGATTTACAACCTGAATAGGTGATAAAGCGATAGAGCTTTCAGCCCAATTCTACTTTTTCTACATAATCCATCATACAAAATGTAATCAAATGGAAAAGTCTCTTTTTTAACTTGTTTTATCAGTTTTAATCTTTTAACTTATGCATCAAGCAAAAATTTAATTATATGCAACATTCTCTGAGTTGAATAAATTAGTTTAACATTTAAACCTATTTTCTACACATTCCAGCACATAAAATAAAATATTTTTTGTGTTTACACTCACTCTTTCAAATAGATGCAAGTAAAACACAGCAGAAAATAAATAAAGTCAAAGACTAAGCGGTCCTGTTGCTCTATTGCTCTAAAAAGTAATCAGATTACATTAACGTGTTACTTGTAACGCGTTACTGCCAATCTCTGGTCCCGATAGATTGCAACCTCCTGATGGACTGCAGCCCCCTGCAGTAATCTTCCTTGCCCGTCTGTGTCCTGGATGTATACAGGTGTGCAGAAATGGAGAAAGATGTAAGAAAGATATCATCTTACTTGTAATGCAATAACCAATTTTAGAGTTTTGTGGTCAAGTTTATGACGAGCCATGTTTATCTGACAAAAGCTAAACAAGGGGTTTGTGGTCATTGTTAGGTTACATGACGGGTAGCAGGCATCGATTTATATTTAAGGCAATGATGATTAGATTTCCTTTTTATAGTAGCTTTATACTCTCAAGGGGTTAGAAATCAGACATATGCCTTGTGAAACATCTGCTCTAACCCGCCCAGCTTCGACAGGTAAATGCTACTTATATAATAATCGGACATGGGGGCTAGAATAAGCTTTAATACATTACAAGAAAACATTTTAAAAGTTGATTTGTGATTTTACACTAATTTCTGGGTCTTTGTTGCTGTGTGCCATATTAGCTTACGGTAGATGCCCACAGTTTGCCTCACCACTGAAACAGTATGTGTGTGCGGGGATGCCCCATTACCTCATGAGAATGACCGGTTATTGTTTATCTTGTTAACAGTCTTTATCTGCTTTATATACATCTATAACTATACTTATTTCATGTAATACCATAATTTAGAAGAACAAATGGTTGATATCTGACTTTATTGTGCGCATTTAAAAAGATTTCACTCACACATTGAAAAGATTTCTCTGTTGGGCTACCCTGCTAGCAGCCTCAGCAGGCTAACCACAAACCAAAACCTACTTGCACGAAGTTGCATCATTTCATGCTATCGGCCTCGATGCTACAGTGCAAAATATAAGTAATTTAGATTTGATCGTGTCTTTTTTGTTAATAAATCATTAGGACATGTTTTGGATTTCAAGGGGAAAATAAAAAGTCCGAGGTTTAGTGAAGGTCGCATCTGCGTGAAAATAAAGAAGGAAATCTTTAACTTAGTGTTTAGCAGCATCTCTAATGTTACTGTCTCATCACAATCACATAAAACACAAAAGTGTAACAGAATAATGTCCACAGCAATACAAACATTACAGAGAAACCCCTCTGAACCTGAAGTTAACTGCATGGAAACCCCGAGTTAAAGTGCGCATGCGCAGGGGCTTTTCCCAAACTACGGTTTATCAGTCGGCGTGAGTACGAGCGCGTCTCACAAGGACAGTATCACAAACTGGCGAAAGATGGATAGCACTGACCCTCTGCCACTGTCTCCTTTTATTAACAACAGCTTTGCAAAGACGAAAGAAGGAAGCTTGTTAAATCAGGTGAGATTATTTAGAGCTTTCTGCTTCAATAACGGGCGGGATGTCATGTCTGAAATCTGAGTATGCCTCTCTTCTAAGTTATCATGTCCTATTGTAGAATACCATGTATTTCATTTCACTATTTGTAATGTGGGGGAAATACTTTTAAAGTAGTTTTGCTTAAGTTTAAAACTTCTTTGGGATGTAGCACGGTTTCCGTGTTTTGTTCGTGAAGAAAGAAAATTCTCATCGACTTGTTGTAGGGAAGACGTCACGTGACCTAGATATAATACACAGGTGGCCTGTCCGGGTGGGATGTGGTTTGCAGACGAAAAAACCGCCCACTCAGTTGCCTCTGCAGAAAAACACGTTTTCATTTTAAAAGACGTCATGTCATCCATACTCATATTTTTTTAATGTATTTTTTTGTGCCCCCTCCCTCCAGGTGATGCCATCTAAAACCTCCACCGTGGCCACCGTGATCCAAGTGGTGCAAAGAGCGGTGCAGAAGAGCTGCATAAGGGCCTGTCAGCTGCTCTGCCTGCCTTTTGACCCTGTGATGTGTGAAAAAGTCACATGTTGCTCAGGTAAAAAACAAAAACAAAACCGAACAAAAATGACTTTATTGGAGGTAGATTTTACATTTATTCTTTACATAACTATAATTGCATGAATACATCTGTTTATTTGTGTTTTGTCGTTATAATCACGATGAACTTTCAGTTTGTCTATGTAAGCTGGAAAGATAATGTGTCATTAATAAAAAAGTAACCTTCCCTCTCTTATTGCCTTTACAGCTAAAACTCATCAGCCCAAGGAGAATAAAAACATTCAAGGTAACATTTTAACTTTATATGTTCAATAAAACGTTGGCTTCCTTAAATCTTTTTTGGTAAAATCTTTTGCTTCCCCTTTTCCCCATCTTTATGTTTTCCATTACTTATTTTTCACGAGTCTGGAGGCGTACTGCATTGCGGTTCATTACACATATTAATTGTATGCGTGATGGAAGTTTTTCTTTTGACGTTCGCCGCACATTCAGGAACTTAAAACTGTGACATCACTATGGATCAACAACTTCTCATTTTCTCTTCCCTTTTCTCCTGCTTTCCCCATCACACAGCAATGGCCCTTCAGAGTCCGCCGTCAACAATACTGATCGTCAACATCAGCAACTCCACGTTGATTGACTGCGTCATTGGAAACGGCACCCATACAGTGGCCGAGTGTCAGCCTCTCATGCAGGAAACTGAGCGCCACATGAAAGGTGTGTAACAGCAAAGCCTGGCCAGCTGAACATCTCTTTAAAATACGCTATGCCGACTGCACTCATGTGAAGTGCAAGCTTTTAATTTGAGTTGTGTTACAGGTCAGATGAGGTTTAGCTGCTACGGTGGGAAACAGGAGTCAGCACAGGATGCTGCTTTGCCACCACTTCCTCCATCAGAAGAGCATCTGAGTGTCAGCATCCACAGCTCCCACGTCAGCTACACCATCATTGGAGACAACAACAGCATGCATGTTGATATGAGCCAGCCGTCCAGCTAAAACGGAAGATTCACAAGTGTGCCACATGTACACACACATGCAGACTCAAGAAACACTGTAGCCACGATTATAACTTCAGCTTAGTATCAGGGCAAACATTTTCAGTCTGGAGGTGAGAGGTAACAATGTCTCTGCTAATCAAAAACTCTGCCAGATAAGCAGTTTATTATTATAAAACACAAAAAAAGAGCTGTTTTGTGGGCATTTTGACCATCATGACTGTTGATTTTTCGCTCTGGTCTCTTTTAGTTGACATGAGGGAAAGCTTTTTGTTTGTTATGTAAATGTTCTAATCGGGGGCAATCATGGCTCAAGAGTTGGGAGTTCGCCTTGTAATCGGAAGGTTGCCGGTTTGAGCCCCAGCTTGGACAGTCTCGGTCGTTGTGTCCTTGAGCAAGACACTTCACTCGTTGCCTACTGGTGGTGGTCAGAGGGCCCGGTGGCGCCAGTGTCCGGCAGCCTCGCCTCTGTCAGTGTGCCCCAGGGTGTCTGTGGCTACAATGTAGCTTGCCATCACCAGTGTGTGAATGGGTGGATGACAGGTTGTGTAAAGCGCTTTGGGGTCCTTAGGGACTAGTAAAGCGCTATACAAATACAGGCCATTTACCAAATGTTATCTTATGTCTGTCACGTCATGATATGGGCTTGGGTTAAAATGTATGGCCTATGGTCATTAAAAGTAGACTATTTAGTAGTATTTATTACCAGAGGTAATTTTGATTTCCTGTGTCTCTATATTTGATATTGCTTAATATAAAATAACTGTGACTTTGTTATGTACATAAAACTGAGTAAGAGGACTATGAATGAATGAGTTTTAACTGTTGTAACGGTAACTGCTATTATATTTATAATAAAGACTTCACATACTGCATTAGTGTTTGTTTTTATTCAGATGATCATGTCAATGACATTCGGCAGCACTATCAAAAAGTCATTTCTTCTTTTTCCTTCTTTCCTTCTTGTTCCCTTTCTTGCCTTTCTCAGCTTTTTTAAAACCGCAGAGTCCTCGGCGTACGATGCAGCCTCTCCACCAGGCCTGCAGCTGCACAGAAACAGGGATTCAGTTCAGTTGTATTTATACAGCGGCAAATCAAAACAACAGTCACCCCAAGGTGCTTTATATCGTAAGGTAGACTGTACAATAATACATACAGCAAAAACCAACAGTCATATGACCCACTATGAGCAAGCACTTTGGCAACAGTGGAAAGGGAAAACTCCCTTTTAACAGGAAGAAACCTCCAGCAGAACCAGACTCAGAGAGGGGCAGCCGTCTGCCGTGGTTGGGAATAATTATGCCGCAGTCCATGTTCATTCTGCCTGCTGAATACCCTCGTATTCCTTAGCGTTGTTCTTGAATACGAGAACAACCGAACTTAAAGAGCATGAACTGTGTTGGATACTGTTACCTTGGTGGCAGCTCTGATCCGTGCCTGCTGTTGGTACAGTTTCTCTTGCTCCTCCCTGTCCTCCATCACCATCTGCTCCATCTCCTTGAACTGAAATCAGGAAGTAATTGACATTCACTTAATAACGAACTAATTAGCATCTGCATCTGTTCAGCACCGTGAGTCGCCAACCTTCATTTTCATGTCCTCCAGCCTGTCTAAGTTCAGGTCCTTTTTGAAGCACATGTTGTGGAGCTGCTTGCTCTTCTCCTGCACCATCTGCTCTGTGTGCTTCTGCAGCTCATGCAGCAGCTGCTGCAGCTCCTGATCAGCAACAGTGCAAAGTTAGGTTCACCATATTATCAGCAATCAAATTAATGAGATAAACAGTCTTCTGGAGAATGACAAACACAAAAAGATCAGCTACTTGATAAAGATGAGCCCAAACCACAGAAACTATGAATCCATACAAGCGACAAACCAGGAAAGAACTTTTTAGTTTTAGAGAAACTGAAAGGACACACACACACACACACACACACACACACACACACACACACACACACACACACACACAAAACTGAGCACAGTGTTGGTTTAGTTAAATCTCCTGATGGCTTATGAATCCAATCACATGGCGAATTCAAGTTATTCAAGCTGCTTTAGCCTTGACACAGTTCATCTCAAAGCTGCTTTGCAACCCAACTCCGCCGCCGCGTCTCTGTGATAGTATTTCTGACTTTATCTATAACAAATGTCATATTTGTTGTCATCGATGCCTACCCTGTTCTGTGCTAGCGACTTGTGCTCTCCATGGATACAGATAAAATACCAGGGAAAAAATTACAGCAGATGGAAATCTTCTTTTGAATAGCGAGCGATCTCAAGTGAACTGCTCCAAAGCTAATTTAATTAATTTCAATTTAGTTTTATTTATGTAGCACCAAATCCCAACACAGTTGCCTGAAGGTGCTTTATACAGTATGGTAAAGACCCCACAATAATACAGAGAAAACCCCAACAACTACATGACCGCCCATGAGCACGCACTTGACAAAAGTGGGAAGGAAAAACTCCTTTTTGAAGTACAGCTAAACTAATCACAGCCTCTAAGCCACACAGCTGCACAACGCTGCATATAGTATTACTTCACCAACCTCATGCTGCCTCAGCAGGAATTTCTGAGACTCCTCGTGAACTCTCACCTCCTCCTTCAACTGTTTCTTCAGCAGCTGAGACAGGATGAGCCAATGAAGGTGATTATTTAGTCATTAAACATTTGACTTTAAATCTAGGTCTTATATTTGGACCTACCTCCAGCTGCCCTTCCAGCAGTGCCTCAGCCTGACTGGTCTCACTCTGGATCTTCCTGAGCTGCAGCCCAGTGTCGTTCTCCTTAATGTTCTCTTTGCTTCTCATCTTTAACAAATGATCTTTCTTGTTTGCTTCATGGTGTATGACCTGCAGATACAGGTCCGGATGGAGACCAAGTAGTGGGATTACTGAACTCTTATTTTTTCGACCCTTACAGCTATTCATTCACAGTTGTTCCCTATGGGTCAGTTTCTTACGTGCAGTTTGAGAGTTTTCTGTTGGAGCTCCTCTTGTTGTTTCAGAAGAGTCTGTCTTCTCTTGTCCACTTGTTTCATTTCCTCCCTAAAAGGAGAGTGACTTACATTATAGATGCTGATTATTTCTCCATGTGTTTTTTCTCCTTGTCCTCTATTTAGAACACCCCCTTCTTTTTTACCACCAAGGTCAGGATTACTGGCAAATCATTCAAAGAAGAACCTTTTCATGTTCGTATCCCTTCTCCTCTGCTCGACTTCCTCCACAGCCTGCAGCAGAGAGCTAAAACACTGTTTCTCCTCCAGCTCCAAATGTAGCTTGGACATCAGCTGTGAGATGTATTCACTGCAGTGAGATGAATTATTGAGAATAAATAATGGCTTTGTTTATTTGTTTGTTTTCAGTGTGTTCTGTGCTTCTTACCAATCCCTTGTCAACTTCCTGAGCTTGGCTTTCTCCTGCACCACACACACACACACACACACACACACACACACACACACACACACACACACACACACACACACACACACACA
>NW_024582437.1:2071021-2117017 GCF_018398535.1 Haplochromis burtoni
AGAGAGAGAGAGAGAGAGAGAGAGAGAGTCTTTCAGTCATGTAATAACGCCCAAAACACAGTTTTTCACAACACTGCTAGATCAAAGCAGCAGGCAGCTGTTGACAGATGTTATCGTGGTAATACTGTGAAGTCACCTGTGCAGGTCTTTCCCTGCGTATCCGCATTGCGAGAATATGTCCCAGTATTTCCAGCTGGTGTGAACAGTCCTCCAGTACTGCTACCAGTCTCAGACTCTGAATCCTGGATAAACACATCCTGTAGAAAATGAAGGCAGCGATGAACAGATAGATTCAAAGTTACACTCTTAAAGATGGGTTATTTTTAGCCCGGCGCTGTCTAAGAGCTTGCTTGCGGAAATAAACCACAAGCTCTTTGAACCTCGGAGACATTGGCACTGGTGTCTGAAGGCTAAACGTTAGGCTCGGCGCTAGCTAACATTTCCGCTTCACGACAAAGAACATGGCAGGGGTACCAGGCAAAAACTGTGGCTTACTTCTCTCTTTCTCGCTTTGTGAATACCAGTAACCATTTCTAACACGAAACCAGAGCCGGAGATAAAGTTCAGGCTTTATGTTACTATGGTAACAATGCCACTTTTTTCCCTTTGTAACTTTATTGACAGAGTAAAACATTTACAGACCTGTTTAACACTCCTTTTGTTAACTTCAAATGATGTATTCATTAATAAATAAAATCTAAAGGAACAACTTGTTTTTCCCCGGTCAATCAGGCATTATAAAAGATTATAACATACAAAATTATACAAAATATACACAATTCCCTTCTTCTGATTGTCTATTTACAACACCATTACTACTACTACTACTACTACTACTATTATTACTATTATTATTGTTGTTGTGTTTTATGATTTGGTGTTTTATAGTTAAAAAGAAATTGAATTCTTTTCGTTAGTAACCCTCATGGGTATCAAATTATGATCCAGGACTGAATAAAGACTTCCTACCAACTCTATTAGACACTTGGAGACACTTGAAAAAACAAGGCATTATGTTTTTGGATACTTTAAAATAAAAGATGAATAAATAAATGATGAGGATAAATAAATGATGAGGCTGTGGTCAGCTATTGCATTACAGTTTATTGTTTATACTTGTCATTTGTTGCACTCTCTGCAGGGAGTTACAGCTTGAAGGTAATACAGACTGAAGGTACAAGCTACACTGTAGTACATGCATGATGCTGTCTGTCACACCGAGAGGTTTCTTCTGAAGACTTCGCAGCCCTCCTGTTCTTCACACATGGACAATTTCCCTCTCAGCTCTACAGCAGTCTCATTGTCAGCACTGTCATCTTTGAGGCAACACACCTGAACGTTAGAACAAACCCTTTGAAACGATGTATGTACAGTAACAGCAGACGACTGTTCAACAGATGAGAGCGATAACAAAAGGCATCTTTTAAGGCAAAATATGAAAAGACGTGGAATGCGATGAAGTGTAAAATAAACATCCGGGCTATGAGGAAGTTATATCTCTCTGCCAGTGAGACTATGAATGACAAAAAAAGAAATCATAAAGGCATTGTATTAACATTAACTCTGAGTGACTGAAAGCTGGGCAGCGTGCTGTTATTTTATGTATTATGATTCATCTTTGCAAACATACAGAAACAAATCATTAACTTGATTCATGGGAAAGCAAGAGCGTTGCATCAGTTTAAGGTATGTTTTGAGAAGATGCTGTAATGGACATATTTCAGGTAAAATACTTAAAGGCAAATCTGAACCATCTGGGTCATAGTAATGTCTGAAATTATTATTATTATTATTATTATTGTTACAGTCCTAAAATTGTGTTTTTCCTCAGTCAGCCTCTGAGTAGGAGTGAGGGGATCGCAGGTGAACTCAACATTTGTTAGATGTTTTGATTCCCTTTAATCAAAGATACTTTGCTTGTGCTTTTGCTTCTGCCTAGAAACAGGTGATGTCATTCAAATGCTTCCATTTCCAAGTCGGGATTTAATGATAGTTGGAGATTTTTGCCTATAGAAGCTCGTCAGGGTACAAGCGTAACTTCACAACTGATCAAAACTGGTTCATCACAAAAGTAAGCTGGGATGGATTGTGGTGAGATCATAATTTTAGACTGATTGGAGAATTAATTAATGTTATAACTTGTCTTTTGAAAAAGTTCAAATCAGCTTTATTTATACCACACAAATTAACAAAAAAAGCACCTTAGAGACATCTGTGCATACCAAGTGGTGTGCAGTTTAAGAGATTTTAAAAGGCATTTACCAGTTAATGGTAGGGACTAGAAATCTCAATAACATAGCCTCAGCTGTGTTTTGACCTTTTTTCCCCCTAAAGCACCTTTGATAAGATATTTCTGAGAAAGGCAAAACTAAATAACTGGAGCACCACACTGCTGTCACTTATCCCTGATCGAAACCACCTGCACAGATCTGATTAAGTACATTTATAATATTTATTAGCATTAAACACTGATAAATGTTTTTCTTTGTTTTTCAGAGGTCATTTTGGGCTTATTTTAATCTCTATATTTTTGTTAAAATCCTTGTTTATCATATACTGGGCCTTGATGGAGCCAGATCAACTTTATTCTGATTGGCTGCCCCTCACAAACACAACGTTTGCATGAGCTTTTGACTCCGAGAGATTATTTAGACATAGGCTGGTATCAGTATTTGAAGCGTGGCAATGTTTAATATATTACAACAATCTATAGATAGCAAAAGAAAAAGCATGACAGGAGTGTTTTAAAGAACTTTGATCATTGTCTAATTACACATGAATATTTCATTTTAACAGAGACTGGAGCGCTTGAGGTGGTCTTCCTCCATTAGCAAGACCACTGCATAAATCAATAACTACATCAGGTGACATATTTATTTAAGGAGTTATTATTTGGCACTATAGTCAACATAAAAGCAGGTGATATTTCTCTTTGTGTAGCAACCTTTGGAGGAAAATAAAACGGGTAATTTAGCTTGAATTCCTCAAGGAAGCATGGTTTCAAGAGCGCTGTCAATAGCAGAGAGGAGTGAGAGTCTCCCTGAGCATCATCAGCAAAAGTCTGAACTGAAAACAGAGGGTGACATTTTATCGAGTAATTATTTACTGTACATACATGTAAAAAACTAAATTATAGCCCATACAAAATGTACAGTTTTATCTTCTTTTTGATGACCGTCACTCTTCGTTTACAATACGATCGCTTTTCTGTTTTGTGCTTTTTATGTGAACGCGAGTTTAGGTGGAGCAGACCGTGGCACCATCATGGAGGAAGGAAGTCAGTCCCCTTTGCACTTTGTCTCTGTTGAGTCAAATGCCTGTGTCCACACATTAAAGGTATTTCTGATATATTAATGATATTATTTTAAAAAAAACACAAAAAAGACTGGCAGATCTACAGTACTGTCTAGAGAAGCTGATCACGATCAGGACACAGCAGCCAGAAACCTCACTATCCACCACCAAGGTTCTTACAGCCATTCAGGCAGCCTTCTCCGACTCACGTCCACTAATACAGTAAGATCATATCCAGTGTTGTGCCATTGGAGCTGGAAGCAGCCAGAAGGAGAGATACAGAGTTTCAGATTTCACTGATTGTTCGTTCAGAGGGATGGTACTCCTCTCTTCCTTTAGGGGAGGACATGTAGAATGACTGTGTCTTGCGTTTTAAGCGAGCCCTCTTGGTGGCCAGTGACAGACTGTGTTTGCTGGAGGCGATTATGTCACAGATGAACTTCTTGCAGTCCACACAGACCTCCATGGTAGCCCAGTCCTCCGTCAGCTCTGGGGGAAGCTCCAGTTCTTCATGAGACTTTAAAGAGCCGTGCTTCGAAAACCTACAGAGACAGAAACAGCAGAGGAGCTTGGCTTGAACGGGAGCGAAACACAACATTGTTTTGATATATTAACAATGTGAATTAGCTTTGGTTTCAAATGATCTAAAATGTGCATTCATAGCTAACTTAATCCATGGGATATCAATTAAATGTGTTTAAAAACAAAAAAACACATGAAACAACTCATCCTGAAAAGACTTAATGAAAAGTTCAGTCATGCATGATAATACAGGTAAATTAAATCCAAACTTCATGATTGTCTTGCTGCTTTTCTGATAAGGACGCTGAATAATTTGGTAAAGTTTGACAATCAGCCAAGCAGTTTCTGATGTGGTAGTTGCAATTTTATCCACTAGATGTCAGCAACACCCAACAAATCTTCTGACTGAAGAGGACACGCTGTACCAAGCAGTAGTAGCTACAATGAACAAGGCCTTTACTTTGCATTGTGTGTGCAGTTTGTGATGACGAACACGAGATGTATGATCTCCTCCTTTTGATTGTTGCACTGCTATTTCTAGTTTGAATAGTGTTGTTCATAGCTCTTACTTAGACATAGTCTTCTGGATGCTGTGGCGCTGTGGGTTACTGGAGGACTTGTCAGTTTTAGCAGCTGCTGCTGTTGTCGCTGCCCCAGGAGCTTTTCTGGGACCTTTAGATGCTCCTTTTGCAGGTTCTTTCAAAGCGGGGGATGCAGCAGCCCCTCCTGGTTTAGATGGACCTGGGGCTCCAGCCACTGACAGTCCTTGTCCTACAGAAGCCATGGCACTTATTCTCTCCCTGGGGAGAGTGTTGGTGGAGCCAATGGAGTAGATGGGCAAGCTGGAATAAGGTTTGGATGGCAGCCGCATCTGTCAGAGATGGAAGGCATGTATGAAAGAGATAAAACTTCCTCACAATGCGTATGGAAGCACAGTAATGATGCAAAACAAGAGAGAAGAGTGTCGTCAGTTTGAATTTGGTTGATTGGGAAGCAATTAGCCAAAGATCAGTGACCACCATTTGCCACATTAGGAAGTATCTTACACTATTTACTTATTTATTTTAAAGAGGTCCACTTTATTGTCACCAGCACAAAGATGTGATACTGCAGAAGAGGACTTATTTATCCCACGTGCCTTACCTTTTTGCAGCACTGTGCGCACACAGGCCTGCAAAGAGACGATTGACAGAAGTTACAGGAGAAGGAATAAACGAAAGCAGCCATAGATCCTTAAATAATTATAAACAGAAGAGTATTAATGAAAAAGATGAAGATAATCATCTGAAATTGTTTACTTTTTGCAGAACTGGCAGGTGTAGGACCAGGTGAAGAAGGAAAACCTTTTGGCTCGACAACAGAAGCAAAGCTGCAACAGTAATGTAGAGATCGCAGTAAATATAAAGAAGGTATTTGGAACCAAAAAAACATTTTTCTCAGGATAAAAGTTATACTGTTTCCCTAACCCACTTATGGTGTTATAATTTAACTGTGCTCATTTAGAAAGAGTAAGTAATCCCTGTTTATTAAAGAGAGATTACTTCTTTATAATAGAATTAGCCTAGGCAATAAAAAGATGCATTACCTTCCCCTTCTTCATGGCATTGTAGATGTCTTTGTACTGCTGGAACTTCTCCAGCTCTGCCTTCACCAGCACCTGTCTGATGTGCATCACTTCCTCCACCGTCAGAGACAGACACTCCACAGGAAAACAAAACTCCTCCTGCAGCAACAACAAGAATTATACGCACAGCAGTCAGTGGACCCAGCAGACTCAAAACACAGGACTCAGTGTTTTTCACTCAGCACACACATGCACAACTCTCCTGCACCTTTAAGAGCACCGAGAGTGGGTCCGGGCTACAATTGGGTCATAAAAATATCCTCATTGTTCAGTGAAAGAAACGGCAGCTCAGAGTAGAATCGTGATGTGGGAAAAACAGTGAACACTTTTTTCCTGCAGCAGTGCCGAGAAATAGTGTTCACAAAGCGTGCAATGATTGTCTTCAAGAACTGGCTAAAAAAAGAGAATTTCTTTTTATATTTGTTATCCAGCTGGAAGCAGCCATCAGAACATGATACAATCATAAGGGCATAAGGGATGGACATGGTCAGCAACAATACTCAGGCAGGCTGTGGCATTAAAACAATGCTCAGTTGGTCCTAAGGGGCAAATGTGTGCCAAGAAAATATCCCCCAAACCATTACACCATCAGCCGGCTTAAGTATTTATACAGACATTGTGGCAGCAGAAACAGAAACTCGTCAGACCATGTGCCGTTTTTCCAACCTGTTCTTCTATTGTGCAATCTTGGTGAGCCAGTGTGAATTGGGCCCTCAGTTTCCTGTTCTTAGCCCATAGGAGGGGCACCTAATGTGGTCTTGACCATGTCTACATGGAACTCAAGGAACAAAGAGAGCAATATTAAATAAGGGAAACTCCTAGATGACTGTGGTTTTATTGTAAGGGGAGGCTGTATATGTTTGTAGCCACAAGGTGTGTTTGTCTGCTACTCAGGGCATCCTCAGGGCCTTTGTAACAGTCGCACATTATGAATCCTTGATTGACTGCTGAAGGACAAGTTAACGCACCGTGGTTCTTCCCATTACTCTCTGTTACCAGAAACACAGAGGAGAGGAAACTTCAAATTCACTTTTTAGTGTTCAGAAACATGAAAAAAAGAGATCTTTGATCCTATGTTCGTCTTTCCTGTTACTTCCTGTAAACGCTCTGACAGTTCTTTGTTAGTTCTATGTTGCTATACGTTTGAGCCACTGTGTTAGATATCCAAAGCAATGTCCTCAGCCTGCTCTAGGTGAATGATATCTAGTGAAGAATTAGGAGGATGAGCAGCTACAGTTATTATGACGGGACAGACTGATGGGAGACGGGCAAACCTCGGCCGAGTCTCTTCGAAGGATGTAAACCTTCCTGCACAGAGCAAAAAGTGTCTTCACCAACCCCAACACAAACACCTCGATAGGGTTGGAGCTCCACAAAGGGCACAGAGTAGAGGGAGAAGGGTGGAGAAGGAAGGGAATCCAGGAGTGATGCGAGATTTCGATTCCAACCTGAGCAAGAGAAGGTGGAGGTGTGTGTGTGTGTGGGAGGGAGGAAGAACAGAAAGCCTGCAATTTAACAGAGATACAGGGACTCGATGGTTCTGGTAAAAGAAGGAGGGAAGAAATCTTGAGAAAGGGGCAAACAGAAGAGAGATGACAGCATGTGTGTTTAGTTTCAATCCTTCCTCATTTCCCTACAGATCTTGATGCTCTACCTACTTATCTCGTTCTCCCTCTGCTTCTTTTGACCACACTGGACACTGACAGCCACTGGAACAAGTCAAAACAGCAATCGAAGGAATATCCTTTGAAACTAACGCATTAGTAGGTTTGTTTTTGATTTCAATCTGGTCCAGTTGTGACTCTCTTCCAAAGTGTGTCGTTTGTCTTGTCTTTCTCCCCTAACCCCCCAATCAGTCGTGACAGTTGGCTGCCCCTGTAGTGTATTTAACTTATAACATAAAGCGCCTTGAGGTGACTGTTGTTGTGATTTGGCACTATATAAATAAAACTGAATTGAACTGAACTGAATCCTATTTCCAAATGTTTATTTTTAAATGATACACGAAGCTCTGACTCACCAGGGACTTGGAGCTCTGCTTGGAGGGCGGCTGAAACGGTCGGACATTTGTGGGCGTTTCCTTCTCAATAGAGTGTCTTCTCTGGGGGGTCTTACGCCTCTCTGGTTGAGGTGTAGAGGAGATGGGCAGGAACATGGGTGGAGCTGGTGTTCATAGACAGAACGTAAGAGAGAGAGAGAGAAAAAAAGAGCAAGTTTAACTGCAAAGAAGCAATTGATTGGTTAATCTTTAGCTCAAGACCTACTGATTATAAATAATCTTTCAAATGAAAAGACTTTGGGAAACGTGACTGGCAAGGCTGCAAGATTAAAAGCCATCGATCACTGCCAGCAGATAGCTTAGTTAAGGAGGCAGGGGGCGTCGAAAGGCTTCCTGACTCACTTTTCTTCCCCAGCACAGATTCTGGGGAAGTGTCATCCATCAGAGATGTCGCCACGCTGGAGCTGCTCGCAGATTTGCGTCCAACAATCTCATCCTGAATGCACAGAATACACATGCACTTCAGTCGTCACTTTTTCTGCACAAAGTAAATGCATCTAGGAAAAATAAAATTCTAATACACAGAAACGCACTTCAGAGTCAGAGCTGTCCAGTTCAGCGAGGCTGGGAGCCTTCAGGAGCCGCTTTCTCTGAGGAACTGACTGAGATCCAGAGGGTTCGACTCTGGGTGATCCAGATCCGTTGGTGAGAGACAGAGAGCTGGATGTCCTCCTGCCCATACGTGGGCTGAACTCATCTGCATAGAGCCACACAGGAGAGTGTCATTCAGGCACAGCAGTTGAAACGAAACCCAAAACACATCCTCTCTGGATTCTTTGCATCCAAACAGGTTATACTTTGCATCTTTCTTTTACTATCCCATTTGTTATATGGGGAAACAGAGTTTTCAAGTTGTAGTGGGTTTCAGTGGGTGGTGAGGTGAAAGGATGCAATGAATGATGTTACAGAGGACTGAGTTTTGAGAGTCGCCGAAAGGTTAAAGAGGTTGGCGAAGGTTAAGTTTTTCCTAAGGGGAAGCATAGGAGCAGGGCGGTGTTACACGCAGAGCATGGATGCCTTCTTCATGAAATATTTAAACTGTGGACTCCTAAAAAAAAAAAGCTTCTCTCCCATATCAACCCGCAGGGAACGTTTTTAGGGAAAGCTAAGTCCTTGAAACCAAATTTCCCAATTTACTAAACAGACACTCTTTACTGGCTAAAGTCTAAAAGTAGAAAAGACAACATTAAAATCAACCACCTACAATACCAAGCTGCCTGATTCTGACTAATTTCTGGGTAAAGCAAAAAGACAACCTGATGAGAGGGTTTGGAGGCAGGGAGTATGGGAAAAGCAGACAAGCGAGTGCTGCAAGAGACAGATAAAAAACACAGCTGATAGGATTGGTGGGAACCCTGAAACTCTCCTTTCTCCCTTCAGCCTCTTGTTTGTGGGAAAAGCATCCACATGAGCTCATCGTCTCAACACGAGCTCTGTTCCTGCTGCCCAGTCTTTTTATGACCAAAGATTCCTAAGAACCTACATCACCAGTTTTTCTCTATTCAGCCATCATTCTAAACCCTTTCTTTGTTTCACCCAAGTCTCAGCATTCACATATTCAAAAAGAGGAGATATTAGTTTAAAGCTGGCGGGCAGGGGGGAGACAAAACAGACAAGACCATTTGGTTAAAATGCAAACATGGCCTTCCAAACCACAGCATTGCTCATACGTTACCTATTCCAGTACGGAATAAATCCTGCGGCATACTGCGAGTTTTGCCGAAACCTAAAAGGGAGACCTCCTTTAATAAGATGGCTACAAGTAAATTGACCACTCAGTACACCTGCCGTTTATATCCAAATAAAATGGAGTGACTGAAGTAGTAAACAGATTTGTGTTTGACAGAATACTTTGGGATACTTTGTGTACGTGTGCAGCTACAGGGAAATGGTCTGTTGTGTGGATTACATCATGAAACGTATAACTGCTCAATGTTAAAATACTGACCCTACAAAGGAGTCATTTTGATTCTAAAGTATTTAGTGCAAAATCTGATATTAAATATTTTTATTTTGTCTATAAAATGATTTAAAATAGACATGGCTTTTAACATATAACACAAAGACTTGTGTGGGTTAGAAGAAGTTTAGTGTCACTCTCATGTTGCCTGGCTAAGTCAAGATGGTTCAGCTTAGTTCAGCATAAAGACCACAGCTTTCAGTTCAGTTAAGGTTTCATTTGATTTTTTTATGTCTAATGTTTAAGCATCTTAGTCATGCTTCAGATCAACGACATGACCAGGGTGTAGCCCAGCTCTCGCTCTATGGTAGATGGAAT
This sequence comes from Haplochromis burtoni, assembly GCF_018398535.1. Lineage (NCBI taxonomy): Eukaryota > Metazoa > Chordata > Actinopteri > Cichliformes > Cichlidae > Haplochromis > Haplochromis burtoni. The sequence goes on from NW_024582437.1 coordinate 2,080,799, forward strand.
AGGCTCCAGAGAGAGAGAACTCCAGTGATCGACTGGTCCCCTACTAGCAGGCACTCAGAGACAGAGGGGTAAAAGACCTTCCTTTTAACAAGAAGTGACCTCCAGCAGAACCAGGCTCGGGGAGGGGCAGCACATCTGCTGTGTAGTTTTGCAGTAAATAGAACAAACACTTGCATTGCATACCATGCAAGAGTTCTGATTTGAGAGTTTGGTTTGTTTGGGATCATTGTCATGCTGTCAGCCAATTTCTAGCTGGTATTGGATGGTGGATCAAAAATTTGTGGTGTTTTTCTTTGTAATTCCATCAATTTTAACAAGATTTTAAAAACACTGTCTGGAATGCAGCACAAAACCATGACAGAGCCTCCACCGTGTTTTACAGATAACTATGAACACTCGCGGTTTTATGTCCCTCCTCCTGAAACTGTCAGATTTTCAAGTTTCATTCATCAGACTTATTTCTACTGATTTTAAGTCCAGTCCTTGTATAATTTGGCAAACCTACCTGCCATTTCTCCCAGTTTCCCTTCTTTAAGAATGGTTTCTTAACAGCTACCCTCTGTGTCAGGTCTTTGCCAGATTTTCCCCCCCTGTTTCTTAAGGATGTGACCTTTCAGACACTGCTCATTTGCATTTTCAGGCTTGCCTCCTCGTTAGTCTTCAAAGTCTTTAAGGTTATATTGCAAACACTTTTTATACTTGAATGATTCACAGATCATTGTTAAGAGGCTTAAGAAAAACTTCAGAAAGCTTAAAGAACTTCTGCTCAAGACCACTTAAAAGATACAAGAAAGTCTGGCTCCTTAAAAGCAAAATATAAAGAAACAAAAAGTGGCTCAAGACTTTTGCACAGTAGCATATAGTTGTACCATTACAAGCTGATAATGTGGTGACAGTATTGCTGTTAGGTCGCGAAATCACCAGACCACTTATATACTTGTCTACAAAATTGTAGTAACACTACAGTAACAACATGCAAACAGTGTATTACTATGATATTAAAGCAAAAATTAGGGTAATGTTATACAATTTTGTTATTAAGTGTTTTTAGACCTAAATATGTATTTATGTATAATATAACGTTTGTCTTACGTTTTTATTCTAGCGTTATGTAATTTGAAACATCACTCCCATTACGGATCGATTAAGTTGACATTTTCCTTTCAATTTTTTGTAGGGGACCCCAGGGAGCCAATCAAATTACCCAAGTCACACCCTTGTTGCTAATCTAATCACCTGCTGACTCTAGCATTAAACAGAAGCACAGAGAGAGTGGCATCAACCTTCTCAACTAATGCACAACTACAACAAAATACTTAATGTCACATTTTAATGACAATTTAATTAGAACCAAGCAGCACCGCCTGCTCACGTTGCCTTTAACACAATAAGCTATCACGAAGGCCCAACGCTGCGCGCAGCGACATGATACCTCACTGAGACTTGTGATCGCAGCATTTAATCTCATGAAATCTATTTCCCCTTAGCCATACTCATTAATTTGTCAGCGGGAATGTAAAATCCCCACAAAGTACAGAGTTATCAATATGGTCACATCATATGGGAATGAGTGATTATACAGGGAAGGTTTTACACACAGGTCAACAGACAACACAAATGAGGGAGCTGTTTTGAGAGACACTGGCTTCAGTAGGAGAGAAAGTGGAGCACAAGATTATTCTAAATTGGCCACCTGAGCACTGTTCCCTCATCGCAATCACAACACTATCTCCAAATTTGGAGACAGTGTTGGGCATGTTCCACTGCTGGTAGCCTGTAGCTCGTCATCTTAGACTATATATTTTACTATGCTGTGCAGAGCATGAGGCTGCGCACCGGTCCACCTGCGCACTGGCTCGATTCTGCAAAGTCACTGCTGCACACGAAAGACTCTTTTGTATAGATTCTTGGAGACGTTGACGGTGTCACGTATGCTTTTGGCTGTTCCTTGCCAACCCTTGATTAGATAGCTGGCAGCTCACTTCTACTGAAGTTTCACATTATAGAGGAACCTTTAAGAGACTAAGTGCTTGGAAAAGGTGACACTTTTCCCAAGAAGCAACAGCAGGAATATTTTTCAGGAGGTACAGGAATTTCATGAAGACTGACTAGAATAAACTGTTTCCTCAAGGCTGCAATCATTTTAACAGCCAACAGTATTTTTTTTAAAAAAAGAAGAAGATGTTGTTTGTATAGAAAGCAGTGATGTAATTTTACTATCCTTCCTTCAGAACGCTACATGCAAAAAAAAAAACAAAACAGCACCTCTAAACACTTTAAATATCTCAGTCTGGCTGTGAGGCGATGTAATCTCTTCCAATCGAAGACATATATTACACAAAGTAAAGATTCCTTTTATGACAAATGAAAGGCAGTGAGTTTTGAACATAAGCTCGTTTTTTGTTGGTCTGTAGGATAAAGTCACATCAAATACTTTTCAAGATTTCTTTTAAATGATCTGTTCATATATTTTCTATTATTTTTTGAATTTTCTTTTGTTTTGCACACTGAAATCTAAGGCAAAGTTTGAACATGAAGACCTTTTTTTTGAATATTTGAGATCACATTGAGATCAGTGTGTGCTAAAATATGAGACTTTACAGGACAGATTGTTTGTTTTCCTCGTATTTTAACTAGCCAATACTCAGACAGGTTCAGGAGGTTTTTATCTTTAAAGGTTTTCGAGATTTTCATGTTCAAGCTTTGCCTCAGGTTTCAACGTGCAAAAAATTGGTCTGAACGTTCATTTGATTTCCCTGGTTTTAAGGTTAACAAGTTTAAAGTATGGCCTGTGGATGTAGTTCAGCATGCCACTCATGTCACCTCGCTCTCATCAGCATCCTCCTACTGACCAGTGTCCCACGGGTCCATTTTTCACCTCCAAAGGAGGCAATCACCAAACGATGAAGCACAACATGAAATGTGTGTACAATATGCAGATTGATGCATTAAAAGTGTGTATCTGTGTCTGTGTGTTTGTTCGTGCTGACAGAACAGATGAGCAGCCACAACAAAGCGGGGAACAGAAAGTGATGAAAAGCCAGGTAAGCAGCGAGGGAGACTTTACCTGACGCGTCAAAACTGAAAGACATGCTAAGTGGCCGAATTACTGCAACGAGAAACGTCATGGACAGTTATTGTTTGTGATAGAGGCACATCAAGTCAAGACTTACTACTGTACATACAAGAAGTTGGTATTTAGTGAGAAAAGAATTGAAATGGCATGCTTATTGTCTTATTTCAGATCCCAAAGGTTTCATTGCTTTCATGACGAGTAATAAGAGGATTTTTGAATAAGTCAGCCAATGGGGAGACACTGCAGACAACACAGTACTGGGTTCAGTGTGTTAATAGAAGTTGCAGACACTTAGCATTATTGTGGCATACGACTTATACTCTGTTGCAAACAATATAAGCCACAAAACAATAATAGGCATTAGTTGCAACACAAATATGAACGGTTAGACAGCAGCAGCTACAATAGCACAGAGCATAGGCACAAAGTAGGAACATATAAAAGAACAGAAACAGCTCAAAGTAATGAAGCTAGTGCACACTTCTTATGTGATTCTGAGGTGCAGGCATCAGATCCATACTTCAGCTTAAAACGTCTTAAAATTTTAGAGCGAAGTATGGTTGCATGTGTATGGGAGTGTGCACGTGAGTGTGCACTAACGGGACTAAAAGATACCAAGAGCAGGGACAATGAAGTGGGACGCCTCCTTACCCAGCCTTCCTCTGCGGACCTCGTCAGGAGAGACCGGGCGAAGTTTCCGCTCTGCTTTGATCTCCTCCAGGATCCGCTCGTGCAGCGTGGGAGGAGGCTGAGTCTGTGGCTTCAGCTTCCGAGCTGACACCTAAGTAGTGTGGGTTGATGATGGGTGGCACAGAGTGAAAAAGGGAGCATACCAACACTGACACGAATGTACAGGGCTGTAGCCCGCAGGCCTGCTTCTCTTCGCCTCTTCGGGTCTACTTTGACTGATTGTTCACCTGATTGCTGAGAGATGAGAGCACTGCTGAAAAAGCAGCCTGCTAATCCTGCTGCAAGATTGATATCAGCACAGAATCCATTATTTCTCCAAATTCAGGCTGCAGTGAGACGTGAACACCCGTGTGCTTTACAGAGTCTGAATTTACAGTCGATCACATGTAGTGGAAATAGTCAAGTCTAATCATCGGGATGATTTTGGCTTTAGCAACAGCAAATCAACCTATAAACCATCTCCTGACATGAGAGTCACAGTGTTTCCCACAAATAACACCAGGTTAGAAGCAGGAAATGTCTTTGTTAAAATCCTTATTTTTTCAGAGTGTTTACTAATTTGCAAATGTGTAGAGGGATTATGGGTTTAATCTCAGTTTTAATGTTTAAATCAATCAGATTTGTTAGTACTCACAGGATTGAGAGGGGGTCTGGACCTGATGAACTCCAGGATGACTTCATGAGCACTTTTCTTTAATCTTGGTGGGATGTCTCCATTGACCTGAAGCAAAGGAACAATTGGTCTGCTTATATTAGCTCAGACAAACGCTGCTTCTTTCAGGAGGTCATTTACTAGATGGAGAACATGATGGATGGAAAAATTAAATAATCCAAACTCAAATAATAAAAAAACACAATATCAAAAAAAGTATATATGGACATTTTTAAATTTTCTGTTGCAAGACAACCAAACCCAAGACCACATACATAAGGCTGAGATTGATGATTATTTTTAATTATCATCAAGGCTGTCAAATTTTCCAGCGTTGTTCTCAGAGCCCAAGACGTTAAATCATGCTCGGGTCATCTGACAGTCAAAAAACTAGTAATATTCAATAATGGTTCTAATATAAAAGCAGCAACTCCTCACTGCTAAATAGAAAGACTTTAATTAGTGATAGTGTTACAAAATATTTTTTAAAGTTTTCAGTTTTGCTATGAATAATGCCAAATGGAAGAGTAAAGTCATGCATATGCAAGTTTACACCAAAGCAACCCGTTATGGTACTGTTTTCTGGAGCATTTCATTAAATGATTTGAACTGTGGTGGTGTGTTTTCTAGATGTGGACTTACACAACAACTTCAGGTATCACACTGAAGCCTTAAAAGACTAAAAACAAAACTCAACAGTATACTAAAAAAGTGATTATTTGCCCTCGTAAACATGAAGCCATGTTTGAGTAAAATGCAGCTGAAATATATAAAATCAAAGGTTTATTTATTTAAATCATTAAGGGCAATATGTTTGGTATAAAAAGAATCTAAAACAATCAAGTGAAATTTCCATTGACTATGCCATTAAATGTAACATAACATTTTATGAGTGTATGCAGTCATCATTTCATCACATTAGTGAAAGTCACAGTTATACAGTATCCAATAATAATCAATGCAACCTTATGATTTTCATGAAGCAAGCGTTTCCCTGCTGGATCAAAACAACAGTGCAGCACTGAGTGCAGCATTCGAGTAATATTTTCAAAGCTGCAACACGTGTTTTGACACTGACCATGACTTTACGCAGTTTGTAGCGTTTGGACCTGATGTCATCCATGAGCATCTCATAGGGAGTGAGCTGGTACTCAATAGGCAGAGGGTTGTACTGACGCTCCTGCACCTTCTTCAGCTTGACTCCTTCACGCAGGTCCCTCATCACCTGAACCCAGAATCGAGCCTGAGAGGAGAAGAAGTAGTGAAAGAGGAACCCAGTGTAGCAAAGAGAGGCTAGCCTCTGCTTGCACACAGAACAGGGAAACAGGGCGCCATCATCACGTGCCGTGGCCATATCAATCTCAGCATGGTTCCTGAGAAGTTCTTTGATTACTGTGTGTTTACCGTGATATATGAATTCATGGAGATATCTTCACGTGAACATTTGAGGCTACAGTCAAAGGTTGAACATTGCATACCCAGTCAGCATTCTGTAACTCGTTCAGGTCTCGGCCAGGCTCCTCTGATGACTCCTCCATCTTACGGAGGTTCTGGTGAAAAAGAACAAGATCAAATATAAAAAGTGCTGTTTTGGTAAATAACAAGACATGATCCCATATGTAAGCTGTTAAGTGGCTTCACTCAAATAGCTTTGAATTCACAGCTACACAAATCTTTATTTCTCTCATGCTGCCTGTTATGCAGCTCCTGATGTTAGTCTCTGGCTTCAAACACTCACTATTAGTTCCAGACTTTTAAAGATCCCCCTCTGTAAAATCATAGTTTTCTTACTGGAAAGTTTCACAGAAACTCAAGCTGTAAGAACTGTAAGCTTAATGCACATCTTTATTATTATTATTATTGGAAAATAATAATAATTTAAGACATTATAATGTAATAATTTAATAATTTGAGACATTATGACAAGAAGTATGAAGTATGGAAGCAAGTCCCCTTTAATGCTCCCCTTTAACTTTTATATTAACAGGATGAGACCATAACAAGCTTGTAAAAAGCAGTAGACAGACTGAAAATGTGTTTCCTCTGGTTAATCTTTGCAGTGATGCTGTCCTGATCATGTCACCGGAGGGGAAAGTTTGGTAAGACAATCACGGGAGTTTGCCCAGCTGACTGCCGAGTTAAAACCTCAGGTCACGGGGAAATTAGAATTCACCATCATCCTACGGGGGCACAGCTGTGTTGACTGACTGCTTACATAATATCACTCGCAACAGGCTTTTTGGTGCATCACAAGTCAATATGTCTACAGTGCGTACAGTACTCCAGTCAAAAGATAACAAGATGGTCCCTGATGCTTTATGATAGCCCATCAAAATAAATCACTGATAATCTAGCCAGTGAAGAGCATAACAACAGCTTAGTTCAACTGCTGTAAAACACCATTATCTCATTTGGATGGACAGCAAAACTCCAGATCAGATCAAAGCAACATATTTTCCATTCCACTTGAGCAGCTTCTTCCACGTGTTCTGCATTAATTAAATCATGAAAAGTAATCCACAATGTGAACGAAACCTTTTTGCTGCTAAAGGGGCCACAAAATAAAATATTCAGGGCATTTGCCAACTGCATGTAAAACCTTAGTAATTCTGCCTTCTGTTGATATTATTCATTCATTTTCTCTCTTAACAGCTGACAAGAAGCATGCAACCCTGAGCAAATAGGAGCACAAGTTGTCTGTGAATCACCACTAATTCAGCTGCTGTTCAGCAGCAGGAGGCATCTCTGTGGAAAGATAAAGGGGCTTTATTTGGCAGCGATGTCTGGTAGCAGTGGTTGGATGAAGATGGACTTTTCTGAAATGTGTTTAACAAAGAACACCAAAACACACAAACAGGACAATGGGTTTGAAAGGAATTTAGGCACATTTGGTTCTTTACAGAATAATTACTGAGAGTCTACAGTTAGGTAGCAGGTATACGAGTCTGTACACGGACTAAACGCTGATTGATGTGGTTAGATTAAATAGGGATGAATCTATATGTCATTAGGGGAAATGGCAGATGCCGCTCATTTTATGCTGCTGCTTCTTATATCAGCTTACTATTAATTCTTAGGGCCAAATTTCTTTAACGGGCCAAAATAGCTAAAATAGCATCATTTTTACTTAATCACAGTTAATTTCACCATCAAGCACAAACAAAATAAGACATGCTTTTGTTTTGGTGCTAAAAGTTTGAGCAATAAACAGTAAAGTGCATATTGCAAATGTATCCATCATTTTTGCCTTAAGAAAGAAAATCCTGAAAAAACATTTGCAACAGCTTCAGCACAAAAATCTGTGAGTTCCCAGCTTTTACATGCAAACTTGTCACTGTGCTCTCTTTGTAAGTACTGATAGTATTTTTTTTTTAATGCAACACATTATTAAATCTGCCCCTTATTGACTTCTTCTGTTGCATTTGCTGAATAGCCTAGATTGTATTCCTGCACAGTTGGCTATCCTATTCTATTTTTCTTGCCTCAAAGGACACTAGTAAGCAGTGTTGCCAACTCCTCAGTAAGGAAAATCGCTATTGGCTGTCCTAACAGTCGCTAGAAGTCACTAAATGACATCATCGCCTAATTTGCATAATTGGTCATGCTAATGTAATTGCAACCTACGCTGTTGGAGAGAGAAATAACATCGTGAAAGAGAGATAAAGTCAGTAAAAAACGTCTTACATCCATTTATAATTTATATCTTTTAGTAGTTATTGTTTTTTAATGTCACAATTCCAACCCTGCTCCTTTATCCGGGCTTGGACCGGCAAAAGTGACCCGAAATAGGCACTCTGGTGGAGTTACTTTGTGTGTGTGTGTGTTTATAAGTATTTTAAAACCTTGTGGTCCACAAAACAACTCAACAGTAAAAGAACTGACCACATTACAGTCAGTTCTTTTACTGTTCGTTCCTGCGCGATTCATTTGCAGTTTGGACGCATAGGTTTGAATGTCTCCTGCCCTGATAGCAGCTGGGGGAGGACTATCCTCTGCCTGTGAGTGCTTTGGCATGGGCAAGGTGCCCATGGCAGCACCTGCTGCTTATTGAGAGTAAGAGCGATACGCGTTTTCACGTCAAAAAGTCATAAATAAGGCTCCAATAACACCAGAAGAAGTCGCCAGATTTGTCGCTAGTCGCTTTTTAGGAAAAAAAGTCGCTAAGGGGGTCTGAAAACTCGCTAAATATAGCGACAAAGTCGCTAAGTTGGCAACACTGCTAGTAAGGAATGTCTTAGCAAAAAACAGTATAATGGGTATTAGACAGGAGTGTACCTTGAAGTGGCTCGCAGATTTTCACTTGCTAGTGCCTCTCACATATATATGGGGTTTGAAAATATAACTGCTACTGGAATTGTTAATCTTACTTATGGTAAATAACTGTTAATAAAATCTGTTTACCATGTTAACTTTTTTAATTTATTTATGGTGACATTTTGATGTTTAGCATGTTATGTTTACCATCTTGCTTTAGCACTTTAGCATGCTAAGGTCTTTTGACATTGCATGAGAAGAATGGCATAGGTGGTCACAATGACAATGCTAAGGTGATGTTTAACAGGTATATTATTCTTAGTTTTAACTATTTTAAATATGTGTTAGCATTACTAAACTTGTTAATTAGCACAAAACAAAAAGTAGAGCTGAGGCTGATGGAAAGCTCATTCATTAGCATTAGCATTATAGGTTCCACACATGAGTTAGGGGTTAGGGTTAGGGTTAGGGTTAGAGTAAATGGTACAACATTTTATGTGGTACAAGAACCATCGCAAAGCTATACAATGGACTCTAGTTCTTTTGGCACGTAAAAAAAACTGACTACAAGAAATACGTCTGTATGCTATTGAGTTTTAACAAATGACAAACACAGCGATGGTAACGACTTCAGTTTACAATTACTGCAACCCCCAACTTTCCTCAAATTTAAGTTTCTGTCTTAGCCTGTTCCACTCTGCAATAAAACTCTCCTTTCCTCAGAGTTGCGTAACTGACCTAATCCTCCCCTGTATTCATTCAGATGCATTACACGCAGTGAAAGGGCAGCAGCAGTAGTGCATAGCAGGAAGGAACCCTGAGGTGAGACGTACAAACACATGCACACAGCTCCTTAAGGAAACTGTTCCAACCCACAGCTGAGCTCCAAAATACTCCCAAGGAAAACAAAGTCCACAGTGACTCCTGCCTGTGATCTTAATGGTTGGGTAGAAAAATAAAATAAAAACAGAGCAACGAGACATGACTTGAAATAAAAAAAATGAGTCAATAAGACATCTTTGGTAAAAGAATCATGTTGTCAACTGGCATTACATTTGCTCTCGAAGACTTTTCTTTAGAAAGATTTAGAAAGATCTGCATTGTGTCTGTGCAAACCTGCTAATCATCGATCTCTAGGGAACATTATTAGAAATCACCTGCCAGGATCCCTGCCTACAACAGGCATTACACCAACAAAATGCTGTGGAGAGAATTAATCTTCGGTGGTATGAGAACAACTTGTTAAAATATTATGGTGCAAACCATCCAGCCACTACAATAGCACTGTTTTCATGATCATGCCAGGCTGAAGGCTAGCTATGAGAACCTGAACTCAGCGCTCTTGGAAGACTGAGAGTCAGCATGTCTGCAGATTTAGTTATCTATGTCTGACATGCACGACAAACATGTCACTATTTTTTTCATGGTGGCTCACTTCAACCTGTCAGCTGGGAGGGTGTCAGTACATGGCATGTCACCCGCACACAGCACCCTTGCCTTACCAGTTTATATCAAAATTGCTACTGCAAGTGTTTTGCTCTTAATCATCACCGTCACCATAAATGTGTTTCTACTTTGTAACCTCATAGCTTGTTCTTGTATAAGGAAATCAGTAGTTTATTTCTGTTCTCATTCTATTCCATGTATTCATGTATATTAGAATTAATGAGCGGCCCATAAAATGAAGACAATAAAATCTTCATTTTTAAAGCTGTGAGTCAGAATCATTTGTGGTTATATCACAGTATGAGTAATGTAGGTTGAGCACGCATGTATATTAATTCATTCGCTCTTTCCCCAGCCATTCCCACGGATGCCTTTCTGCATCAGCTGACTGCCTTCTGCGCTGTCACACAGTAAACAGGGCTTTCACACACATACTGTCTTCATGTCTTTGTGAGTCACATTCATGTGTATTGTAAGCTACAGTCCAGCCTAGTGATGGTGATATAACTAAAAACCATTCAGGTGGTTTATAAGAATCGTTGATACTTAAGATAAGATTTATGGTTATTACATAAAAATTGTCTTCTCTGTCAATAGTTAGTTAGTTGTTCTCAGGGCTAGCCAAGTGGTCAGCTAAATAATTAGCTGTGAGTCATAACGTTATTATCCATCATTAAAAATTTAAGTTATGCAGATTTTCCTCCGTTTTGTCTTTTATTGCCTTTCTGACTTTTGGCTGACCAAAATTCTTGTTTAATTTGGACACAGCACAATTTGTCATGACATCAGTCATCTTAGGCAGACAGCTAGCTTCCGAGCATGAAGAAATCTGTGAGCCAGTCCATCATCAAATTAGGCTGTAACAGATGAGGCTACATAGCTGCAGAACAGCCAGGGTGCCCATGCTGACCCCTGTACACCAGCAAAAGCATCAACAATGGGCGCGAGAGCATCAGAACTGGACCATGGAGCAATCAAAGAAGGTGGTTTGGTCTGATGAATCACGTTTTCTTTTGCATCACATGGCTGGCCGGGTGCATGGCTGTGGCTAACCTGAGGAACACCTGGCACCAATGGGAAGAAAGGAAGCTGGCAGAGGCAGTGTGATGCTTTGGGCAGTGTTTCTTCTGGGTCCATGTGGATGGTACTTTTACACGTACCACCTACCTAAGCATCGTTACAGACCATGTACACTGTTTAATGGAAACAATACTCCCTTATGGCTGTGGCCTCTCTCAGCAGGATAATGTGTAACACAAAGCAGTAATGGTTCAGAAATGGTTTGAGGAACACAGCCACACGTTTGAGATGTTGAGATATTTGAAATCTTGGCCTCCAAATTCCAAAATCTCAATCCAATTGAGCATGTGTGGGATGTGCTGGACAAACACGTCCCACCTTGCAACTTGCAGGAGTTAAAGAATCTGTTGCTAACATCTTGGTGAAGATACCACAGCAAAACTCGATGGGTCAGGGCTGTTTTGACAGCAAAAGGACTCACACAATATTAGGCAGATAGCCATAATGTTATGCCTGATCTGTTTTATCATAGGACCCTACCTCTTTGGCACTCTTGATCTTCTCCAAGAAAGTGCGCAGCTCTCTGGTTTCTGTGTATAGGGCTCGGCACACTGCCTGGTAATGACTGGGTGCATCTGACACACTGGGTAGATGAGCTGTGCACAGCTAAAACAGAGGAAGCAAAAGGATTTTCAGTTCACACTTCACACAGCTGCACTGAAAGAAAATCAAAAACAACAATCAACAATACATTTACGGTGACACACAATTCATTTCTAAATTTCACGCTCTTACATTCACTTCATTAAGTTTCAAGATTTTCTTTGTGATTTGTTTGTTTATTTGACAGCCTGATCAGGTTTTCAGGTCATTTAGGACTTTATTAATTGATTGATTTTGTGCTAAGACAATAACAAGCTATTATTTTGCAAAGCATTGTATTAGATCAGATAATTGAAAGTATAGCAATCTAACAAAAGCTGGCATGACAATGACAATAATTAATCTGACTATTTTGATTGCTGGTTTCATGGCTACAACAACAGCATGCGTTTAGGCTTTAAATGAAGAATAGATAGTCGTATCAAGCTAGCACTTAGCTAATGGATCTCAGTGGCATTATATAAAAGCAAAATACCAACCAAAAGACACTTGTAAACAGCTGTTATTGACTGATGAACACAATTCACAAGACAGCTCTGCCTGAGGTCAGCCACACTGCTGCTCCACAAACACACACACAGCGATGACAAAATATGCCCTTGTTTCTCTCAGAGGAACAGAAGGTACCTTTGGCCAACGCTCTGCATGCTCTTGGCATCCGTTTGTCCAGACTGCAAAAATTTCACTAAACATGGAAAACACCAGACAACTGTCTCATTTTAGAAACTTTAACCTGCCAATAAGTGTGGGAGTAACAGAAAATAATGGGTTCAGTTAAGTGTACATAAAATTCATATTTTTTAAATACAAAATCAAAACAGTTCCATTGAGTGGATAAATATGGCTCTAATCTAAAATAGTGTCATCGGGGGTTAGTACAGTAGGACAAAAGGTAAACCAAGGAGCACAGGGGGTGAATGGTCTCAGGGGGAAAACAATTCAAACTGACAGCTAGAAAGCCACAGGCCAGACTGCCACACCGCTCCCATGCATCTCCTTGGAGAGCAGTGTTGGTGTGCATGTGTGCACTTGTGTGTGTGACTGGGTACATAGTTATTACGTAAACAGTGCACAGGCATGCGAGGACTGACACAGTGACTCTGCTCCATTGGACAACAGAGATGCATGCCTCCCAGCAAAGATGAGCCTGGCAGCCCGAGTGCACTGTGGTTCTGAGCTCTGCTTTCACTGCTGAGTTTAATATGTTGAATATTTAATAGTTTAATTTTTCCTAAACACTTGCCCTCTTTGTTTGCATCTGTTCCTGGAATACCTTGGTAGATGATGTTTTCCTCAAGAACTGGAGAACCGTTTTAGCTTCACACATAGTAGAGAAAATGTTTTATATGTGTGTATAGTTCCAAACACTTACACCACTCATGTCTGTTTGGAGAGATTACTATTTTATTTCACTTTCCTTAGATTTGGAATTATGGATTTTCACTTGCAAACGAGTGATTACCTGCTCTAAGTAGGAATTACATCGCCTACGTCTTCCATTACTGGAATCATTAAATTCTGTTTTCTCCCAGCTGTTGCAGGAATCCTTGATCAAAAAATATTTTATATGTGACTGACAGTGATGGGAATAACGACGTTACTTTTTTCAGTAACGAGTAATCTAACTAATTACTATTCCTATCGTTACAACGCCGTTACAGTTACTAATAAGAAAATGCACGTGACTATTTTACACTAGTGGGAACACAACGAATATGACTGCACATTTACGCCGACATCATCCTAGTGCAAAGACAAGTGGAAACAGACAAAAACAACAAGCATGCATGCTACAAACTTTACCCGAGTCATTTAGACAGCTGTTAGCACATGATTCTCCTTATGGGGACCTGATATGTTTAATATGCTGCTGAGAATATAGCCCAGAAGAAGCGTATAGTATAGCTTTTATTTTGGAAAGAGCCATTTCTCTGTAATAAACTCTCTTTTCCAAAGATGAGTGATTTCTCGATCAGATAGATTTATTATTTTATTACTTTGTTGTTTCAGCAACATTAAATTTAAAAACTGTACTTTTGAGTTAAAATATATATTCATAATTTTAATAAATGACAAATTAAAAAGCAATGAACATTTTTTTGTATCGAAAAATATCGAACCGTGACACCAAAGTATCGAACCGAACCGTGAATTTTGTGTATCGTTGCACCCCTAGTATTTTATTTTTTTTGTTTTGTCTGAGCACATACGTGTGTGTATTTACATATATATTCATATTTGTACATGTAAATGCAAGTATGTGTACTTGTATATGTCGTTTTTTACTGTGTATGTGTGAAATAAAGATACAATAACAATAACAGCTGATTGGTGGACCCTCTAGCTCTTACCCAACACTAACTACTGCACCTCCATTCTGCCCTATAGGATTAATGTTTTCATGGGTGACCACTTTGTCCACTATTTAAAAAAGCTGTTTTAGCTCATGTCTTTTACAGTATCAGCCCACTTTAAGACAGCTTTCTCTTAATTGGCCAACGTCTGTACATAGTGCTTGTGTGCCTGTGTTTCTTAGCCGTTTGGTGCCTTGCAGAGATGACCTTTGAGGAGTAGGTATCTGCTCAGAGAAACTGTTAGTATATCAGTATGCAGAGCAGCTGGAAGCCTCTGCTTTTGAGGGGATTACTTTTACATACTTAACACTTATTAACTAAAATTACTTTATCTCTTGGCAGTATCCTTTTTAACCACCAGCCATCAGTGGCTGAACATACATATTAGCGTCCACCAGCTGCTTACATTGAAAATATCTCTGTAGCCACGAATGCCAGAGACGTTATCAGAGTCCTCCACCTCGTCCTCTTCCTCTGTGGCCTCGTAGCCTTCGTCAAGGCATGCTTCCCTCTCAGCCTCAGCCATGTTAGTCATGAGATCAATGAGCTGCTCCAGAGGAGGACTCAGCTCCCTTTCCTCATTCTCCTTCAGCCCGTAGTCCAGAGCCTTGTAAATCATGATCCCTAGAGACTCGATCACCTGCAAGACAAAAACAACTAGTTTATATGCTATTACTAACTCATGTCTATATGTTTATTAGAATCATCTGTTTTCATTAATAAATAAAATGTAACATTTGTACATCTAACATGCCTCGATCATTTAAAATAAAATTCATCTATAAATATGTTGTATCTGATAATAAAGATCATAATAAAAATGATACTCTTTATTATACATTTACTCTTTATAACTGTTAACTATTTGTCACATAATAAAAACAAATATAGATTTGTCCCTTTGTTATTCAACATGATCCCCTCTAGTGTATCAGGCCTGAGCGGAACACATGTGATGTGTTGACTGCACGGCTCTTTGCAGAGACAGCTTCCTCTGTCACCACACAAACACTCCCTCATGAAGATCATATGCACAATCAATATCATATGCATACAGTCAGGTCCCAGTCTGGTCCCATGTAAAGAAAAAGACACAGTAAAGCAGGCTTTATTTAGGGTGTGGCTACTTTTTAAGCTCCTCCCATTTAAACCTGCAGTATCCTCATGTTTGTCAGGCAGATGATATATGATCAGTCACTAAGACTGTAACTAGCTGCTGGCTTGCCTCTTACCATGTCTTGTGTGTGTAGCATAAAGTGGCTTCATCTCCTTTAAACAGCCATCTCTATTGGCTGGAAATGACTGTAAAATACTCCACGTCAGCAAGAACAATAAATTGTCTTTTTTCATAAAGAGTCACACCTTTTATGTACAATAATTGTATATTAGTGTAAAATTAATGATTCGAGCAGTTTCAGCTGGTCATTTACGTGAACATTTCTGTGAATGAGAGAGCAATAACCTTTATGCAGCTGTATGCAAACCAATCAAAACACTTTTAAGACACTATACTACTTTCTGTGGCTTCATCACATGTTTGGGTTGTAAACACAAGCAATAAACACACATTAATATTTAACAGGTTTAGCAAGAATCAGCCTGTTGTGACCTTACCTCATTCAACAATAATGCACACTTGACAAAAAGGATAAACATTAGAGTGTTTAAACAAAATTAAACAAAAAATCTTACTAGGTGGATAGCTTTTGTCAGACCAACAGTGGCAACAGCAGCAAAAGCTTAAAAAAATCAGAGAAAATTACTTTAAAAAATCATATATTATTTTCTTTTTCTCAGGCTGATGCATGTAGGTCAGGAGATGGTGCGCTTGAGTTTTCCTGGAATTGGGGAGTCATGGTGGATAAAGCAGACATTGCCAAAGCCAAGATAAAAGAGTGAGAAATCACAGAGAGGATTATTCTGCAGCCCTGAGCACTTAGACAAGACTGAGAGAGGCAAAAACCAAAGCAAAACACTGAGAGAAAAGACAGTAAGAAAGACATGGGATGAAATCAGAGGGAATAAGGGGAGGTCAAATATCAGGAGACAGGAAAAGAGGAAAAAAACAGATAAAAAAAACAGGAAATGATATGTTGAGAGGTCAAAGGGGGCAGTAGAAAGGTCAGGCACAAGGATCAAGTGTGTGTGTGTAGACATGAAGATCAAGGGCAAATCAATGATTGCTCATGGAAGGAGGAGTCATATGAGACATCCCCCCCCCCCTCCCCAATCAGTGGGTAATGGCTGAGTTTTCTCAGGGGGAAATGAATGCGACCTCTTTGTCTCAGCTCCACCTGGGCCCACACCCACTGACAGATGAGACATATTCAACCCAGGATGAACACACCCCACACCCCGATTTAACCAATTATCAATGCATAGTTCACCCCACAGTATGTTTTACTCAATAATGTTTTAACAGTACGTGTTCAGTTTGTGGATTTTTAGGCTCCTGTTTCTTATCTCCTCCTCCTCCATCATAAAAAGCCACGCCTTAAAGTATTCAGTCAAGGTCTGAAACAGCATTTGATCTGTGAAATGAGATTAAATGGAACAAGACGGACTACAGCGGATTCAATCACACTTTTTTCTTCACAGCAAAGATTAAGAGCATCGAGGGACTCACATTGAGATATATTATTCTGTATTTTGCTGGAGTGGGTGTTTAGTTTAAACCAGCATCAGGACCAGAATGGTGCTCATCTAAAGAACAAAAGGCTCATCTTTATAGGCTGTAAGAAAACCAGGCAATGAAGTTTGGTTACAGAGAATTATGACAAATAATCTAAATAATCCTTGGCATAAAATTGGCATTACAGAGCAAACAGATATTCCAGTATTTTACAATCCTAGCGTCTCTTTATTAAAAATAATATGTTTGTAAATTTATGTAATTTCTCTCGAACTTTTCTTTGAATTGCAACTTGAAAAACAAAACTTTCAAAATGAGCTCATCGTTTAAGGTAAAGGAGACTAACACGTTCTTGACAAATAATAAACTACAAATTGCGACTAATGGACAAACCTGAGCTGTCCCTGTGACTGTGAGGCTAAAGCAAACATGTCTCCATTCTTCTTTAAAGTCTCCCTGAATGGTTCCCAGGCTTTCGGGCGACCAAGCGGAATGATGAGATGGAAAGGAGGAAGCAGGGGGAGTAATACTACAGCTTTGTATAGAACCTGACCTCAGATACAAGCACCAAACATCTAGCAGGATATGATGTGAGCACAGACCCTTATATTTACATGGATCATGAAACATTTAGCCTCTGTCCTAATTAAGTACATTATTGATGTATGTCTGTGAATATGACCAGGTTTCTGCTGCCACTTCTTCACTGTTTTAACATAAAGTTTCCTGCAGTCTGGAGTCCAGTATATCACAGCTTAACTTGTTAAAGTTGCTTACATTTCTATGATCTGTGTCTCTGTTAGAAATATGACTCCTTTTTGTTAACATACATCTCCTATCTGGAGATCAAATAAAGTTAACTAACAGTCCACTTAGCCAATTAATATTTTCAGCACCATATATTAATACACACAATTCAATCCATTTTATTAATATGTAGCAAATTTAGTTAGACATGTATGTGTGAATAACCAGTTCAGGTAAAAACAAACTCAAGACAACAGTGTCTGACTGAGGAAGGCTAGGAAGGACCACAGATGGAGAGGAGGCTGGCGGTAACAATGCCTATGAATGTGGCAATGAATACCAGCTGTAAGAGACAGTGACTCACACTAGCTTGAGATATTTGGCTTTGGGTGGCCAAACACCAGTTCCAGCTTTACAAATTGAACAACGGCTGAAATGTGCGAGCTCTGCTCTCTAATATGCAAAAGCACTCAGCAAAGGGCCATAGCCTTTGAAATTTGGAGGATTGTAGGAACAATGTGGGGATTTTAAATACTTACATGTCTTAATTAGAGGGAGCAGAGAAATTAGGTCATGTCTGTGGCAGTAAACAGGAAACAAGAACTGGGAATCCTTTATTTTTAAAAACTAATTACTAGCACTACGGTCGATTTCAGTGTTTTCAGAATATTGTGTTAGGAATTATACCATAAAAGCTTATTTCATATACCTTTTTGACAACGACAGGTGGAATTTAGGATCAGTGACAGTCCACCTGGTGTCATTTTATTTTACAAAGCCATCGTGGGTTTGCCTGGTATGGTGTTCTTAGGGCAAGGGTTTCAAACATAGGGCCCACATATGAGTGCGAAATAGCAACAACATTTCAAAAAAGACCTAAACCATTCAATAATAAATAACTGCAAATAAAGACAACAGTCTCCTTTTGGTTATAATCGTCATGACTGAAATCAAGTATAGCATTAGTTCCAGGCCAGGAAGTCACAGTCACACCAGCTGATCTCAGGGCTAGCTCACATTAGCTACAGCCTCAGCTGAGGCTTCTACCCATCCTACTGGCATATCTCCTATAGGCTCCACTATTTCATTTTCTAATCGAACATTTCTCTCATTAATCACTCCCTCATAAAGTTATGCTATGCACAATGTGCACCAACTTCTACTTCACAAGTGAAGACTGTATATTTAAGTTGGGGAAAAGAGAGTGTCTTTATTTTGGGTTTTTTTCTTAGGAGTTTACCTTTATTATTGGCTGCTGAATTATTACAATTGCTGAACAGCACAAAATGCAAAGATAACAGGTGCTTTGTGCTGTAGTGTCCTGTTTTCCTTCTAAGTTAGGGAACTGTGTCACCTAAAAAGCCTTAAGATAGCACATCAAATGTTAAAGCTTACATGTTTTACTCGTTCTTTGGAAAAAAATATACTTATCATGATTTTGATGCCAACAACGCCTTTCTTAATGGCTACATTTTGAGCAACTTGCTAACATCAACATGCCAGTGACATGCTAGTGACATAGAGTCGGGGCTGAGTGGAATATCCTTTCTGCTGTCAGAAAGAAAAATATGTGTCTAATCTATTTTATTAATATTAGTTTTAAAAGGTCAGAGGGAAACCAAATAGTAATACTTCATTATACGAGGGAAATCAACATGCCAGACCATGGCAACTTTTTCAATAGTCATCGAGTATTTCAGTTTTAATATGAGTGGTTCACTGAATGATGTTACATCCCTCTATTTCTTTTCAGACCACTTGCGGGTCACCTTACATTTTTCAGTAACAGACTAATGTAACTACTGTACTACATTCATTCTTCAGTTATTTGCACACTTAGCAAATAGATTTTTAAAAAGCTAGCTTGTTATTAAGCTGAGTAAGACACTTAAGCAGCAGCCATCACTCAAATTCAGCAGGTAACAAAAGCAGTGGCAGTGGCGATCACTTCAGTCTCCTTGGGCTTGTTTTCACCTTTATCTACGTATTACAGAAATTTAAAAGCAAAAGATCATATATGTGTCCTCATCAGGATAAGGATTTGTGTTGGCATGTGGAACTGAAGTTTAAGGTTTATATTGTTAACTAACAATTTGTTTCAGGTAATTCAAACACAAAAGTAACGTGATGCAAAGTGTAAGAAATTACTTTCTCCAGTGAGTAATTAAGTAACAAACTAGATTACTTCAAAAAAGTAACACAAAATATATAATGTGTAAAACACATTATATATTGGCATGGCTGAAATCAGATGAAAACTAAAACTGTTAGTTTGTAGGTGGCATGTCCAAGCTGTACCACAGCAGCATGTCTGCCACACCTGCAAAGTCTGACAACAGAAATCTGAACTTTTTTTTGCTTCTGATACTGACCAACATAATAATAATAATATATGTCAGTGCAGTTCTCTACATCGAACCTATTTTAAAACAAGTGAATTCAGTGAAATTCACATGATTACATAAAAGTTGAGTAATAAGAAATAGTGCAGATGACAAAACGTCATAAGTCGAAGCATAGGCTTTTTCCTCTTAGGCATAATTTTTATCCAGTTTCCTGGCCACGCTGCTCTGGGCTCTGACTATCATATGACTGGGAACAATTACCTTGGTTTTCTTGGAGATGTGGAACCCAGTGAGTTCACATATAGAACAGAGAAAACCTTTGAACCACACAACATTCTTTCCCCCTTAGTAGTTTGCCTCTACTTTTATACTGTCTGTTTCTCTTCTTTCATGGCAGCACAAGCCTTAATGGGAGAGTAAATGCAAATGAACATTAAACTCGCAGAGAAAAGACACATAACATCTGACTGAATTTTCTGTTTACATTGAACACTGGATGTGATGTTAAACTCTAATCCCTTTCATGGCGTTAAAGCTCAGGACTTGAAAGAGCACAAGGTATGCACGGTTAAACTTTGGCAGAGGGGAATGTGATGAAGCATAATCCACAAATGCCTGAGGTTACACAGAGTCACAGGACTAGGATGCTCTACTGAGGGGTCAACAACAGCCTTTTTGCTAAAGCTGGCGCACATAATCATCATATTTATGTCAAAATATCTGCAACTCCAAAACAAAAAATTATCCATTTTCAGTGAACTCATCTATTCTGATTATCAGGCAAATAGCGTTAGGCTGCCTTATGCCGTGTCGGTGAATCCAGTTCACTGGCTATGAAGAGAAGCAAATCATCTGACATTCACAGCCAGATCATTTGCAAGAGTTCCTACTGTTTGAAGCCATGTGCAGATAATGCCCATCACACATATGCTCTTGTTCAGCTAGCTCTGGGCTAATTGGACACTGCATGCTATAGCAGAACGCCTTCAGTCCTGTCAAGCATCAAGCAGCTCCACCAACTTGCAGTAGCTTTCTGATCCATTCTGCCA
This sequence comes from Haplochromis burtoni, assembly GCF_018398535.1. Lineage (NCBI taxonomy): Eukaryota > Metazoa > Chordata > Actinopteri > Cichliformes > Cichlidae > Haplochromis > Haplochromis burtoni. The sequence continues at coordinate 2,101,727 of NW_024582437.1, forward strand.
CACACTGCATTGTGAGAACTCATTTGTGGTGCAAAGCTGCTTAGCGGGGATTTGTCTATACAGTTTCCCATTCACTGCTTCTACAGCGGACTGCATGTGTATGTGCTCGGGTTATTTGCTGACGGTCCATCTGTTATTGCAGCTCTATTACACGGCAATCCAAGTCCTCAACGCCTTGAAAACTACTGCGCGCTATCTCTAATAAACTGGGAAGAAAAAGTGTGGTAACTGCAGTGACAAAACAGTTCCTAAAAATAAATAGCAGAGACGCCAACCCCTCCGTACTGTAAGACATTTCCAGAAGCTATTATCACGATCATTAAGAGCAGCTGATAATAGTGCAGTGAGAGTGCACACTGTCAGTTTTACAAAGACATTTAATTAAGGGTGAACATTCTCCCAGAGTGCTCATCAAAGGAGGAGGCCTTGCTGGGTGACATTTTAACTAGTCAATCAGAGTAGCCAGCTGGGAACTCTGCAGCCGAAAGAGGAAATAGGTTGGTAGAATAGACAGACATACAGTAGATACAGACTTTATTAATCCCATATTCAATTTATTACAGCAGCACAAGGAAAGGAAAGGAAAAGAGAATTAGTGATATATTAGAAAATAATAAAATAAAAAAGTAAGTAAGAAAAATAAAGTAATAAAAACCCCAAACTGCTAAAAATGCAGAATCAATAAAATACTATAATAGTAATTTTTACTGTGTACAAATTTGACTTCATGTAGTATGATACACTAGAAGACATGTCACAGAGATATTTTTTTTACATGTACATTAAGTGAAGTGGGAATGATATATATACATGCAATTGTTTGTGGGTATTTATCATGTGTGCATATTTGACAGTCAAACTGCTGTTGGCATGAACTGTAAAAGTAACCAAAACAGAACAACTGCTACAGCCGCTCTGTGTTTCAAACGGTCAGTTTACATATCAGCTTTGGAAGACTCATCACGGTAAGTCTTGCTCAGCCTGTGAAAACAGTTCTGTAAAATGTCCTGTCGATCTTCAGGAGATTTTCAGTTCCTGAGAAAATAACCCCTGGCTTTGGATTAACGGCTGCAGATTTAGAACAAAAAACTGTACACAGACCCCAGAGTTTGGAAAATTACAGGAGTTTGTGAGGCAGCAGTGAGGCTACACAAGCTTTACCTATAGCGACTAAAAATCAAGCTATTTTAGCTTTTGTTTCTTTATTTCATTGTAATAAACCTAGATTTATGTAATGGTACATTTGTCGAGTAATCCCTTACAGAAATACGACAAAGTTTACTTTAAAGTTTAAAGAAATACTACAGTTTCTTTTGCTTGAAGGTTAATTTAGAGGAATGTTCAGTTTTTCCTCCACATCAGAGCTGATGATAACTGTTCGCTTGGTTCATAATTCATTACTTTGCTTCTTAATACCAGCGATCAAGGCTCATTATCCATCTGTACTGTGATGTCATGTCCAGCACGCCTTTTCAACAACTGACAGAAAGTAAGAACAGAAAGTAAGGACCTATACGATTAAGAGTTCATCCTGATACCTCGAGCTGAGGTCTCATCATCAGCTACAAGGACACTTGGAGAGAACATCACTGGCCAAGATCAACACCCTAGTTTATGTTTTCACCACCTGGCTACTATTTTTTCAGTGTTACCTGTGGTTTGCACCCTAAGGTAGACCAATAATGATCTGATTTCTCTCTCTAGGACAGAGCACTGCTCTTCTATCTACTTTAGTCTTTAGTTGTCCTTCAGGGCTTATGGCGTTACTGGGCCTCACAAGTTTATATAAATTTTTTAACAATGAACAAGATGATTTGACCACCCTTAATAATTCTGCAGTCACATACCTAGAAGCAGAGATATTAAATGCAAATGAAACACAGAAGTTTTCTCCTTAATTTCTCATAAACTAACAACAAACCATGAAACTCTCCCTGCTCGTGACAAGTGGATAAACCCAGAATCTTAGTTTCATCCTTTTTCTATCAGGACCGGCTCATCATAGCATGATGTCGACTCCATTTTTTTTGCAGTGCGTTTTTTTCCGTATGAATTCTTCTCAAAATTTAAATAGTTTTGTAAATCTGAAATTACTTCAAGGTATTAAAAAGCACATCTCATTCCTGTATCAAAAAATGCCCAGCTGTCAGCGGTTGTCATGACATCAGGACACTAACCACAATTTCCCTGCTGAACATGCAAAAAATGTGTAAATACCTCAGACTGGAGACAGTCTGGTATTTGTTTTGTTGGACTGTTCAGGTCTTTGTAAAGCCTAAAGTGAAATCAATTCCTTACTGAGAAAATGAAAGCACATTTTGAACTTGTTTCATTTGTTAAATGTATTAGTTTTAGAGACAGGGGAGCCAGAGCAGTGGCAGTGCAAACATTAGGATTAACACACACCCAGGGCTTACGACAGTTTCAACCATAGCACTATCTGACACTTGAAATAATCCTACAGGGTGTCCGCACTGTAATCTGAATGATATCTCTGTTGTTGTGACTGACTGCTAGCTTACTGTAAGTAGCTAATGAAACCATTCACAAAGAGTAAATATTTAAAAAGATAATCATGTCATTATTGTGGACAAGAAGCCATTATTTGTACGTACAGCCACATATTTCTCTTCATAAGTAACTCGCTAATTGAATGATTGGTTGTGTTCCAGAAAATCTGCATTTGCTCAAGTCTCAGATTTAATCAACTGCAAACAATATTCACAAACTAACTCCACCCCAAGTAATCACTTTGTGTGAGTACGCTCATTTAAAACACGTTTGAAATTTAATTTATTTATCATTTATTTCCACTCAGCAAGTGGATTCCACAACATATATAAATACCAAATAAAAAAATAGATACCAAATTCTATTCACCTGCTACTCTATAAACAAGTAAATCCATCCACATACAAAACATGTGCAAGTGTGTGATGATGAAATAAAAGTAACAACAGCAGTATTAGAGTGCAGTTACTCACCTCTGTTGTTGTGCAAGGGCTGTATTTACCTGCAGATTAAAAAAAGAAAGCACTGTTATCATGAGCAGCAAAGAAGCATGAGGTACTCGAACTTTGATGCATAAATGAAAGGTAGCATATTATTCAGCTACAAAAGTTCTTTTTGTAGGAATAAAACAGCACTGACAGGACTTCCAACCAACTACAAAAACTGATTTACGTCTTTAATATCAAGGATGAGAAATTCTCAGAGAACATAATATTACTGGTGCAGTGGTGTAGTTGTTAGTGCTCTTATCTCACAGTGCTTCATCCATCCATCCATGCATCCATTCTTCTTCTTCCGGGGCCGGGTCGCCGGGGCAGCAGCCTAAGCAGAGAAGCCCAGACCTCCCTCTCCCCAGCCACCTCCTCTAGCTTATCCGGGGGAACATCAAGGCATTCCCAGGTCAGCCGAGAGATATAATCTCTCCAGCGTGTCCTGGGATTGCCCCAGGGCCTCCTCCCGGTGGGACATGTCCAGAACACCTCACCCAGGAGGCATCCTTGTCAGATGCCACAAACTACCTCAGCTGGCTCCTTTCGATGTGGAGGAGCAGCAGCTCTACTCACCCTATCTCTAAGGGAGAGACCATCCACCCTTTGGAGGAAGCTCATTTCCACCGCTTGTATCTGTGATCTTCCACATTCTGATGCTTAGTTTGAACTTCAGCAGGCTGTCTTGACCATAACTACATGTCTAAATACTTTAGATTGCTGACCAGTGATTGACTGATTAGATACGTGCATTACAGTTTTCTCCATCCCTATGATGGACTGGCAAACTGTCCAAGCATCAGGTGAGATTAGGGATGGGTATTGATAAGATTTTCACGATTCCGATTCCATTTTCGATTCTGTTTAACGATTCGATTCTTTATCGATTCTCTTATCGATTCTTTTTAAAAAAGGAGAACACTAAGGTCGATTAGCTTAGAACTTTGTTTTATATCTTCTCTTTGAACAAGATAGAAATTTAGGAGTAACATGGCCTTACAAACCCAGCAGTGAGATCTTAAGAGATCCAGCCTATGGCTCTTCAATGTGGTGTCACAGGGACCCCGGGGAAAAAAATTGTAAATGTAAAATAATAAAATAAATATTCTCCTGTAGCAATAACAAAGTATAACATAAATTATTCTGTAGCAATTACACGAGAATATCCAGTAATGTCCCTGCCTACAATTAAACACATTCACTTACCGAAAATCGGGGGCATCTGCTGTGGCAAATGGGTGCAAGGCTTTGACCACAAACTTAGTCCCTGCTCGGTAGCATTAGTCTATCCTGGCTTGAAAGGAGACGCTACCGGTAGACTGCAGCGAGAACTGCCAGCATCTGAGCCAGACTCTGTCTGTCTCATCATGGTCACCTAAATGCACAGTAATGGCAGGTTTGTAATAAGGCAGATCGCGCTAACATAATATGCACTGTTAGTTGATTATTTACCTGCCGCATTAACGGGAGAGGACGTGCAAACGTTAGCGCTGCTGCTGGGTTGAGATTCACGAGTCCAAAATTAAAAACACGACATTCATTTAAGGTTATTGTGTGTTTTGTGAGCAAATGCTTTTGCATATTCGTAGTGTTTCCTCCCTTAAATGAAATATCTACTTTGCAAGTATTGCAAGTTGCCCTGTTGTCATCCGTTCTTGTAAAGTATAACCAAACTTTTTAGCGTTTGAGCAGCCATGTTTCCTGCCAGGTAAATGACGCTCCGCAACGTGGTGACGTCATTCAGGGCGACTGGAATCGATAAGGGAATCGTTTGCAAAAATGGCAAACAATTCCAAGGAATTGAAACAGTGGGAACCGGTTCTCAACAAGAACCGGTTTTCGATACCCATCCCTAGGTGAGATGAGATCTTAGTCTGCTTGACAATAATATTAATTCATCTGTCTTACTCTTATTTGTTGTATAGATTTGGGGCATAATAATCACCAGTGTTATTGTTTCAGAAGTCACATTTTACAGTAGAGTAAAGTATCATCACAGGATTTTTAATATGTAGCACTTGGGACTTATATGCAGTTCCTCTGTGGTCAAGCACCTCCTATTTATCAGTGATAACAAGTTTGATTTCTCAATAAACTGATTTTGGCCCTCTTTGTTCTTGCCATCATTATGCAAGCTGGAATCAATTTCAACAAAATCTCTAAGCTGTAACTTATTTATCACTTTGAGTATCATGACCAGTGACGACAAAATTCTCCAGTCGAGAACCCGCGTTGGATGAATGCGCTCCCTTCAAAAGGAAGAATGTAGCATTTCTCCAGGCTACATCAGCAGAGCTTTTACATCATGAGTAAACAGCCTGCAAACAGATGACCCTCTAAACAAACCCCTGTTTTGTATTGTAATACGCAGGAATGCAACATCATGGCACCACTGACATCAGCCCACAACTTTAACTCGCATCAGTAGATTTGAATGCCGTGCTGCTGAGGTGAAGATGTGTCAACTGCAACTAAAATGAGCAGACAATCAAATGTGCCTTCAAGATGAATCAGTCAAGGAGAGTACTGGCATGAAATTCCATCTATTTCTAACAGGCATGAGCAAAAACATTTACAGTCATTGAGATGTAATAAAAAGTGTCAGGTGGCCTGGTTAAATGCTGTATTACATAGCAGACATGATGTGGGTTAAACGGCAACGGAGTCTTAAACAAACTGTGTTAGGATTTAACTTGAAGCCATGTTAGCAGATGATAGCTTCAAAAGTCCTTAACCTTTAAAACCTTTACCACACATTTATCTCATTATTTACATGAATGGCTTTGATTATTAAGCTTGTGCATTAGGAAGACAAAAGCACAGCACTTAGTAAAACAGTTTAGCTCTATTAATCAATAAACATGCAAACACATTCTCAAAATTATAGAATATAATGGATAACTGAATGAAAATCCCAACTATGACTCCAAACAGTAGAAGTTGAGTAGAAGTAGAATGCTGAATACTGTATAGCCTACATTAACCATTTAAAACCGTTTAACAACTGTTACATAATAATATTTATGCGATTGCACTCGATAAGTTCAAAATCCGTTCATATGAAAGCATTTGGTGTGTTATGTATGTAGGCGGAGCCAATAAAGCAGTCTGGGGATCATCTGAAGAACCATAGGGGTATATATTTTAAAAAATAACCCTCTACTTTTCTCTGACAAACTTAAAAAATAGTACAAGAACAAACAAATCCAAAAAACATATTGATATGCAGCCGCTATTTGCAGCATGATGTCACAGTACACAGGCAACAGAGGAATAAAGGCTAGGATGACTCCCCTCTCCAGTGGTTGCATCCATGTTCCTAAAAATAACCCATTCATTCTATAACCATATAGACATACAGGCCAAAACCAGCATGAGCATCACAGCTGAGCCTCTCAGATTTGCTCAAAGACAAAGCAGGATGTGAAATGTATTGAATCAAAGGCCATAACACTGACTCAGCAGGGTTGTGTAACAGTGTGTGTACGTCGGAGCTGAGTTGAGAGCACTTCCCTCAGGCCCTCAGGTAGTCAATTACAAAGACAGAGATGGATAGGCATTAAGTCAGTCTGCTGTGCACTCTTTGGGCAAATGTAAATATAGACGAGCATGAACACACCAGCTCTTAGTCTAACAACATCAGGTGCTTAGTTTAAGCAAATGTTCACAGACACACCCACAGAATAAGGCAATACAAATATCACATAGCATGCAGTGTCACCTGTTTTGTTTTGGTTGGATTCCAGGCTTATCCCTCAATTTAAAAACTCGACCGTGCTAGAAAAAATATCCACAAACACTAACTCTGCCTCATGTTACACATGACCCACCATAAAGTACAATAACATCAGGATTACAACACTATAGACACACTTTAAAGGCCCGTAGGGGTAGCTTGAGAATATTACAGCGGTTTTTCAGTTGGCACACTGCTACTACTCTCTCTCTGACTCTGTTATATTTCCAGCATGGCACTAAAAACACTGCTTTAACTCTAACTAGCTCTTTTTGTTTTATTGCCTCTCATTAATTGTAGCCAATGAACGAGGCTCCCACAGGTAGAAGTAACAGCTAAATATAACCAAGATCTAAATGAAAAAAAACAAGGGTGATGCATCACTAATGGTCCCTGTTCTGTTCAGGCACAAGCAGGGCAACAGTCCACGCCTTGATCTGATCAGTGCCCGCATTTCGGCTCGTAATCACATGCTTTAATCAGATGAAGCGGAATGAACAGCCTGATCTGATACGAGGTGACAAAACAGGCTGACGGGCTCTTCATAAAAATAAATAAATAAAAGAGATGAAACCACATGATGCCCACACACGTGTGTTTGTTGAGGAGGAAACAGTGAAAATGAGCGGAGACGCATGAAGCCATGTGAGGGAGACAGCGGCGGGGGTTTGTGATGGTATGTCTTTGTGTTGATGAGATCAGGTCATGGAGCCTTAAGTACTGGTTGTTTTGGTGCTACATGATGCAGATTATGGACTAATCCTGACATGCAAACTGAGCACCTGGTCAGGAAAAAAACACACATACACACACACACACTAATGAATCTTTCACGTGTGAGCTCAAAAACATGTGCGGAGCTATTTACAGGATATTTTTGCATCGCACCTCTATAATAGTCTCACTGGGGCCCTTTCTTTTAGGTTTATTGTTAACATTATACGAGAACGTGTTGGAACAACACACGTATATTATTTAAAAGACCAGTGATGGTTTGGCCTAGATCTGAGTAGCTCTAGGCACAATCACACTTATATAATATTTTACCTTCACAGCCCTGGTGGTCCACCGTCACAGACCCGTCCTTCTGTATCCTAACACCCCCCGGTCCGGATATCCTCCTCGGTGTAGCCGCTGATGATGCTCCGGTGGCGGCAGCGCCCCGGTGCTCCTTCGCCAGTGTTCTGCAGCACTGGTAGCACACCGCCCATGCCTGTTCCTCGTTGATGGGCTGGTTATAAAGCCTCAGTATCTCCTCCAGAGACAGATCATCCGCTCCCGCTTCTTCCGGCGAGTTCATCGTGTTGTGATGCTGCTCCTCATCCCGGCGAGTCGCTGCAGCAGCATCCTTCAGCCCTCTGTTGTCCCCGCCGCATCGTCGTCCATCCATCCTTTCATTATCTCAGTGCAGGAGGCCCGATGGCGAGAACAGGTCCAGTCTCATGAGCGAGTACTGACCCGGAGGCATCGATGCTTCCCTCTTGACTCCCCAGGTAACAGCAGCAGCAGCAGCAGCAGCAGCAGCCAGTCAATCAGCACAGCACTGGATCTGGATCTTTCCCCGCCCGCCTGATGTTCAGGCTTTGCTACCAGCAGTCATAAGATACGGTGTGTTTATGCGATTAAGCCCGGCTCGGTGTGCGTGGGTTTGTCTCACATCGCAATTCAGCAAGCTAGGCTCAGTCATTTGTCACATTCTCTCTCTCTCTCTCTCTCTCTCTCTCTCTCTCTCTCTCTCTCTCTCTCGCTTTCTTTTTCTCTCCTGAGTGTGGACTGGCATCAAGTTAAAGAACTGTGGCCCCTGTAACACAGTAAGTTGTTTGGTATTTTGAGTAATCGCAAAAGGTCTGCAATATAAACTAATGTCTGCTCTCCGTTATTACCTGTTCACACGTGTTCACATGTGTCCCTGTAGAATCTGAGGTCTAATAGTCCTTTCTGAAGTTGGTCTCTGTGACTGATGTAAACATAAAATGTACCTACTCTGCTCGTTTACTGCTGCTTTCTTAATATCCTTTTTGGAGTAGACTCCCAGTTCATAACTTTCTTCTGCTTGGCCTGAACAGAACGTTTGAACGCATATCTGCCATTTCCCCCCCAGCTATTTATACATCTAACAGTGTATAAATAGCAGTGCTTTTATACACCATTTATACAACAGCTTAAAAGGGGAAAACTGAAATGCAAAATGCAGGTGGAGAGTGAGTCTGTCATGGGTTTTATGCCTAAGTTTTGAATTGTTGCTGATTGTTTGGTGTTTATGGTGTTTTGTTTTCTAGTTGATATTCCCTGTTTGGTTCACCATGTTTATATAGATGGGTTTTCTTTTAAATTCTGTCCCTTTTTGCTGTCTAGTTTCATTTTGTACCTAATTCCACGAGTTTTGTGATATCCTTTCTCCCCTGTATTTTCCCACTTTTAAGGTTTTGTTGTTTCTTTCAATGCCATTTCCTCATGTTATGTTTACTTTTTTATCCAAGTTCCCTGTTTAATTATTGCCATTCATTTCCTGTTTTAGTTTGCTAGTTAGTTGTCTCCTGTGTTTGGTATTTACTTTGTCACCTGCTATTTGAATTGTGTGCACCAGTGTCTAATTCCCATCATTCTTCAGTGTGTGTGTGTGTGTGTGTGTGTGTGTATAAGCCCACTCAGTCCTTTAACAGTGCTTCTCTTTATTCTTTTAGTGTGTCTAGCATGGCTTAGTTCCTTTTATTTCTACTTCTAACCAAAAAGGTGGATAATGTCAGCAGTTAAGGAACATTTTGACATGCTATCGCCTACTAATAACATAAATCATTCTCAGAGAGGATGGGTAGATGTGTGTGTGTGTCTGTTTGTGTATTTATATTAAAAATACACATATGGGTATTCTACAAGTGATACATCATTACATATCCACTCGAGTCCACATGTATTATCAGAGCAGGGCTGCTGTAAATCGAATGAGCAGCAGGTGTCAGTACTGTGCTGTTGAACCGGGCTTCATGTGATCTGCCCTTTGGTGAAGCAATTGGCTGGAAAGATTCAACACCTTCATTCAAACATAAGTCTTTGTTTCCCTTTCGAAGTGTATCCACTGCTCTTATTTTAGTTGGATTAGCAGTCTATGATTACCGTCTTATAGTTATTTGTCTAAAAGGCCCAACTTTTAGCTATTGTGTATCATCTCAGGTTTTTTTTTACTTGTCTGATTAGCCCTCTCATTAGAATCGAACAGGCACTTGCACTTCTAGGTTGCGCTAGACTGTTTACTGCTCCCTTCACTATGGCTTACTTCATGCAGTGGCAGTTTTTGATATGGGCGACATGGGTTATTGATCAAGGTGGCATCATGGTGGGCATTAACAAAACAAGTTGCTCGCACCCATGCTGCCCTGACATCATCCATACATCACACACATCCATACATATGCAATAATACTAAGTGCAATAATCCTTTCTGTCATCGTTGTATTTTTACTCAGTTGTATATAGCATTTGTATTTGTATTCTATTTTTATCTTATTGTATATTTATTTTATTTTATTCTACTGTATATAGTATTTTATTTATTCTATCCTGTACAGTTGTGTACTGTATTTATTCTTATTGTATCCTAATTTTTGCCTCATAACTTTTGCACTGTCCACTTCCTGCTGTGACAAAACAAATTTCCCACGTGTGGGACTAATAAAGGTTATCTTATCTTATCTTATCTTATCTTATCTTATCTTATCTTATCTTATCTTATCAAGCCAGCGCATTTTGGGGATTGCATAGGCACCGATCGGTTTTCTAATAAGAGCTCCCTCCATTTGCGAGGAGCTCTTGCCGTGCAGGGAGGAGAGGGGCGAAGCGGCCAGGGATTCTCTGGGTGGCCGAAGTGGCATCTAAAAACCAGCTTGCAAAATAAAAGGAAATAAAAACAAATCACCAAACACAAAAATAACAGACATTATGATATAGACTTATAATTGGCACCGATGTGTTTTCTAAATTCTATCACACACATATACGCGAAAAGTAAATGTGAGATCCCTCGGTGCGCCTTCTTGCTACTGCTGTGCTTAAGTCTCACACACAACCTGCCAAAAGGGGAGGGGGCGGGCTGCTTCCAAATAGAGCACATTTCATTCATAATATTCGAATGGAAGATGGACAAGAAAAGGTCAAAGCCAGCAGGTCCTCAGTTTAGAAAAAAAGAAAAGAAGAGGAGGAAAAACGAGCAAAAGTTAAGCAGATGTGTCATTGGATAATGGCACTTATTATGCATCCTGAAACAAGAGAACATTCATTAGTAGGGATAGTGATAAATTTCTGTTTACCTTTAGCCACTTGGCTATGATAGTAAAACAGTAAACTGACAGTAGCCACTGAGATGTGGCTTATTGAATCTTTTGGGCTGTGTTCAGCATAATATTAATTAGCCATTAATTGGAAGAGGTGTGTTGTTGATGTGTCTCCTATTCTCAATATATCACAAATTATAATTGTAATGTCTGTTAGCTGTTTGCATATGATTAAATATTGTTATTATTATCCAATGTTTGGTGTGTTCATTTAATACTACTGATACACATATCAAAGTATATTTATAACACAACACAAGAACAGTGATTATATGAGCAAGAATGATCACTACTGTCATTATTTATTGACATTCCTAAAAAAGTTGAAAGACAGAAAGAAACTATTAGAGAGACTGTTTAGCATAGTAACATCATGATAATTATATAACATTCACATATAATAATAATGAATAGAGTGAACTGTAGGAATGCCAAATATTTAATATAAAATGTAAATGTTTACATAATATTGGTAAGAACTCAGTGGTGAGCTCGTAATAAGATATTACCAAAACAAAAGGATTATTAATAACTAGAAATGAATGGTAGACTTTGTGAGTTAGTTAAAGTAAAATAATCCATCCATCTTCATCCACTTTTCCAGGGCTGGATAAGTAGTACAGAATACAGTAACCAAAATACATCATATACAGCCTTATACCTCAGTAATCAAATCTGACTTCTCTCTGCTCTGCCTGGTGTTCACTGACTTTATGTCACTGGGAGAGCGTGTCTCCTCTTCTTGGAAGGCACTCTCCAGCACCTTCAGGATGGATTTTTGTATTTCAGCCTTAAAATCTTGTCTCAAGAAGACATACAGCAGTGGATTCAAGCAGCAGTGAAGAATGACCAAATTCTCGGAGACATACAACACAATTCGGAAGGCATAGTGAAATGTTTCATTTGGTGGAATAAATACCACCAGCTGAATTAGATCAATGATGTAATAGGGCCCCCAGCACAGAAAAAAAGTGACGATAATGGAAGCAATAACTTTAAAGGGGCGACTTGATTGGCTGGCCAGGTTGCGGTTTGTCCTGAGACGATGGATGATGACAGCATAACAAGTGACAATGACAGTGAAGGGGACTGCAAATCCTAAAAGGAAGTGGGTGATTGAAATGGTATGAAAGACAGATGGTGTTGCATATTTAAAATCCTCAACACTGCTGAAGCAGTAAGTTGTGTTTTTAGACACTTCCTCTGTGTGCATGAAAAAAAAATATTGAATGTTGACAATCAAAGCCAGCACCCAAACACACAGACTCACATAGAATGCGTTGCGTACATTTCGGTGGTTCTGAGTCCAGACAGGACACACCACAGACATGCACCTGTCCACACTGATCACCACCAGAATGTAGACACTGGCAAACATGTTCAGAGAGATTGTAGTGGCGTCCAGCTTGCACATGAAATTACCGAAAGGCCAGTGAAGCCGCAAAGCCAGGAATGTTACACTAAAGGGCAGAAATGCTGCAAAGATGAAGTCAGCCACAGCAAGGTTGAGGTACCAAACTGTGTTAACAGTTTTCTTCATCCTGAACCCGGTCACCCAGATAACCAGTCCATTCCCGAGCAGACCGAGGAGAGAGACCAGGGAGAAAACAGCGATAGATATGATGTTGAACGACTGACGCAAGTTATCCAAAGACTCATCTACATCAGGTGCGGCACTTGTATTGCTTGGACTGAAATTTTCTGGGGTCATTGCAATCATTGCTTTGAGACCTGGAGCAACAGAACAAAAACAAAACAAGTGAACAAGTGTGTTTTAAATTTCTGCTTGAGTCTAGTACAGCTGAAGTTATGACACAAATGAAGACTGTCCATATCAGACCTTAGAGTTAAATCAACATGAACAGTAATGAATTCACTTACAGATTTAAACATTAAGGCAGATTAAGGTCTAGATTTCAGGTGAGCCAAGAAGTAATTGAAGAAATTTAAGAGCAGTCATGAAAAAAAAGAGGTATACCAACCAATTTATTATTAGCAATTTGTTATAAGATTGCATATCTCAAACTAAATTATAATTATGATACAGGGCTTACAAAAAAAAGTAATGGGGATGACTGGGACATGCTTGTTTTTAACTCAAGTTATCAATAAAAGGTGCAGGAAAATAATCAGTGGTGTAAATAAACAAAAATCCACAGATGATGGATTTTCATGAAGCAGCATGACACAAATGAATCACCATCTGTTCTTGTAATGAACTGTAATGACCTTTGTGTTTGGTTTGAATACACCTTAAACGGTACACCTGCATTTTTTCAACTATTAGGCAGAAAAACATACACTGTCACTCTCTGAGAGTTTGTAGACAAGTTATAACTATGAAAGAAATGCAGTACTTTATTAGTACCCAATTCTATGTCACTGTAAGATAGTCTGACTCGAGTGATAAGGAAAGTGGTATGAGCAATATATTTACAGTGACCTCCATCATATGTGAAACTTGCTAAAACCCTTCATAATTAACTCAATTAACAAAAATCAAACGCACATGGATTCAGTGACACGGTTTACCTTTCCTTCTTCCTCTGAATCAAGCAGAGACTGACTATATATAGGGCTATCAATTTCCCTTCAAGTAGCCACTACCACTAGCTTGAGCTGAGGAATCTAAAACTAAACCTAAATGGCTCTATCTAAGAAAAAATATTCAACAAATCCCTTTGTATCATGAAACAAACAAAAGGAAGCATTCCTATGGTAAAAGAAACCCCTTTAAACTGTATTTTTTAAACTGTATTCAAACAAGTCAATACTATAAATGGCTTCAAGTGCTCATTCAGGCCTTTTAGAAGCCAGACACCCAGACACTGAGCCATGGCTCTATGCTACATGCACACAGTCCTGCATCTTCACTTTTTCCAGATGTGCTTGGATTAAAAAAAAATTCCCTTCTCTCTGTGTACCTGGCCTGTACCACTACACTTGTCTTTGGAATGTCTGCCTTCCTGCCTTTTTTCACAAAATGGTATGAGTCTGTTCTGTCTTTGTATGTGAATGGTTGCATGATTTGCTTATCAAAATAAATACCCGTCCCTGCCTGCATGGTTTCAGCAGTCCCACATACAAACAGGCCATTAATAATTGACATGAAATAATCTCATGGGCTGGATGCTGTCTTGTTTCTTTATGTTGTTGGGGGTTCTCAAGAATGACACCATTACTTGAAGAGAAGGTATTTGTAAATGTAAAACAACGCTTTGCCATCACATTCTGCCCAGAGGTAACTCCCTCTAGCTCTCTAGCTCCCCCTACAGTCTAGGAGTATTAACAACATAAAACATGATACTTTGCTGTTATCATTACAGATGTAATTGTATATAGCCGGCTTGCAGTTCGTTTGACACACCTGTGTTTCAACGAAGCCTGACAGACTACTTAAAAAAATTAAAGCAAAACAAAAAACTACATCCTAATCTCAAAATATAAAGACACCTTAAATGGCAGAGGAGGTACATTGTAGTCTTTGAAGAAGCGCAATACTTTGGTCATTTTGGACCTTTGCATTGTATGCGCTTAATTCACATAAAAACAGACAGACATTTTTGATGTTACAGCCCAAACAATTTTTTTAACAGAAGCTGAACTATTTTAATACAAACATTCGCTTATATTTATTTCACTCACCACGATTTTGCATAAATTCTCCTCATTAGGTAGACATAGTATGTAACTAAAACCACTTTCTAAATTTGGTTTAAATGCACCATAACAGATAATATCTGGAGTTTTACAGCAAGTACATACCGCACTGCCACTGTCTGAGGCTTTTTAGACAAGTTGTATTTATGACAGAAAAAAACAGTGAAGTCCTCACATCAGTGCTCTCAAGCAGTTTAGCTAATTTACCTAATATTAGTTAATTAGCTTATTTTACAAGATTAGTGTTTTCCTGAATAGAAAATAACCATGGATTTTACGGTTGTGCAAAATAACAAGATTACATACCTTTGGTGAAGTGCTCCTGTTTGGCTGTTGATGAATACAGAAAAATGACTGATCAAACTGACTGGTTAATATAACTCAGACTAATCAGGGGAGGATCTACTGTGGTGGCATGTGTCGTCATAAAATAATCTTTCGCCACCACTGGTGCCACCCTAATTTTTGCATATGATAATGTTATTTATTAAAATAAGCGAGCATTAACACTTTGAGCCTAGCTATAATAAACATTGAATATAAATTCTAAAGCTAAATATATTGCATA
>NW_024582437.1:2117037-2119309 GCF_018398535.1 Haplochromis burtoni
CCCGCTTAATTTAGAAATGGTTCAGCCCGTTGCTTCCAACTGCTTTATTTGTTTTTAGTAGCAACTAATACCTATAACTGTGCCAGAGGACAATTTGAATCGATACCATGGGCAATTCAGATTGTCTTGACTTCTTCGTTATATAGCTTGTATTTAGATAGCTTATACCTCATAATTGCCGTTTTGTTATTTTGTTTTTCCATTTGAAATGTTAATATTCTTGTTTTGATTGTAGCCTTTGATTCCTGTGTGTCTATTTTATCGTTATTCTAGTGTTGTATCTTAATTTTTATGATATTTCTTGCTTTGGTTTACGTCAGGTGTTATTATTCACAGCAATAGTCACCTAAGTGTTCCTGTTTGTGCCTCTTTTTGTTTAATTTCTGTATCAACATCTTGACATCTTAGTGTCATTTACAGTATCTCTGACGTCCTGGGTTTCTCTCTTTTTTTTCTGTTTTAATTTTTAATTTTTTTAATGTCAGTGTCAATGTTTTCACCTTTTGTTTGTTGTGCTTGTTCTCCACAGAAAACTCTTAGTGTATTTATAGTCGAGTCTATACTGTGTCGAGATGTCTGTTTTGTGCCAGTGCTAGTTTCAGTCATAATGCAAATGTACCGTTTACACTTTGTAAACTGAAAACCATTTCCTGTTTCAGACCACAGTTGTGATGTCCTGCTTAGTAACATAAATCGAACACATGGGCAAAATTCTTGTAAAAGTTTTTATAGCTACTTATTATTAGAACTATTTATAACTAGATTTTAGGGCTGTGTCCTGAGTCAGTTTCTCTTTTGCCTCTACACCAATGAATCAGAAATAGCCTAGGTTTAACTTCACTCAAATAACATCAAACTCATTAACATTAATTTTTTCAGTAACTTTTTTGTTGTCCAAATAAACACTTGTGACTTCCCCAAAACCTTTTTTTTGACATTTTACATGCTTGATTGATTCATTAGCGCTCTTTCAAAAATCAGAGACAAACTAAACAGCTTGCAGCTTTATACCGGCACTTTCACATCATATTTAATGTTCAGTCTATATCTTTACTGATATAGACTTCAATGACATAAACAGCACAAACTTGTATGTCACAGAGATAGGATATGGAAAAGGGATGCAAACCCTCAACTCTCTGCCCTCTTATACTTCCTCTATACTTCCTTGCAGCTCTGTTATTAGACAGACCAACAGCCTTCATTTTTGCAGCACCCATCTTATCTAAATCATATCTAAAGCTGCGGGGCATTTGAGCTGGTCTGTTATCATGTGGTTTGCTGCAGTACTTTGAATGATGGCATTAGTGTTTTGATATTTACTGATGTAGATATATAATGTTTTTTTCTGCAGGCGGTATTCTCAACTTTTTTTTGAAAGAACACGAATGGTATTTTTCTGTGACTATGTGTACTGTCTCTCAATGTCTTCTTCATTTGTTGAGTCTTACACTGTCAAAATTCAGTTTTCAGACAGAAAATACATACTGGTTAATTCAATTTGTTTTACAAACCCCAATTCAAAAAGTATTCCAAAATAAAATTTTAAGAAGAAACTACTTGATTTTGAAAATAATCCTGTTATGTTGATTTCTGATACTAGAGCGTAAACCCCCAGCGCAACACACACTTGACACCTACGAATCACACACTGACATGACCCACACACACACACACACACACACTCCCACAGTACAGACAGGAACACACACACATTGCATGCAGAGACATATACATCACACACACACACATGCATAATTAAGAGATAGGGCAAGACCTTAAAAGGAAAGGTATAGAAGACGAGAGATGAGGAAGAAGTTGTTTTGATCGAAACTGTGTATGACGTATAGGTGAACGTGATAACATAATAACAGGAAAGGTGGGAGGTAAATAAGGAACTTTGGAATAGTATAAATGTAACAGTTCGAAGAACTGCCCTTCGAATCTGCAAGGTGCTTCATGCTGAGCTGATTCCCTCCTGCACAGGGGTTGAAATAAAGAAGTTGATGAATTGAAGGAGTCTGTCTCGAGTCGTTTGTTGAGTCAGTCGTTGTGGTCTTTCACCAGGTCAGATTCAAAGGATCGGGAGAGGCTTCGGCACGCCGACAATGTGTGTGAGTGTATGTGTGTGTGGTTCTACAAAACAGAATGAAGAAAACAACACAGATTACAATCTAATGTAAACACCAATAATCACGTTAGTAGGCTACACAGTGTTGGGAAGGTTACTTTTAAAATGTATTCCATTACAGAATACAGAATACATGCCCCA
>NW_024582437.1:2133093-2166583 GCF_018398535.1 Haplochromis burtoni
ACATGCATTTAAACACACGGGGAGCCTACAGACAAGGAGATAACATATGACAAACAAGAAAAGACTCATAAACAAGAAGACATGGATGATAACATAAACTAGACCACACTCAACTACGACAAACTAATAAAAATACTAGAACTTAACATTACCACAATATATCATAAGGCACAACGGATTACAAGGTGCATTAAGCAAAACAAAACAGTCAGATAAGTCAAACTTTATTCAACGCATTCTTTTTGTGAACTGATGAAGACACTTGGATATAGTGATGGGAATTCCGTCTCTTTTTAGAGAACCAGCTCTTTCGGCTCCGCTCACTGAAAAGAGCCGGTCTTTCGGCTCCCAACCGGCTCTTCAGGTTGTTTTGTTGCTTTAATTAATTTATTATCAACACCAATATAAAATTATGCACAAAAGAAATAACTAATGTTAAAAAAACACTGTGGTTTTATTTATATATGTTTATATATAAATATATACCGTGGCCCCTAGAGACAAAGCACGTACAAACTCCAAAACACGTACAAATTCCAAAGCACGTACAAAGCTACCTAGATCACTTAAATTACATAATTGAAAGCATATGTGTATTGTCTGTGTATTTATACACAAACTAAACAGCAGTGACTTTTGTAGGGTCAGTGACGCTGGGCTAGCTGGTATATAATGATGTGCTAGGTGATCACTAGTGACATAGCTACTGTATTGCGGTTTGTGTATCTATACACAAACAATCATATATATTCAAATAATTTAAAAAAAAGTTCATTTACCTGTTACTACCACACACCAAATCCTGTCGTTGGTACTTCCTGGCTTGTGTAGCCACTAGGTAACAAAAGCTCAACACTGCCCCTAACCTGCTATGAGGGGATAGTGCCTGCAACTGAACCTGTGTAAACCATAGTTTTTTTATTTGTTTAACTCTGATACAAGTGCTCCATTGAGTTGGAGCTTGGCACAATCTTGTTAGAGGAGGGCGCTCTTTCACCTCTCACTCTTTTATTCCAGTGGAGCTGTAGGTTGAAAGGGCAGAGCACGTCGTACACCATTGTTGTCTTCTTCAGCGTCAATGTGGAAATCTTTTCACCCTTTGGGTTATTACTGTGTTTGTGGAATCTTCTTGCAATAGCTGGCATGAACCGAAGTGGCTCGACCTTCGACCTAAACTGCTGTCAAGCTGGTCTGATCAGCACCCGGTCTCCCAGTCTGGGAATTCCCCACCTTGGGAGGATTTCAGCATTCACCATGTTATACTCACACATAAGGCCAAGTGTTGGAATTTAATAATCTTTAATACAAATATACCTCATTGTTACGTATCTCCCAACTGCTTAATATTTAGCATCACACACTTGTTTATACTTTATTTCACACGGTTAAGTAAAGTTTTTTTCACAATTCGGCTGATAAATAAATATAATATTTATTCACCTAGATAATCCTACATTATTGATTTTTAAAAGTGATTATTATTATCCAATGTTTGATGATTTGTTCAGTAAATACTACTGATACACATATCAGAGTTTATTTGTAAAACAACACAGGAACAGTGATTACAAGAATGACCACAGTTGTCATTATTTATTGGGTTAAAAAAACTTTTAAAGAGCAAAAGAAGAAGAAGAAGAATCTGTGAGACTGTTTGGCATCATAATATCATGATAATTATATAATGATCTTATATTATAATAATGAATACACTGAACTGTAGGAAGGTCAAATATCTAATATCTAATATAAATTTTTGCATGATATTGGTAAGAAGCCTGGTATTCTTTGTGTTTTACAAAGTGAACTGGACACAAAAGTAATACTGATTTTGATTTTGCTGACTGGTTCTTCTTCTGGGAAGTAACATTGTTATAATCACATAACAACAACAACAACAACAACAATAATAATAATGGCACAAAGTTAATGTAGTCAGGAAAAACAATACAGTGAAGAAATAAACCATCACAGCACCATTTAAACAATTAGCTGTTTCCATTAGATTAATTTTTAGATTCATTTTATAAGCACATAATTTTATAAAAGCTTATAAAAATGTAATCTGCAGTTATATTTACAGCTGGTAAAAAGTCCCCCAAATTTTTCAATCAAAGGTTTTAACATGTTTATTAATCTCATATACAGCTTTATACCTCAGTAATCAAATCTGACTTCTCTCTGCTCTGCCTGGTGTTCATGGACTTCATGTCACTGGCAGAGTGTTTTTTCTCTTCCTTCAAGGCACTCTCCAGCACATTCAGGATGGATTTTCGGACTTCAGCCTTAAAATCTTGTCTTAAGAAGACATACAGCAGTGGATTCAGGCAGCAGTGAAGAACCATCAAATTCGAGGCGACATTCGACACAATTAGAAAGGCAAAGTGAAATGTTGCATTTGGTGCCTTAAATATCACCAGCTGAATAAGATCGATGATGTAATAGGGAGCCAAGCACAGAAAAAAGGCAACAATAATGGAAGTGATAACTTTAAAGGGGCGACTTGATTGGCTGGCCAGGCTGTGGTTTCTCCTGAGACGATGGATGATGACAGCATAACAAGAGACAATGACAGTTAAGGGGACTGCAAATCCGAGAAGGAAGTGGGTGATAACAATGGTCTGAATGACAGTTGGTGTTGCTTTTTCAAAAAACCCGATGTTGGAGCAGTAAGTTGTGTTTTCAGTTTCTTTCTTTGTGTCCATGTAAAAATAATGTTGAATGTTGACAATCAAAGCCAACATCCAAACACACAGACTAACATAGGTTGCACTGCGTACATTTCGGTGGTTCTGAGCCCAGACAGGCCACACCACAGACACACATCTGTCCACACTGATCACCACCATAATGTAGACACTGGCATACAAGTTTAGAATGATTAGAGTGCCGCACAGCTTGCACATGAAATTGCCAAAGGGCCAGTGAAACTGCAAAGCCAGGGATGTTGCTCTAAGGGCTAGAAACACTGCATAGATGAAGTCAGCCACAGCAATGTGGAGGTACCAAACTGTGTTAACAGTTTTCTTCATCCTGAACCCGGTCACCCAGATAACCAGTCCATTCCCGAGCACACCGAGGAGAGAGACCAGGGAGAAAACAACAACAGCCACGGTGGTAAGAGACCAAAACAAGTCAACCCAAGAATCGTTTAGATCAGGTGCAGCAGTTGTATTGATTAGACTGGCCATCTCCATTATTGTTTATCAAGAAACCTGTAATATCAAGAAAACAAAAAGAACAGAAAAGAGACATCAGGGTCTGTATGAATGTATGTAAAGTAATCTTTAATTTTCCTAATCTTTTAGATTTCTGCTTGAGTAGAGCTGAAGTTATGACACAACAGATTTAGCTGTTAAGGCAGATTAAGGTCTAGATTTCACAAGTGATAAGCCAAGAAGGAAATGAAGAAATTTCAAAGTGAATTTAAGAGATGAACTAATCAATTTAAGCAATTTTTAAAATAAGATATTGTATCTCAAGATGAATAAGTTTTACAACAAAGTAATGGGTATAACAGGGACATGCTTGTTGTTAACACAGTAACTCATGAAGTTACTGAAATTATCAATAAAAGGTGCAGGAAAATAAGGAGGTGTTTTTGTCTGACCTTTGATTTATGTAACAATTAGACACAAGGATGAAAAAAAGAACAAAATTTGGTGACAAAAGGTTTGATAAAATCTCTTAAATGATTTTAAATGAAGTAATCTTAAAAAGCAGCACTTATTGTGAAGCAAAATATTTAAGATCATTCAAACTATGCTATTTTAATCTATTCAATGAGTGGTGCATATATGTAAAAATAAATCCATAGATGATGATTTTCATGAACCAGCAGCCTTTTTCAGAAGTTGAAATATTTTGCCACAAAGGCAGATTCCCCTCTGTTCATGTTGCCCAGTGCAATTTCACGTCAGTTGTAATTAAAGACTTTTTATGTTTATGTAATGAGGAGAACTGTAATGACCTTCGTGTTTGGTTTGAATACACCTTAATACAGCAAAGCGTTTTTTACAACAATTAGAAACAGACAGAAAAACATACACACGATCACTGTGTGAGAAACAAGTTATAATATGACAGAAAACAATTACTTCAAGAGTTCTCATCAAAGCAGTGCTTGTTTGCTTAATTTTAATAAATGATCTTATTGTATTATGTAAATACCAGGGTCAGTCTATTCCTGCATAGCAAATATGTGATGATTTTACAAACTTACGAAAGGAAAATATCAAAGATCATTTACCTTTAGGGAAGCTCCCTTGTTGGTTGTTGATGAATGCAATGCAGAAAAATGCCAGGTTAATATATGTGAGGTAAGACGTCACTGCCCACAAAGAAAGAAATTGAGAGAGAGCGAGAGGGAGAGAGAGAGAGAGAGAGAGCAAAAGATGTCTAAAATCTAAAATATAGTGTGCCACCAGTATAGCTCTGTTATCAGCATCCTGTTTTGCAAGCTTGGTCAGCTTTTGTATTTACTCTGAAAGTTGCCATTTTTGCCCTTACATTTATCTCATTTATTCTTTCTCTTGATTCTTAATTTATTTCTGTCTTAACTTTTACAGTGTTCAAAGAATTAAAGGAACACTTTGAAAACACATCAGACCTTAATGGGAAAACAATGTGCCGAGCTTGAAGGACAGACTGCCCGCATAGGCGAGAGGGGAATTTTAAAAAAATATTGTAGGAGGTGACTTTGCCTCTAAACAGGAAAATATGTACAGTCGGGGTCAAAGTGGGTTCAGCAGGTGTGGAAACAATGACTCTCTTCTCTTTTTGCTTCTCTCTATTTGCTTTTTGTTAAAGCAAAAATAATAACCCTACTTTGAAAAAGGAAAACTAGAAAGAACAGATAGTTATTTAAAATGTAGGGGCCGTCACTCACCAAGAGAAATGCAGGACTAAGTGGACAATGGGCAGTGAACAATTTCATTACATTATCTAATGGCAGTCAGGGTGCTGTTACCTTGCCTAGAGGTGTGTGCATTACTTCAAAGATTAGCAGTACCCAGTAGAGGAGGCACCGGAAGCAATGTGAGAGAAGTGGGGCAAGCCTATTAGGCCACCTATTAGGTAATTCAATTACTTATTATTGCCAATGATTGCTCACTAGATCACAAAATATACCACATACTTTTATGAACCACAAAGGTGAGGGACCGCTGTGTTTTCAATAAGTCTTGGACTCTGTCATTCAGCTAGCTGGGTTAACAAGCTACCGCACCAACTGAGCCTTAAGTTAAGACTCATGGCGGGGAAGTGTGTGTTTACATCATTGACGCTTGGTGCTAAAGTGCTACTGTTGTGCACAAATGCTGTCCTCCACTGGCAGTTTATTATCATTGAGAAGAAAGGCAAGACCATCAGACCCTGCGTAGAAAACATTGCATTTGTTCACATCTCCTTTTGAGTTATTACAGGGAGCAACCATCTTCAGTAAACTGGATATGCAGAATACTTACCATCTGGTAAGAGTAAAGGAAGTGGATGAGTGGATGAATACCTCCACCAGGAAGACGAACTCAGCCGGCCTCAACTTTGCCATTTTGAGTATCTGGTGATACCTTTTGGTCTTTCGAATGTCCCCTCTGTGTTTCAGTCCCCCGTGAATAACGTCCTCCAGGACTTCATTAATCGCTTTGTCTTCGTCTACATGCTTATCTTTTTGAAATCAGCCCAAGAACATGAAACCCACGTCAGGGAAGTGTTACAATGTTTGTTGGGGAAAAAACTTTTTGTAAATAGAAAAAAATATGAATTTCACATTGACACAGCTTCCTTCTTGTGCTACAGAGTAGAGAAAGGCAACCTCAAACCAGAGCCTGCAAAAGTGAGGTAGTAGTAGACTTGCCAGTCCATCTAACCACATGCATCTCCAATGTTTCCAGAGTTTTGCTAGCTTGTATCGCTGTTTCATCGGCGATTTCAGCAAAATGGCCTTACTCTTAACACATCTAACCTCTCCAAAAGTCTCTTTTAGTGGTGTGCGGATCGATTTTGAAATATCGATTCTTCCGATACCAGTAATTTATGTTCTAGAATCGATTCTCATATTAAAATATTGATATTTTAGTACTTTGGGGTAAATTTTTAGTTTTTCATTAACAGGAACGCAGTGGAAAGAAACTATATCATTCGAATTGGAAGGAACTACTTCCTCTTACGCCTTTCATAGTCATGTGCGAAATACGGCTGTATAAATGTGTCGCAGCCCCTGGCGTGCGCACTCACAACAATGGCTGAGCGTAAACAGAGTCATGTGTGGACGTATTTTACCTCCACAAACAGTCAAGACGCGGTTTGCGATACATGTGGCAAGACAGTGAGGTGTGGTGGCAACAGCACTAACCTCGTCAAACACCTCAGAGTAAATCATGTCACAGAATATGATGAGCTTATGTTGAGACAAACTGAAGAGGAGGACAGGGACAGGTGCTACCAGGGCGAGACAGACGTCTCTCGCGGAGTCCTTTAGTGCTGCAGGCAGGCAACATGCTCAAATAGTGCACAACTTCAGGTTTTTTATTTCTGTATGATAATTCTGCATTATTAAGCAATGAGAACAAGTAGTCTGATGTCCTGATCATTATGAAGCTATATTATTATATTCTCATTACAATTTCATAATACAATTATATATTGTATTATGAAATACAATAAAACATTAAGTTTTTGTACAGAGTATCGGTATCGGATCAGTATCGTCGATACCACCCTGAATTTTAGTTGGTATCGGATTGGAAAGGAAATCAGTGGTATCGCACATCACTAGTCTCTTTCCAGTGGAATCCTTCAGCGTAGTCAGTGTTTGATCTCCTGAAGAAATGTTTCGCCACCACTCCAGTCCTGTCCCAGCCTGATATTAACTGCTAATTTATCATCGAAGTGGATGCCTCAGACTCTGATATAAGAGCAGTCCTCTCTCAGTAACGGGAAACTGCATCCATGTGCTAATTTCTCCTAGTTGTCTCCTTGATTGCAGTGGGTATGCCAATCGCAACAGAACCCCTGCACCAACTTACACCAAAGGCCAGAAGGTTTGGTTCTCTACTCAGTAATTGGGAGTACACTCTCCCAGTTGGACCATGTGAAATAGAGTCTATGGCCAACCCGGTTTTGTGCATCTGAAGCTGCTTCTCAATATGCAAACTCATAATGCGTTCCATGTATCTCAACTAAAACCTGTCCACTCCACATTCTGGTGAAATCACTGTAAATTGCACTAAACTGTGATTCATTTCCACACTGATCACTAGAATGTAGACCATGACAAATGTGTTCATATAGACCATATTTATGGTGTATCACACTCAGGGGTAGAGATGTTGCAAAGAAGAAGTCAGCTACAGCAAGGTTGAGGCACTAAAATGTATTGACTGTTTTCTTCATCTTGATCGTGGTCACTCAGATATCCACTTGATTCCAGAGCACGCAAGGCAAGAGCCCAGGGAGAAAACAACAATACGGATGTTGGTGAGAGACTGAAACAACTCAGCATACACAGAGCTATTTGGATCAGGTGCAGCAGTTATATTGATTTGACTGAAAGAGTTAATTGCTATATCCATCATAGTCTTGAGACCAGTGAAGATGATATAAAAAAAACAATATAAATGTATGTAAATCTTTAATATTTCTACTGTAATGCTTGCAGAGTAGAGATTTTCTATATGAGCACAGATTTAGGCAGTTGTCTAGGCCTTCATACTGTGGAGCTAAGAAAGAAGCAAAGAAGAGTAAAAATTATCATAAATTAATGACATAAAATACCAAAATTCAGAAAACCCAAATTTTTCACTCTTGAGATGAAAAATAACAATACAGGAGTGTGCTACGAAGTGATTTACATGTGTGGGACATGTGGGGACAGTGTTAAAACAGTGACGTATGATATTACTGAAGTCATCTTTGAGTAAGAAAATAAAAACATGTACACTTTCTCTTTGTTTGTCCTCCTGTACAGCATGTCGGTGTAATTTCACAACATAGACACAAGCATTAAAATGCAAGTATGAAAACAAGTTGATGACCAAAAATTTAGAAAGCCTATTTTGTAAACATTTTAAATATTTTATAAGCACTCATATACCATAATATACAACCTTGATGAGTGTCACTGATGTCTGCAGTTAGATGCTGCCAAAACAATAAAAAAATGTTTGCATATATTTCTGGTTTGGATACAGCTCTTTTTATCACTATTCTGCATAGTTCTTTTTGTTGCCATTGTTTTTGTGTTTTTTTTTCCAAAGGTACCTTTAGCCCTTTTCAAAAACTGATTGTTATTAACTTTCTATGACAAAATTCTAATAACCAATAAAGTATCCTTTATCAGTCTTTATGTAAATTGGTTTATGTATTTCATATGGATATTGTCATCCTTTGATTTTTTATGGTAAATGGTAAATGGCCTGTATTTGTATAGCGCTTTTACTGGTCCCCCCTAGGGACCCCAAAGCGCTTTACAGTCATCCACCCATTCACACACACATTCATACACTGGTGGAGGCAAGCTACAGTTGTAGCCACAGCTGCCCTGGGGCAGACTGACATGTTTTTGTTGTTATGTTTTTATTCCTTTGCGAAAATCTTTTCACTCTTTTTGAAAAAGGGAGTATGTGATCACCCTCAACAACTCATATCCACTCAAAGTTTTCAAAAACTGTGAGAAATTCTCAGCTGCTCTAAAGAGACAGAGACAGAAAAACGATTGTTGTCTTGTCATTAATGTACCATGCAACTTGTTATTAGGGATGGGTACCGGTGTCGGTTCTGACATAAACGGTAGTAACCAGACCAAAAAGCAGCGCACATTTCGGTGCTTTATTTCGGTGCTTTTTTTTCCTGAGCTGTGATACACTTCTAGCCAATCATTTTACGTTTCCGAGGATAGTAGGCGGGCCAGGTACGTACGTTCTTTTAGAGCAGAGCTACAGATTAAAAATGCCCAAGGCGAAGCGGTCAAAAGTCTGGCTGTACTTCACAGCAAAATATGCAAACTCAGCAGCCTGCAACAAGTGCTTTAAGCGTGATACTGTGATACTGTGCAAAGGAGGTAACACCTCAAATCGATGAAACACCTGGCGACGCATAGCGTTTTTTTTAAAAGCCGAGAAATGCGCCGTATTTGATGGCAGCAGCAGCCGTTCTTCTCTGCGTGAGTAGCTTAATGTTGTTCGTGTGTAATTTACGTTGAGTAGGCTAACCACGTTATTACATTAATGCATGTAAGGTGAACTAGCAAACATCATCATAGCTACATGCGGCTGTCTTCTTGTTTGATGGCAGATACTCCCTTCACCCTGGCCAAAAAGGCTAAAATGACCAAAGAAAAAGTGGAAAACAGTTAAACATGAGAGGTTTTTGGACAAAGTTTGTGTTTTTTCCATTGTTTAAGCACTGCTTCCAGCCAAGAGTGATACCATATATGCCCCATAGCTGCAGAAAAGGCTAACATTGTTATCTTTTTACAAAAAACAGCTGAACATGAGAGGTTTTTGGACCAATTTTGTGTTCTCCATTCTTTAAGCACCGGTTTGAGCACCGTTTGAGCACCGGCACCGTTTCAAAAGTACCGATTTGGCACCGGTATCGGATAAAACCTAAACGATACCCATCCCTACTTGTTATAGCGAAAAATTTCCGCATCCTGTTTTGCCATCTTGCTTGAAATTTCTTGTTAACTCTTACGGTCATCATGTTCTTCTTGTGCTTGGTCAGTGTTAAGTTTTGAAAGAAGTTTGGGACCATGAGATATACACCGTGTGGCATTGCTTATTGACAATAACACAGCCTAACAATACCTAATTTCTTCAATTTTCTTTAAAGTAAATTTAACTTAAAACTTAAATATCTCGCCACTCCATTATATATTCCATATGTACAGGGAATAACACCCCTTGGTCATGGTGCATGGATACTTCTTTAAGATAATCCTGCCTGCCCGGCCATGCCCCACAGCTTACCTATAAAACAGCTGTGCGGTGATGGATTGATCAGAATGCTTCACCAGTCGGCCAGATGCAAGACTGGCCTGAACGAGTCCCACAATTTGCGAGGACCGCAACAGAGCGGGCTGCTTATGGTCGGCCTGCAAGATGCTGAGATGACTGTGGAGATGAAGGCTGCTGCTGAGGGGCACCCAGCATGAGTTCTCCAAAAGAGGGGCTGGCTACCACATTCAGGCGGTAGAACCTAGTAAAGGTTGAACCCTGTCACCATGTTGCTTCTGCACAAATGGCAGATGCCCCTCCACAATGTCCATGATCTGGCAAAATGTGAGTCGGGGGGGGGTGGTTGGGATCCCTGCAGAGGCATAAGCTTGCAGAATGCCTTCTAAAAACCAGTGAGACAACTGGAGTTGGACAGGGGTTTGCATTCACTGTAGCCTCTAAGGGACTCTCTGTCCTGATGATAACATGGACTCCCTGAAATTGAGGCAGATACGGCTAGAGTGACAGATCAGGAGGACAGCCTGTTCCAACATGTTGATATGGTGGGACACCTATAGGCTGGTCCAGCGGCGCACAGTGGCAGCCATGAGGCACATGAGGTGGAGGCACAGGCCCAAGCTTAACCGAGAGGGTAGACCAAACTGGTCTAGGCATGCCCTGAGAACCGGACATCGTTCAGCAGGAAGAGATGCGGAAGCTCTGATGGAGTCCAGGGACATGCCCAGAAATGCTGTGATCTGAGACAGTTACAGTTTACACTTCTTGGGATTCAGGCGCAGCCCTAGAGGCTGAGCATGGGATACCAGCAGCGCTACATGGTTGCGGCACTGCTTTTCTGACATGGCGCAGACCAGCTAGTCGTCCAGGTAATTCAGGACCCTGAGGTCCTGCCGCCTCATAGGAGCAAGGATGGCGTGAACATCTGGGGTGCGAGAGAGAGGGGAGGACTCAAAACTGTAAGAAACGTTACTGCCCCTGCCAGATCTGGATCTGGATCTGGAAGCATTCGTCCTTCGGGTCAATGTCACCTGTGAGGGTGAGGGGAGTTGCTAACTGAAGGTTGTGATGGTTGTGATGGGGGGAGAGGGAGCTGGGTGGCCTGGCCTATGGAAATGTCGGAAGGTGGTGGACAGCTGAGCCTTGGCCACACGTCCTCCACCTTTGCCCTGCATGTGGGTGCTGCATCTGCAAAAGATATCCAACTGAGGCCTGAGATTCCCACGGCCTGGGAGCAGGTTAAGTCACGGAAGCCCTGGGCCTAATTACACTCAAGAGAATGCCTAAGCAGGCCCTCAACATGTCCTGACCATCACAGTGACTACTCCAAATTCCTGCAGAAGTTGGATTGCCCCTGGGCCAAAATTGCTGTAGGTTCAACTGGCAGCCTCATTAGGCAGTCCTGATTGTGCTGCCAGAGCTGGGATTGAGATAGTCAGTCAGAGGTGGCCGTGTACCACCCAGAAAGAGGCCAAGGAGCTACTTGTGGAAAAGGCCTGCTCCTTCATGAGCAAAGCTAGGTGACTGGAAGCAGCCAGGAACTCGCCTGCGTTGCCAGGGTCCCCAGATCATACCTGCATCTGAATGGCCTGTTGTAAGAGTAAGACAGATAGGCCTGAATTGCAACGGCGCTGTGTAGCCCAGCTAGCATGGTGTCCATTACCCAAGCGTCCTGGCTAGGAAATGAGCGGGCGACCAGACGGGCCAGGGGCGGATTCACTGGGGGAAGCAAGCCCCAAGCAATCTGCTCTCGGCTAGGCATGCAAGGAAATCTCCTGCAGGCACGGGACCACTGGTGCAAGGCTACAGGGGAGTCAAACTGCCTGCACACTAGGCCCATGGGCCTGGACACTCTGCCATTGCCTGTAAGTCATCCACCTTCCCTACCTTAGCCTTAGGTAGTGGTTCCCAAACTGTATTTGCTATGACCCTCTGTGTTTTACAAGAAAAATGTTCACGCTCCCCCACCCCCAACAACTCATATCCACTCAAAGTTTTCAAAAACTGTGAGAAATTCTCAGCCGCTCTAAAGAGACAGAGACAGAAAAATGATTGTTGTCTTGTCATTAATGTACCATGCAACTTGTTATAACAAAAAATTACCGCATCCTGTTTTGCCATCTTGCTTGAAATTTCTTGTTAACTCTTACAGTCATCAATGTTCTTCTTGTGCTTGGTCAGTGTTAAGTTTTGAAAGAAGTCTGAGGAAATTCAAGGTGTTTCAAGTGGCAGTAACACATAACGTGATAAAGCAATTGAAGTAAAAGGTACTGTCATGTGACCGAGTGTGTGGCAGAGTGTGAACCCAGATACAGGACTCAGCTGACTGACATAACTCAAAGTCACAGCTTTACTTAATGCTGGTAAAAAAATAATAATTCCAGAACAAAAACTCAAAGTCCTGGGTCAAAAACTCAGGACTATAAGATATACACAGTGTTGCTTATTCTCCTTCTGTTAAAGTTTCTCTCATAGCGATTCTTTCAAGAAGAGCATCCACATCCAATTTTAACCAACTGATAAAATTCCCTGGTACTGTGAGGTTTCCTAATAAGGTGTATTGTTTAGATATCTCTGAACCTCCAAACTAACTGAACTCAGGTTAGTTTACAGTTTAGCTTTCACTAAAACAGTCATAAATAATTATGAATTAAAGTTCGCCTGTCTACGTTAATGTAAAGAGTAAGTGATCAACTTTCACATTTGGTCAGTTAGTTTAAATCTTATGTTTAGTCTTTGCTTAAACTGAAAAACATTTCCACACGCAAAGTCATACAGTGGTGCAATGCTGAATGGCAGTCTACTTCAGGAGTTCCTTTTCCAAAAGATTATTCTTATTCTTATCAGAATTTTGGTTTCCCAAGTGGGATGTCAGCCAGGCTGATATACTCATTGCCATGCTTACATTGCTTAATGACAATAACACAGGTAGAGCCTAAAAATACCTAATTTCTTCAAGTTAAACTTAAAATGATCTGAAGACAATTATATATATAAAAAAACAACAACAGGGAAATGGGGAATAAACTAATCACACACAAGCCAATGTGAAATCCAGCTCCATTTCTTTTCATTTTGTTATTGACTCAGGAGATAATGAGCTGGCAATGAAACTGATTGTTGATCCACAAGACAGAGAACGAGAGAGATCACGCAGTCCTACAGAGCAATAAAAAAAGAAAAAGAAAAAGAAATATTTGTTACCCTTGATCGCTTAATGTAATGTTATGTAATATAGCTCCCTCTACTGGTTGTATGTGTTCTGTTACAACGTGTCTTGTGAGATTGCTTGCTTTTAATAAGAAATTGTGAAAATACTAAAGTCATTATCTTAATTTAGTCAGTAGATAATGAACTAACATTGCAATGCAGAAAAATGATCCTTCAAGTGCACTTAACCCCCCCCCCCCATCAAATTTCTCAATGTTTCTGTCTTCCACAATAAAAATGCTTAAAGGAATAAAACTATTTTCTTGTTTTTAACTGGAAATAAAATACCCCAAGACTGCTGATAACTTTATACAACATATGCAACTAACATCATTTCAAATTTTCTGTAAAACCAGCAGTTATGGTCTGTACATAAGTGGCACTTGACCTGTGGTTTTTCTTTTTAATTGCTCACAGAAGGGAACATTTGATGCTGTTTTTCCAAATTCTTCAACAGAGAAAATATGTTCTGAAACTATGGGGTTCTCTCTTTTAAACAATTGTATGCCCCATCTGTTTCTGACCTCTTGCCTGTGACCTTCAAATCTGTCAAGGCCGATGTCAGAATAGACAAAATCACATGGAGGCACAGGTTAGCATGATAACACAACTTTATTGTAGAAAGCACTAAACTGCAAGGAAAATTAGACCGTGAACTATGAACTGAGAATTACTACATTTGTAAAGGTGATGTAAAGCAATAACTAGAAACAAAACACAATTACATTACCAGGACAACTAGACCATCAACTATGAACAAAGATTTCTTAAGTCTTTGAGTTTAACATGAAGCTATGATTAGAAGCAAACATAATTGGATTGAACATGAGCGAACTTAAATTGACTACAGAGGCTTAAGCTCAGGGGCATGAAGGAAAGCCACAGCCTTCAGGGAATGCAAGCGGGATTCTCAACACGGGATTCTCAACACACGATCCATACGATCCAGAGGAGTTATTATCAAAGCAGGTTTGCCTTACAGTTTGCAGGTGGAGAACTGGCGACAGGGGAGGTAGGAGTTCCGGGTGAGGTGGCTGGGTTCCAAGAGCAGAGAATCTGTTGAATGCAATGAGGGCGGCTGGAGGGCAGGTTAGTTGAGCAGACCAGAGCTGAGGAGAACAGAGCTGCCAAGCCTAAGGCCAGTGACAGGAGAAAAGGTGAGTATTGTCTGGGATGTAGCGTGGAAATCGGCTGAGCAGCTGCAGAGAAAAACACGAGGTAAGTTTCTTTCTATGACAATCTCTCTTTAAGCAAAAGCTGTCACGGCCAGCACTAACTGTGGTTAGCAGAACACTTGGCAAAGAGTAGTGCTGAGTGCTAATCTTAAATGCTGGGAGCTCAATTGCCCGCAGGTGTGGAGACCAGTGTTGGTCAAGTTACTTGAAAAAAGTAATCAGTAACTAATTACTGATTACTTCCCCCAAAAAGTAATCCCGTTACTTTACTGATCACTTATTTTCAAAAGTAATTAATTACTTAGTTACTTTTTAAAAACCCGATTTACAACCTGAATAGGTAATAAAGCGATAGATCTTTCAGCCCAATTCTACTTTTTCTGCATAATCCATCATACAAAATGTAATCAAATGGAAAGGTCTCTTTTATTAACTTGTTTTTATCAGTTTTAATCTTTTAACTTTATGCATCAAGCAAAAATTTAATTATATGCAACATTCTGACTTGAATAAATTAGTTTAACATTGAAACCTATTTTCTGCACATTCCAGCACATAAAATAAAATATTTTTTGTGTTTACACTCACTCTTTCAAATAGATGCAAGTAAAACACAGCAGAAAATAAATAAAGTCAAAGACTCAGCGGTCCTGTTGCTCTATTTTCACCTGTAAAGCAGGACTAGGGTAGGCGGAGGTTTACCCTGGTGCAGGTGTGCCGCGGTCAGTTGAAGAATCCGCGAGTTTCTCTGTGAGTTTCCCATTATGTCATAGCGCACTCGGTGCTTGCTTGGAAGTTTAGGGTTTTTTTCGCTGTAAAAAGAAGTTTTCTTCCCACGCACCATGGACGCTAATGTTTTTGTCACTTTTTATGGAATCAAACTCAAAGTAAGGTCAGTACTTCCACGCTTTAAACGCTGCACACTCATACTCTCTCCCGCAATCGATATACTTTGTTGTCACCAACAGCGCACTCGCTTATGTCACTGTCATGAGACATTCTCGCAAAAAATCACGGTTTTAGTAACGCAGTAACGCAGCGTTCCTACGGGAAAGTAACGGTAATCTAATTACCGTTTTTGCAATAGTAATCCCTTACTTTACTCGTTACTTGAAAAAAGTAATCAGATTACAGTAACGCGTTGGAGACATGCCAGAGTTCACTTGCCAGCAAGTAAAGATTTGTTGATACTGTTAATAAAGTTTACGATGTATGAGAGGCACAGAAAGATGTAAACATAAACATTTGTGTGTCGATCCTAACAGTGTGTCACTCTGACTTTTGATTTAGACACAAACATGAAAAGAGAACACCAAAGGTTTTGAAATACTGGGCAGCATGGTGTTCAACACTGTTGCCTCACAGCAAGAAAATGCTGTGTTCTAATCCAGCGTGTGACCGGGGCCTTGCTGTGTATAGTTTGCATGCTCTCCACATGTCTGCATGGTGCCATACATTACATTACTTAATATAGCCTAGCTTGTATTATTCAGAGTATTCCTTTGTGTTCTTAGTGTTAATATCTCATCCTTGTATATAGATTCACCCCATCCCCCTGAGCCTGTATGTGAGTTTGCCTTACTAGTATGGGGTGTGCGAGAAGGCGAGCAGGTTATTTCAAATATCCCACGCTTTGGTTACCAGTGCACATGAAAAGAGAAAGACTTCACTGAGTGAAAAATGGATAAAGATACAAGCTGGTGATGATCCAGTGTAGCTGGTCTCAGGTGATGAAGAAACAGCCTGATCACCTTCTCTACAAAATCAAGATGAGTTTAAAAACTAAAATTTAGTTTTTCAAGGTATGTATGCTACTTTATATTTAAAGTGCTCATATTTCAACTGAATGCTGTTATGTGTATGCATCTCTACACATATTATAGGAAAATTTATAATAATCCACAGCAGATCTGATCAAAAGCAAAATGTCTGTGAAGGTTCTCAGTCATCCAGGTCATCGTAGTCAAAGGAGCTTGCAAAGAAAAGCGTCTGGACTTCTTTAAGTTGCTTGAAGACGTTTCACCTCTCATCCGAGAAGCTTCTTCAGTTCTAAGGTCAAATGGTGGAGAGTCCCAGAATAAACCTAGTGGGAGTCCCCCACAGGACAAAGATGGTCGCTCACAGTGGACATAGATGGCTTCTTTCACTCCTCTTTCAACCATCTGTCCTCTCTGTCCAAAATGTGAACATTGGCATCCTCGAAAGAGTGTCCTTTATCCTTAAGATGCAGATGGACTGCTGAGTCTTGTCCTGTGGAGGTGGCTCTTCTGTGTTGTGCATCTTTGAACAGAGGCGGGGGTTTACGACACCAACTCTCTGCCATCTATAATCCAGTTTTGAGATCCCTTCCCAGACGCCTTAACGCCCACTCACATCCTGGGCCATCTGACCTCAGGAATTCGCATGATAAGGTGGGGCCAGGTTTCACAATGAACACACCCGAAACTCTGGCTGATTGGGACCCACACCCAGTTTCACACCTTGGCTCAGGCGATTAGAGGATCATCAGGGGGTCCTTTTGTCCCTCTGTGGGGGGACTCCCACTAGGTTTATATCTGGGACTCTCCACCATTTGACCTTAGAACTGAAGAAGCTTCTCGGATGAGAGGTGAAACGTCTTCAAGCAACTTAAAGAAGTCCAGACGCTTTTCTTTGCAAGCTCCTCCATCAAAAGCAAAACTTTGTTCTTTCTTGCTGTCTTTCAATGTTAAAGTATAAAACCCCATTTAATTCAATATATTTTCAAGTCATATTCCACCACAGTTTTCTCAGTATTACATTTTGAATTTTTATTTATTTTATTTTTAGCTTAAAAATTAAGAAACACTAAGAAGTGTTAAAGTATACTTTAACACTTCTTAGAAGGGGGCCTAGTACAATACACACACTCACAGATTTGTGATTAGTTCAATTGTTTTATTTACAGTGTGCTGTCAGACTGCAATATTCATGTTTACTTTACTGCTCAGCTTGTTCTGTCACTCAGCTCAGCTGCACCATTATTTCTCTTGTGCTGGGGGTGGGTGGTGGGGCATGATTAGACAATTGTCATATGCTGTGTCTACCAGCTTCCCCTGACAACCCACTGCCCCACTCTTCCCCTGCAGCTGAGCATTAGATATCAGTGTAACACACTGCCTAGAATACAGTTATGTGACATCATCATCAATGAATATGAACTAGATGGAAGCGATCATGGCTTTTAAATTTTTTGCTGACTTTGACTACATGTCTGCTTTTACTTATTTCTGTTGCACTCTCTCTCTTTGCCATCTTCATCCAGCTTTCTCCCTTTCTCTCCCACATGATCCCCTGCTTCAGTCTTTCTACTGTCACCAAAAGTTAAATAGAACAGTGAAACACTATTTACAAACTAATAAAGTTAGAAACTGTTCTGTTTCAATTCATAACAGTATTCAAACTGAATACAGGCTGCTCTTGGCCACTGACAGGCAGCAGTCTTTTGATTTGTTGTCACTTGGCTCTGTAACTGTACTGTAAACAAACGATGAAACCAAATTTGACCAGAATGGGAATAGAGAACTTTAACAAACTAAGACAATAACCTCTTGTGATAATGGCCCATACTGTTTTTCACACCATGGCTGATAAATAAATAAAATAAAATGTATGTAAGTAAATATAATACTTTTTGTTCAGCGAGATAACACTATATTATTTATTTTTAAAAATATAATTATCCAATATTTGATGTGTTCAGTTAATACTAATGATACACGTATCAAAGTTGACTTATAAAACAATACAGGAACAGTGAATAAATGAGGATCACTACTGTCACTATTTATTGACGTCCCTGGGGTTAAAAAACTTTAAAAGAGAGAAACTATTAGTGAGATTGTCTGATATAGACATATATGTTACTAATGGAACTGTAGGAATGTCAAATATTTAATATAAAATGTAAATGTTTACATGAAAACT
This sequence comes from Haplochromis burtoni, assembly GCF_018398535.1. Taxonomy (NCBI): domain Eukaryota; kingdom Metazoa; phylum Chordata; class Actinopteri; order Cichliformes; family Cichlidae; genus Haplochromis; species Haplochromis burtoni. The sequence goes on from NW_024582437.1 coordinate 2,151,377, forward strand.
CAATGGTGGTCAGCTCATAATAACATATTAACATAAAACATAACACGGATTATTAATACATGGAAATGAATGGCAGACTTCATGAGTTAGTTAAAGAAAAAAAAATAAAAAGAAAAAAATAAAGAAAAATAATAATAATAGCACAAAGTTAATGCAGAGCTGTGAGCCAAAGAGGCAAGAAAAACAACACAGCACAGAAATAATATATCACAGTACAATTTGTACCATTAGCTGTTTCCATAATTTTATGAGCGGGGTTTATTTGAAATTTTGTTTATTGGAGCAAAATTAAACAAAATTTCATTCATTAAAGGTTTATAAAGATTTATAAAGATTTACTCTGGAGTCATGTTTACATCTAGTAAAAAGTCTCAAAGAAATTTTCTATTAAAGGTTTTAACATGTTTATTAGGGGTGCAACGATACACAAAATTCACGGTTCGGTTCGGTTCGATACTTTGGTGTCACGGTTCGATATTTTTTCGATACAAAAAAAATGTTCATGCCTTTTTAATTTGTCATTTATTAAAATTATAAATATATATTTTAACTCAAAAGTACAGTTTTTAAATTTAACCCTAACCCTTGTGCGTGTTTTTTATTTTGACAGCGAATGCGCACCTGCGGACCACTTATGTGCAGCCCTGGTTATTTAGCTCGTCATATTGCAGCCACAGAAATTTTTTGTCCATGAAACCATAAAGCTGCACTTTCTTTTTGCCTTATAGTCTGATTTGTCATAACTTTTCCGTTTTGTGGTAAGCTTTTCTTTGGCTGTCACTTCTTCACCCTGACCTGTCTTATTTGGCTCAGCAGAACTGAAATGCTTTTACACACACACACATAACGCTCAGCGATTCTCTGCGCGATCAACCTCTCACATGTTTAATGCTGCGGGAGATTTCACTTGTCATGTTTGCATAGTAAGCTAACGATTAATAAGACGATGTCAGAGGAATTGGTGCACAAATTATCATCACTCACAGATCAGTGCTGTCGCTCTCTATACACAGTTCGCACGATTGCAAAGTGAAAGCAAAAAAACAAGCGCAAATTCAAACGCGATTTCAATATGTCACATATTGACAGTGGCTCACCGATGCCAATGACATAATTACCCAGCTACATTTCTGAAAGAATGCAAAAGCATTGACATATATTTTCTTCCTACAATAGCCCGACGGGCAGGGAGAGATAGATTTTGGTAGCCCGACTGAAAAAATCGCTAGCTCCGGGACGTCGGGCTAGCGATATTGCGAGCCCTGTATCTGATTGAGGAATCACTCATCTTTGGAAAAGAGAGTTTATTACAGAGAAATGCTCTTTCCAAAATAAAAGCTATACTATACGCTTCTTCTGGGCTATATTCTCAGCAGCATATTAAACATATCAGGTCCCCATAAGGAGAATCATGTGCTAACAGCTGTCTAAATGACTCGGCTAAAGTTAGTAGCATGCTTGTTGTTTTTGTCTTTGCACTAGATGATGTAAATGTGCAGTCATATTCGTTGTGTTCCCACTAGTGCTTTCAGGTTAATCTCGTTGAAATGACCTTAACGCCACAACACGGCAAATCTCGTTCGAGCTACCGCCGATCGCCCCGTGCATGGGGCTAGACGGCCAACACGTTAACGAGCTAACTGCGCTAACACACTAGTTCCCACCCATGTAATTGAGCATTGCGTGGCACATCCAACATACTGTTTTACTTTAGTCCATGACTCGCTTACCTTCAGGGTCATACGTCACATGAAAACCAAAATAATTCCAAACGCCAGATCTGAATGAGGGTGGGGGAGGTCCATGTTGCAAGGAGAGCTTAACTTCTGTCTCGCTAGCTTGCCCTGCGCTCTTCCTTCTGACGATGCTGTCTGTGTTGAGCGCTCAGTGGATCTGCGCTCTGACAGTGCAGCCTAGGCGGAGTAGTCGAACGCAGATTCACTGAGCGCTCAACACAGACAGCATCGTCAGAAGGAAAGTTGATAAAATAAATTACAAATTTGTATTGTTCGATACATATGCGTACCGAACCGAAAGCACTGTATCGAACGGTTCAATATCGATACGAATATCGTTGCACCCCTAATGTTTATGTACCTCATATACAGCCTTATACCTCAGTAATCTAATCTGACTTCTCTCTGCTCTGCCTGGTGTTCACTGACTTCATGTCACTGGGAGAGCGTGTCTCCTCTTCCTGGAAGGCTCTCCAGCACATTCAGGATGGATTTTCGTATTTCAGCCTTAAAATCTTGTCTCAAGAAGACATACAGCAGTGGATTCAAGCAGCAGTGAAGAACGACCAAATTTTTGGCAACAAAGATCCCAATTGAATGGCATAGTGAATTTTTTCATTTGGTGGAATAAATACTATCAGCTGAATGATAGGGAGTCCAGCCCAGAAAAAAGGCAACAATAATGGAAGCAATAACATTGTATAACTGCTTTTAGTTCTATAAAAAAGTAACCTGTATGGACTGCTGTGATTCATAGATTCATGCAGTCATGTATCAGATTAATGCTATGGCTAGTAAAAAAGCCCTAAAGCATTTTGAGATATTTTTGAAACATTTAGAATCATTTTTAAGATAGTTGTCACAATTGTCTGCCATTTACAGTTTAATTATTTGGTTTCTTATACCTCAGTATTCAAATCTGAGCTATTTTTGTTTTGACTGGTGACCACTGACCCTGTGTAAGTGCGAGTGTGTGTCTCCTCTTCCTGGAAGACAGTCTCCAAAACATTTCGGATGGATTTGCGGACTTTGTCTTTAAAATCATGGCCTATGAACACATACAGCAGTGGGTTGAAGCAGCTGTTGAGAAAGGCCAGACTGGTGGCCAGAGGCATCCCGACACCAATGACAAGGTCTAATGTGTTGCTCTGAGTAGCAGACGTGAATTTCACTAGTTCAATTACACCAATTATGTAAAAGGGAGCCCAACACAGGAAAAAAGTGACAATAACAGCAGTGACAATTTTAAACGTGCGTGTTGATTGGCTGGCCATGGTGCGGTTTCTCCTCAGATGATGGATTAGGACAGCATAACAGGACACAATGACAGTGAAGGGAACTGCAAATCCCAGGAAGAGACGAGTGATAGTCATGGCTAGATGACGAAACCGAATCACAGATGGTGCTGTATAGTTATCAGAAAGAGCATAGTTGGTGAAACAGAGGATTTGGTTTTCAGACATTTTCTCAGTGTCCCTGAAGATGAAGTATGGAGCACTGAGAATCAAAGCAACCACCCAAACACACAGACTCACATAGGATGCTTTGCGTACATTTCGGTGGTTCTGAGCCCAGACAGGCCACACCACAGACACACATCTGTCCACACTGATCACCACCAGAATGTAGACACTGGCAAACATGTTCAGAGAGCTGATGGTGGTGTTCAGTTTGCACATGAACTTGCCAAAAGGCCAGTGGAAACCTGAAGCTATGTAAGTCACACTGAGGGGAAGAAATGCAGTGAAGAGGAAGTCAGCCACAGCAAGGTTGAGGTACCAAACTGTGTTAACAGTTTTCTTCATCTTGAACCCGGTCACCCAGATAACCACTCCATTCCCGAGCACACCGAGGACAAAGGCCACGGAATAAAGGATTACAGACATTGTGTTTAAGGACTGTTTCAGCCCATCATACTTGTCACCATACACAGAGTCATTTTTATCAGGTGCAGCAGTTGTATTAATTTGATCGAAAGAGTTGTTGGTCATCTTCATCAATGTCTTCAGATCTGCATAGAAAAAAACATGAATTTATGTAAAAGTCATTTTTGATATTGATAATAATTCTGTCTTCACATATTGCACAGAAATATAAATTAATTACTCTTAAATTAATGTTTAATTTATAGTTAGTTATGAATCTTAGACAATAAAGGCTCAAAATGAACAGCAAATATAATGCATTTAGCAGTGAAGGTCATCACTTGTAGTTGAGAGCACTGTTTTCAGCTCAAATTAGATTATAATCCATCCATTCAGTGTTAATGGCTACTTCAGTTCATGATTGCACTACTGTGGCAGCAACATTCACAATGTGATATGAAAATTCTTAACTGGCTGCTGAGCATAATGTATTTATGTACTAGTCACAGTTATCAGGAAACTGAAGAGTGTCCAAATCAGCAATGATGTTACAACACTAAAAGAGTATGTCACCGTAATTTCCCAACAATTGAACGCAAACATGAAAAAATAAATATCTGACCAAGAACTTCAGAAAAATTTAAATTATTCTTAAAATTTGCAGTCCTCAAAAAAAAAGTATAAATTTTTGTTTGCTGGAACTGATTGCAACAGAATTAGAAGAAAAACAATTCAGACTTGTGGAATGCAAAGGAACAACAAATGCTATATTGATAAGCGTCACAGAAAAAGCAGTTAAACTTCAAAAATATCTGTACTCATGTTTTATTGATGACATGAAAGCCTTCAGCACTATCAGCTATAAAAATCTAATAGTTATTATTAGTTCTGAACAATGGCAAAAAAAGACCTATTATGAAGAACATGCACTTGGAACAAACTGTGGCAATCAAAAGTGACAAAGAAATTTTCACTTCTGGTTTCGAAATTTGTCAAACTGAGAAGTGGCGTAGGGCAAAGTTGTGTGTTGTCAGCTGATCTGTTTCCTCTATACAGTGATTATATCTTGCGAGATTAAAGGAGTGCCAGGCATTGTGGTTGATGGGCACCTCATTAATAACCTGAGATGTGCAGACGACACTGTAATCAGTTCAACATCTACAGAAAACAAATAGTTATTGTATATAAGAAGAGTGAAGAAGTGGGACGGACATTAAGTCCCACATTCATTTTCTTGAATCTCAAGTAAACTTAGACAATGATCATTTCCAAAAAGAAAGACAATATAGTGCAACATCATACTAAAGAATTCCACACAACAAGGCAATAAGTTTAAATATTTGGGTATTACTGTGAGTAATGAAGATTGTTACATAAAATCAAGATTTGGATTGCAAAAGGAAAGAAAGCTACCTCTGCAAAGATTATAGTTGATTGACAAATTTCCTTCAAGACAAGAAAGAGAGTCCTAGATGTCTACATCACACCTATCTTCATGTATGGAAGCAAAGAACGACCGACTAATGAAGAGGTTTTAAAATGCGCACACACCAAAAGATCATTAAATAAAACATCAGAGAGAGACAAGCAAGACTCTCTGGGACAAGTACTGAAAAAGGACAATTGGAATTAAATCTGGAAAAGATTGAAGGGACCAAAGACAAGGCAGAAGGCGAGAAACCGTCACTGGCAGAATACAAGACCGAAGGAAGAAAACACCAAATGAGTTGCTGGACTGTGTGAGAGAGAGGGCATCTAGTCTAAACGCCAATGCCATCCAATAAGACACTTAAGAAGAAGAAGAAAATATGTATGGCTCTTCTGTCAGGTGTGGGTGGATGTGCAGTAGAAGAATATCAGAACAAACTGTGACACATTAATACAACCTAGACTAAACTATGTGTATTTAATATGCTCAATTAAACTTAATATGCTCAATTTAAAAAGATCATTTAAATTATAGGTGATATTTTTCAGCTTTGTTGGCCACTTGTTGACTGACCCATGAAAAGTAGTTTCTCAGTTTACTAAATAAAATAACTATTAAAGGGTTTTTGACAATCCAATCACAGGTTTACCTAATCGTCCATTTGATGTACTAAACGTTGGGCAATTACATCCATCATAATGGTCATGATGGCTGTGTGGGTTGGGGTGAGAATGTGGACTTTAATACTCACTGTGCAGTTGTTGAGCAACACTATGTCAGTGGAATTGGAAAAAACCCCAAATTAAATTACAGCTTGTTTTTCTTCAGTGAAAAAGACCTTTACTTAACCTCTAGGTCTGACAGATGATAACAAACTTCTGCAGTTACTCTAACTGCTTGCACCATCCTATATTTGGCTGCCTACATTTATGTCTGCTTGCAGCTTGGTTTAGATGTATTAGTCAACACATTTTGACGAATAAAGAGGTCAAAGAAGTTATAACTGTGCAAAGAACCTTACCGGCAATTACTTTAAAAGTCACTACCCTCATGAAAGTAATGCTGTCTCTTAAGTTCAGTGGTTTAACTTAATTTTAAGAAATGAGCCTATTTGATTATTTAACACTACACTTCCAGTGAATAACTATCCCAGCAGTCAGTGTTTCTACGTTATGCGATAGTGTAAAAAATGAATTTCCTTCTTTTAATTTTTTTTATATATGTATAAATATATATTCCATCCATTCATGCATGCATATAGATATTCAGGGAACTGAATTTTTGGGGGCGGAATCTTGAAAATGTATTAATCATGAGTGACTTAGTAATTAAAAACTGGGAAAGTCTTAAGTGTCAGAGGTTTATCTATTAAAAAGTAAATACATGATGATTTTACAATCGTACAACAGCAAAGTAACAAAGACGGCATACCTTTAGTAAAGCTCTCTTGTTGGTTGTTGAAGAATCTTCTACAGATGAATGCCTCATCAAACCCTGACAGGTTATTATAACTGAGACTAATTTGTGGGTAGTATTTTGCCATTTATCACAAGGCAGATCCACCGGAAGTTTGCAAAAGTTTGCAGACAAATGAAAGAGAAAGAAAAAATGAGAGACAGCACTGTTGCATTGTCTTCAGCATGGCCTTAGTATCACTATCTTATTTTGCCATTTTCCTCCAGTTTCTTTCTTAACTCTCTAAGGCAGTGGTTCTCATACCTTTCACAATGAGTATCACCTCATGACATATATGGCTCTTGTAGTACCACCCTTATGACCGACATTAAAGTACAGCAGTACACCACAAACAGTTCACACGAGACAATTTTATTTCTTATATAAATGTTATTTATTTTAACTGTCATAAACAGGATGTGACAAGAGATAATACCACTTGTCAAATCCTAATGCCACTAGAGGGAGCTCACATACCACAGTGTACGTGTACCACAGCTTGAGAACCAGTGCTCTAAGGCAGCTGTGCTATGAAACAATCTGAGGAAAACCAAGGTATCTCCACAGTCAGTGGCATATATTATAAAACAGTACAGATTGTAAAACATGAACCTTTCAGCTCATTGTACCTACATTCCTAATGGGTTTCTTTCTTTCTTTCCTTGTTTTTACTCAAGAGCATTCACACTGAATTAGGTTACAGACGTGGGTTACAGAATAATTATTACCTCTATAAAGTCACCACCTATAAAAAGTCTTTAAATGTTATAAAGCATAAAGAAAAGACTTACCAGATCTCTAGGAAAGTACAACTGAATTGGGCAGAGAAAGAACAAGGTGTTTAATGAATCCGTTGGTGTGGAAGTACGGAAAAGTTTTCAAAGGAAGAGGTTGTTAGGTTGGCTCAGGTTTACTGATTTGGAGATAAAGTTAAGGGGGTGAGGCTGAGATGGTTTTAACACGTGCAGAGGAGGTGGAGGTGGATAACTAAAGGGACCAATAAAAGAAGAAAATCGAGCATTGAGCAACAGAAATCAGAATGAAAACTGTTTTTCCCTGTCTATCAACATCCTGTTTTGCAGTCTTGTTTAACTCTACTTCTTACTCTAAAAGTCAACTGTCCACTTCTTGTATTTTTTCATGTCATGGAATAATTCCATGACATTGCAAGAAATTGTAAAACTGCTTGTGGAAACACCTTATGTGTTGTGATCAGAATGTAAACTGTAGACCTACAATATGAGTGGGAAAGCAGTTAAGCTAAAAATATGTTATTGATCGAAATGTTATTCACAAAAACAACTAAAAACATTTTGTCAAGTATTCATAAATAAGTTTAAATTATATGGTAATATAAAATATATACCAAAGCTGCTGAGTTTGTTATGATTTTGTGATTCATTATTTTGGATTCAATAGATTTAAGGACTATCAGCTGTGTACCAACCTGACTTCTGCACAACACAACTGATGGAGCTCATCATGAAGCGCATTGAGAGTAGACCAAGAGTTCACAGCACTGTCAACAAAGCAAAGAGTTGCTGCTTTGAGTAATCTAAAATATAAGACATATTTATCAATTTATTTATCATATATTTAATGTCTTCAGTGTGTATCTACAATGTAGAAAGTGAAAATAACGAATTACATGAGAAAGTTTGTTCAAACTAATGACTGGTAGTGTATATATGAAGCAATCCAAGAAATATAAAGTCAAACACAAGCAGGCAGTATTCAGTATGACATGAAAACTAACCCAAACCCAATATGACAGGGAAAGTAAAACTACAAAAAAGACACAACAATCAAAGTAGAGCAGAAAGTCACTGACAAACATTTAGAGTAGACTCTGGTACAATACAATTCTATTAGTATCTACTCAGATTGACTTGACATGGTTCACCATGGTTTTCAGGTTTTTCCATTAGGCCATAGAACCTGATACCAGGTGCATTTTTAGAACCTGCTCGGCTGGGGTTCCAAGCGATCCGACCAGGTACTAAATTGTGACGTTGTCAGACTGCATGTCACCGATTGGCTGGCTAGTAGTTTTCACTCGATGAGTCATGAGAGCATTTTGCTCACAAAAATCAAAACTTTTTTTAAAGCCCATTTTTAAGTTTATTCATAGTCTTCGTAATTTCTGAGATCATTCCACAGTTTATTGATATAGCCTTTTTTTTTCATTTGCCCATCTTTACTTCTTCTGCCTATTTAAGGTAATCTTGTCTCAGTCTTGTTACTGACTTGTTGCCAGTTAACCCAATTAGTTGCAAAATGTTTCCTCAAGTGGTTTCTTTTTAGAATGACTTACTTTCCAGCCTTTTGTTGCCCTGTCCCAACTTTTCTGTTGCTGCCCTTAAATTAAAAAAAAAAAAAACAACCAATTTTTGTCATGAATAGTAAAATGTCGCTTATCATAAATTAAGTTATCATAAATTAATATCTCTAGAAAATTAAAACCGCCGCCCAAGCATACAGATCACTAATAATTATAGCTCACTAATGATTATTTACTTTCCTTGACCGCAAGTAAAGACATGTTGATTCATAGAGTTCATGGAATTTTACGATTCATGAGAGGCACGGAAAAATTAGAATATAAACAAGCGTGCTGATCCACACCCGTGTGCACACAGGTGTACACACGGGTGTTCACAGACACAAAGTACACCCTTCTTGGCTGTTACGTCAAAGCACATTGTGCGCTGTCAATCTTGCATACTGCACAATAACATGCAATATTTAGTATCTACTGTTATTTACTGTTAACTAGTTTATTGTGATGGTGTTGTATTTAGTATGTTGCTCTTTTTTGTTTGTTTTCTCTTCTGTTTTTTCTTGTCTCCATACAGGTGATCCAGGTGTTTTGTTTGCTTTTCTTTTTTTTTCTTCCCCCCTTTCTCACCATCTCTTCTCTCCCTCTCATTCTTTCATTCTTTCTCCCTCTCCTATCCCCAGTCATGTCTGTCCCGTCTGTAACAACCGAAAATCAAATCAAATAAATGCATAATTATAATAAAGGTCAATCAAATGGACCAATATGGCAAGGCCATGATGATGCAATTGGTAAAGTAAATCTGCTTGGCAACTTTCTTAGCCTTCAGACAACAATCCTGATGGCTAAAGATCCAAACGGTACAGGCAAAAAAAAAAGAAAAGAATATAAACATTTGTGTGCCGATCCTAATAGTGGTAACATATCTCACAGATGTCACTGTGAATTTCAATTTGGAAATAAACATGAAAAAGGAACACCAAAGGTTTCAGGAAATAACAGTTTTGAAATATGGGGTAGCATGATGGTTAACACTGTTGCCTCACAGTAAGAGTCCTGTTTTCAGATCGACTGTGTGACCGAGGCCCTTTCTGTGTGGCGTTGAACCATGAGAAGTTGGTATTCATAAAACTATTAGAAACAAAAATAAGACAATGCAGTTGATTGTTTTCTTTTTTTAAAATGTGATTTTAATAAAAATGGAAGTGTAACTGCCTGTCCTTTGACTCAAAGTGGCATTTGTTATGTGTATCATAATAGTTGTTGCTGCCTGGAATTGGGTGAGAAAGTTCAGTTCAATAGTCACCGTGTAGCAGCTGAGCAAATGTACGTTAATGAATGTAAAACTAAATTATGATTCCCATCAACTAAGAATGAAATAAAGAAACAAAATGCCCATTTCTTATCCACTAGATCTTACAGAGTTCAACCAAAACCAAAACTATATCATGAACTACCACAGTTACTCAATACATGTGGCTTCTTGATCCATGTTGTTTTGCATGTCTGTATTTATGTGTGTGTGCAAGTTAGTTTAGCCTGTATGAATTCCCTTCTCATAGTCACATGGATATGTAACCTTTTTTTTTCACTTGTTTACTTTACGAAGAACTTTGAACTCTCAGGTTTTGATTAATCCCCTATTCAACAAGTTTCCGGTCCGATTTATGTGCAAACTAGATAATAGGTGTTTTGTTATATATGTTTGAGTAGTAGTTATATATTTCTTGCCTTATCTATTTTTGAAGAGGTTTTTCAAGCGGCCATGCAAAACCTGTCTATTTACACATGAGACACTATTAGAAACACATTTCAGTGCAGTTTCAGTGCAACTCCTTGGTGTGAAGGGGGGTGTTGAAGGTAGACTGGTACACCCTGACACTAACACAGAGCATAACCAAGGAGCGGCTGCCTTAGGAATGTGTGGGGGTTATGGGAGGATGGTGCTCCTGTATTTGTGATACCGCACCAAGGTACAGAGACTTTAAGGCTGACCCCACCCTAGAGGAAAACATGTAGAGATAAAACCTATCCATAACAGCTGCAGAACTAGGGTGGACTTTTCTCATACAGAACAAGACCCCTGACTGGAGGACAGGTACGATTGCCATGCGGAAAGGCCACAAGGAGGACTAACCAGGGAGGGCTAAAGTTTAAACCATGGCCTCTCTCCATTGATAGCCGATCACAAGTATTTTCTGTTTTGAATATATCATTTTAGTTACGAATTGTACAGGACTTCTGGGTGTGCACACTGCTTGACACTGAGAAGTCCACAGTCCTGGGGTATCGAAAAACATGGGGAATTTGTTTATTTCACAGCTAGTTGCTAGTGAATACAATATGCTGCCAGATCCCAGAATACACGTGTATGTTACAGTCACAACTTTTCTTTAACAGTCTCAGCATTTTTCCTTCCTTGTTTTTATGGGTATCTCTCCAAAACATGCACTAATCACAATTGTTGATTCTCTGGTATATTTAATAATAATAATAATAATAATAATAATAATAATAATAATAAATAATTCTTGGGAATTCTGTATTGCTAGCAATGCAATGGATCATTATTTCACAGGGGAGTATTATCAAGATGTGACAATAGCAAAAGTGGCCAGTAGGTGTCACTGTCAAGCTTGGTTTCAGATTGTTTTGAAACTTTTGCACAATAGCTTTGAATGTGTCATTTTTTTCACAAAGCCTTGTTTTACTCATTACTGGCAAACACTGAAGTTGCTCCAAGAACAGGTGCATGATCACTTACAGATAAGTGGGGAGCAGTGTTGGTCAAGTTACTTGAAAAAAGTAATCAGTAACTAATTACCAGTGTTGGGTAAGTTACTTTAAAATAGTAACTTAGTTACATTACTAGTTACTTCTCTCAAAAGTAACTCAGTTACTTCAAGTTACTCGTTACTTTCAAAGTAACTAGTTACTAGGGAAAGTAACTTTGGTTTTACTCAGAATTCTCTTGTTAATGTGTTCTTCCATAACTTTGCCAGTCTTCTAGCTTGCTTACTTGCCACAAGTGCACTGTGCCACCTACCAATAGAAAGGAAAAGATAATGTGCATATTTCCACGAGAGAAATCCCACGCCTGGACCGTCATTGACTGCTGCCATGATTCTAGCCTACGTCACAGGTCATGTGCGCCTTTTACATCCAACACAAAAACTGCAGTCGTGGTGCTTTCGATTGTACTCAGAACTCGGAAATTCTGCCTTCTGAATAGGAAGATGTAGGTAACACCAGACTGCAGATGAGCTGCATACAGGGCTGGACTGGGACAGAAAATTGGCCCGGGCATTTTGACTAGAGACCGGCCCACCATTATAGGAAAAATCATAAAGCCTTTGAATGAAAATAAACACTGTTGTGACAGTGATGTATCACTGTTCTGATGGTATATATGCATCAATCTATCAATCGTTTGTTGTAAGATTCAGATAATTATTTTTTTAAAAGTGAGACATTTTAAATGAGAATAAGAAAGAGTATTTCTTTGTGCCCCCCTCTCCCTGTTAATGCCCTACCATGCCCCCCTGGCAACACTTTGCTAGACCCGCCCCTGCACAGTTACCAGCTGTCAGCTACTAAAAAAGGATCCTGGTGTTATTTGTCTCTCAGAAACAGTTCATAACTTCCCTAACTCATTCATGTCACCTAAAAGGTAAACCTGTTTCTCCATCACCTGTTCAGCTCTGATGATCAGTAAGGACATCTCCTGGTTTCATCTTCATGTTTCCCTCTCACCAGATAACCAAACCATATCATGACCAGCAGCTTTTACAGCTGTGGCTCCAGCAAACATCAGCTGATACTAGAAATTAATATTAAATAAATTCTAACAACAGCTGATCAAGCTTAAACGTGCTGCTGTTGTTTAGCGCGACATCCGCTGGTTTCCTCTTTCTGGCGCAAAGTGGCGATAAACAAACAAGAGAGACGATCAGCTGATCATTGATCAGTTTCATGATTGAAGTAGAAACGGAGAGGGAGGGGGGAGAATGAAAGAAGAAGAGGCAGCTGTGCAGCAAAGACACAGAATAACTCCAGCTTTGTGCTTTTTCATTGTAGCTGAATCTCGGGACAAACTGTTCCTTTTCACCTCAATAAGAAACGCGTAATATTTTCTCTGAATACCAGACGGGACGGTTGGCAACTCTAATAACTTATGAACAAAATAAAGTTCAACATCATTAACTTCATAGCACCACCCAGCTGTATAGAAACTCCGTCATGCTAGCTAGCACGCAGTACGGAAAAAGTCAGAATAACGAAAATAAACTCCACCTAAACTTGGTTCATATCTGACCCAGAGAGACTGCAGGTCATAACTTCTTACCTGAAGTTCAGTTCACACTTGGACCGGCGGCCGCCTCGGGTCTCTTTTCCTTCTGCGTCCCTTTTCCTTCATCCACCTGCTGCCTCCACCACTTGCTAATGTTACTGAATCTGTGGAAGCTCCGCGATAGCCACCACACGAAGTAACGAGTAACGAGCCTATCTAAATCCCAGTAACGAGTAACGCGTTCCTGATTTTGGCATAATAACTAGTTACCGTGCTCGTTACCACAATAATAACGTAGTTACTGTAACGTGTTACTTAATAACGCGTTAGTCCCAACACTGCTAATTACTGATTAAGATATATAGAAAAGGATTCAAAGCAAACTGATCAGAGTGTTAATGATACTACTCAGAAACGTTTTTGTAAAGGACTCTGTGAGATAACGCAGTTATTTTGTATATTCATAGACAGAAAACAAAGTAACCACGTGGGTTAACAGTGTGATTTGATGTTGTGGTTTTTGTTACGAGAAAATTGTGGAGAAAAAGATATAAGAATGTGTACATGAGCATAAAGGACAAATACGGAAATTCTGTTTAACAAAGTGAAATAAAGGAAGCAGAACTCACATCTCCCGTATCTACCTTTTGTATATAAATCAGAGCCACCTGAAGGCAGTTTTCCTCTTTAGACTGCTGCCCTTTAACACTGAAGCATTTATATAAAACAGCTCCCTCTGCTGGTATATGTAATGTGTTTTCTGTGATTTTAATGATTTCTCATCAAATGAGTTGTAGAACTAGCTGTTATGTTCCCCTAAAAGGGTCCAGGCGATTAGGGAAAGTAACAAAAAGTGTCCAGGTCGGAAAAAGAGGCAAAATGATTCAAGAGTTTTATTAAAGTTTCTATTAATAACTCAACTAAAAGAGATGGACAAGCCACTATCACCATTTAAAGAAACAAAACAAAACTCAAGCGTCGGTCAGTAAACTGAAAAGTAAGTCAGAAAAGGGTTAGTAACCAAACACACTCCTCTCCACCAAGCAGGAGCAAACAATCACAAGATTCAGCTCACTAGCTGCAACCACCAAACACTCACACAGCTCACTAGGTAAAACCCCTCACATGGCACTCTGGCACCAGAGCTTACTCGCCTTTCTCTGCCCTTAAATACCTTTAATTGCTGATGTGAGTCAGCTGTACAAAAGAAAAAGGTGGCACCTAAGGCAGGAGAGACGTGTGACAAACGATACTACCAATGAAGCACCATCAGAACTAATGAAGCACCACTCTCATGTTTCGCAGGTGGGACGCAGATAGACTCAAAGGCAGGCTGACATAGACCGAATAAAAGAGTCCAGGGAAACAAAGTCCATTCCGTGAAACAGCAAAGTAACCAGCAAGTTCCCAATAAAGGAGTAAGGGGGGGACAAGGAAGACCGCTGGAAAGAAAACGCAGTTATATGCCAACAATAAGGGGATAATTGGTGGGGGTGGGGGGCTGAACTGAATACCAGAAGGCACAAAAACTATCAAAATGAAGCAGGAAGAAGACAAGAAACACAGAGACAACACAGAGTTCTGAAATTAGGAAGGTGAAAATAGGAGAGACAGGATAAACTTACAATTAATGAACAAACTTTGGATCAGAGATGGACCGATCCAATATTACGTATCGTATCGGTCCGATACTGACCTAAATTACTGGATCGGATATCAGAGAGAAATAAAAAAATTAATCCGATCCAATAAATATCACAAAAGCACCTCAGAAAACTTGCGAAATGGTGTAACTCAGCTCATAACCTTAGCACGTGGGAGCTGTATGTGTCACGCAAGTGCAAGACCTGTCGGTGGTTTGGTTGAAGCCTCACTACCAAACCAGCATTTCATCTCCGAGGAAGTTATCCCAGAGAGAAGTAAAGCAAGTGTTTACGTTCATTTCTGAATGTTTCTAAAGCATTCCCACATTAAGCTTAACAACCGATATATGGAGCGACTGCCTCTTCTCTCCCCCTCCCTCTCCTGCTGCTATACTTCAATCATGAAACTGATCAATGATCAGCTGATCGGCTCCCGTCTCTTATTTGTTTTTGATCAACTTTGCGCCAGAACGAGGAAACCAGCTGCTAAACAACAGCAGCACGTTTAAG
>NW_024582437.1:2167397-2169054 GCF_018398535.1 Haplochromis burtoni
GATGTTTTAGTGTAAATCATTTTATTGTTTTATTGTTTTATGTAAAGCACTTTGGCATGCCCCTGGCTTTTAATGTGCTCTATAAATAAAGATTGTTGTTGTTGTTGTTGTTGTAAAATAAGTAAAACTAAGAAAACATAAACACAAAACTGAGACAACCAGAAAGAAAACGATCCATTTCCACAATTTGTAAATAAAAGTACAAAACCCAAAATAAATAAACACAACAACAAAAATTATTGCGAAAATAAAAACTTGGGCAAAAGATACAGGGACTGAGACAATCGCAGGTAGTATAGATGGATTTAAGTTGCTCCTGTTTGTCACTTTTTATGTGTTTCTCACTTGTTTTTGGTACATATGGAGAATACTGTGCGTAATAGGCATTGCATTATTTTGTTTTTTGATTAAGAATGTTAAGAAGGTACACTAAAATATTTTAGCATTCCAAAGTGTTTCAAATGCCCCCAGAAATGTTAACTTGCTGTACAATATCACAGTAATAATATATAATATAGTTAAAAAAGAGAATGCTTTTGATCAACATTCCTAAAATTAATTCATTAATATTATTAAATCTTAAGAGATTAACTCTATAATTTGAGAGGATCCATGAATTTAAAGAAAAGGTAATTTGTTAGACACAGTTAAAGTCACTATGTACAGTACAGTGTATTTATCTCTTTAATCGCATTACAACTGTGTGTCAGACTCTAACTTCTTATTGTTCTGAGTGGTTGCATTTGTATAGATATAAGAGCGTTTCTCTTCTTCCTGGAAGGCAGTCTCCAAGATGTTGTGGATAGATTTGTGGACTTGACTCTTAAAATCCTGGCCCATGAACACATACAGCAGTGGATTCAGGCAGCTGTTGAGAAAGGCCATACTGGTGGCTATTGGTAACCCAATTATGGTGATATCATCTAATATCTCACTTGAATATTCTGGCATGTGATTTGCCATCTCAATTAGACCCATGATGTGAAAGGGAGCCCAGCACAGAAAGAAAGTGATGATAATGGCAGCAATGATGTTAAAGGGGCGACTTGACTGATTGGCCAGTGTGCGGTTTCTTCTGAGACGATGGATTATAACAGCATAACACAAGACAATGACAGTAAAGGGCACAACAAATCCCAGTAGGAAACGCGTGATAATCATGGCCTGATGAGTCTCATTATATGTGTCCTCGTCACCAGAAAGAGCATAGTTGTTGAAGCAGTTGATGATATCCTTATTGTGGTACGATGGTCCGACGTCCCTGAAGATGAAGTATGGAGCACTGAGAATCAAAGCCACCACCCAAACACACAGACTCACACAGGATACTCTGCGTACATTTCGGTGGTTCTGAGCCCAGACGGGCCACACCACAGACACACATCTGTCCACACTGATCACCACCAGAATGTAGACACTGGCAAACATGTTCAGAAAGCTGATGGTGGTGTTCAGCTTGCACATGAAGTTGCCAAAAGGCCAGTGGAAATCCAAAGCTGTGTAAGTCACACTCAGGGGCAAAAATGCAGTGAAGAGGAAGTCATCCACAGCAAGGTTGAGGAACCAAACTGTGTTAACAGTTTTCTTCATCTTGAACCTGGTCACCCAGATAACCACTCCATTCCCGAGCACACCGAGCACAAAAGCCAGGGAGTAC
>NW_024582437.1:2169703-2182830 GCF_018398535.1 Haplochromis burtoni
AAAGTAAAACAGTGTGGATTTGGTGCTTTATTCAAATGCACAGGCAGCCAGTGTAAAGACCTCTGAGCTGAGCTGATGTGGTCCACTTCTTTGGTCTTAGTGAGGACTCGAGCAGCAGTTCCGAATGAGCTGTAGTTGTCTGACTGATTTTTTAGGTAGACCTGTAAAGATGCTGTTACAGTAATCAAGCCTACTAAAGATGGCAGGTAGTGTTTTTTTTTATGACATATATACACTGGGATAGCATATTCAATGGTGTCACTATGTTAAGTATTTGACTAAAAAGCTCAAGTTGTGTTTGACCTATATACACAGATTAACTGTTGTCTACATTTATATCATATGTTAACTCTTGATGCACAGCTGTTGTTTTGCAGACTAATAATTCACATAAAGAGGTAGTTTAGATATGTTTTATGTTTGGTTTTGATAGGTTCATGACTTATACTTCTAAAAAGAGGACGATTTGTTGTTACTTTATTATTCCTATTAACATATACGAACTGAAAGTCACTGATGACGTTATCAGTCTGTGAGAGGTGTAGGAAAATGAGGTCATGGACATTTTGTATTTCTTTGTCTGCCATGATGTATCACTCATGAAGCAGCATCTATAACTTTGTCAGTTTTGTTGCTTTGTGTTGACTGACAACCATGAGAAGTCAGCGCTCAGTTAGCTAAAATAATTAAGAATCACAGGGTGACTTTTTTAATAAAGATTAATTAGTGTCACCCTCTGTACTCTGTCTCTTTATTAGCTGTGAAAGATGCTGTAGTGAAACAAGTTTGACACACCTTGTGTGTCTTCAAAAAGTAACGTGTGACTAAAACATCAACAGCATCAAGGTCGGATTCTTGTGGAAACATAAGAATTTAGATTGAAGCTAAACTTAAAAAAAAAAAAAAAAGATTTGTTGAAATAAACCTTTTCAAACAGATCAAAACCAGATTTGGACAAATGTGAAGGATTTCCCGTAATAATGTCAGTTTGCTTTTCTTTTTAATGCAACATTTCTAAAATATTCTATGATCTCACAGGATGACGTTCATCCTACACACTCTGCCTCACCAGAATTGTTTTTCACAACCACAGTTACTTTTAACGTAATATTTAAGCCTGTGTGTTCTGAGCCATCATTGTTGAGGAATCTAACCCTACGCGAAGTTTTGCTTTTTCTAAATTGTTGCGTTGTCAGCAAAGAATGTAACGATTCCTACTAACATGCATCAAAAATGACATTTTCTCCAAAACATAAAGGTAATGGTTAGGGTTTAGGGTCATCGCCGACGCTGACTCATATATCTTTATATCTCTAAAGCAAAACATAATGTGGTGGCGCGAATCAGGGACACACATAGACTCACACAGGATGCTTTGTGTACATTTCGGTGGTTCTGAGCCACATCACAAACACAGTATGGATCATCAGTCCATACTGATGATCAGTCCATACTTATCACCACCAGAACGTAGACACTGGCAAACATGTTCAGAAAGCTGATGGTGGTGTTCAGCTTTTACATGAAGTTGCTAAAAGGCCAGAGGAAACCTGAAGCTACGTATGTCACTCTCAGGGGAAGAAATGATACAAAGACGAAGTCAGCCACAGCAAGGTTGAGGTACCAAACTGTCTATCAGCCCAATATCATTGCCAATATCAGGTGCAGTTGCAGTTGTACCGATTAGATCAAAGGAGTCATTGGTCGTCTCCATCACTGTCTTAAGAATGACATAAAGAAACAACAAAATTAAATCATTTTGTAATGTCTGTTTTTCAAAGCTCTTCTTTCAGATGTGCATGCACACTATCAGTGAAAAGTTTGGTCACACCTTCTCATTTAAAAGTTTTTCTTTATTTTTCGTACTTTCTACATTGTAGATACATAGTGGGGACATCAATTACATGATGCAAGATATATGGAATTATGTAGCAAACACAAGATGGATAAATAACTAGATATGTCGTATTTTTTATATTCCTGAAAGTAGCCACCCGTTGCTTTGTTGACAGCACTGCACTCTGATTGGGGCCATTGTCTTAAGGTCATTGCCTTGTTGAAAAATAAATGATAGTCCAACTAAATGTAAACCAGGTGTCATTGCAGAATGCTGTGGTAGCAATGCTGGTTCAGTGTACCTTCAATTTTGAATAAATCCATAAGATGAGCGGGTGAATTTTAAGACTGAAGTTGTTGAACAAGCTTATTTGACTGAAAAGTAACAAGATCCCTTTTTTAATCCACTCGGACAAAGAGTATTATCAAAACTAAAATTTTATAACGAAATACTAAATTAATCAAATTAAATAATCAATAATGAAAAGATTTTTTGACAGAAAAGCACTGAGATTTAAGACATGCAGAATGTAAGCTGATCGATTCACAAAAGGCAAGCAAGAAAATCGTTTGATTTGAGCAATGATGTCAGCTCTGAGTTTTACCATGTGAGAAAGTGGCAATAATGTAAAGAATAGACAAGCAGGCATACAGCAAGACAGGTGAATAGAATTTCTCTTTATTGAACTTAACCATAAGCTTGATTTTGGTGTTTTGTTTTTGACGTTGCAGATAGATGGACGAAATCAGTCACAGTCTTAAAAACGAAACATACATTGACCAAACGGTTTATAGAAGCTACAAATATGCCAGGAACCTTACTGTGAATTACTTTAAGTCACTATCCTATCAATTGGGCCACCCTACTTAATTGTAATAATGCTAGTGTTGAATTGATTCTAACATTTACACTCCTAATGCCTGGAAATGTTAAATTAGCCAAAAGAGCGGTCATACAAGACAGACCTCATTGTAACATGCATTTGTATAATATGCATCACCAAATTAGTCTGAAATGTTCTTTTTGAGTAAAAACAAAAACAAAAAACTGTTCTAGATAGCATACTTCATTTGCCAAACGGTGGCACTTCTTGCTCTTTTTCCTGTCATTCACTGAAGACTCACAGCTTGCAGCAGATGAATTGGAGAAACTGGAATTTGATGGGAAATGAACACACACTTATCACATTACTTTTCCATTTCTGCTGTTTTCTTTTTCCTCCGGCTGTCTTTACTGTTGGTGAAGCTGAGTCATATCCAGGGAGTGTTTGTTATCTTAAAATAAATTCTTTAAAAAGCAAAAATGTATTTAATATGAAGGCAATATGAGCAGAGAGTGCAAGCATGTTGAGAGACTGGCTGTGTTAGTTCAGTGAGAGAGTTATTTGTAAAGGAAACAATTTTCACTAGCAGTCAAAACCAATGTATCCAAATTATAGCAGTGCTGCCATGAGAGAGAGTACCATTTTGTTTATTTGGTAGTTCAATGAAAGGCTTCAGTTGTCATAGGCTGGGTAAGTGGCTGCTTTTTCCCTTGTTTTCACTCACAGTCCCACCTTTTGGGCAAGGCTCTCATCAACGCAGCTGGTAGGCTCAACTGACGGCAATCCAGGGATTACCAGCCAGCAGTATTTAAGGCCAGCGGCTTCATTTGCTCTCCACCGGTTTGTCTGCTAACCGGTACTACAGGTCCCTCTTGTTCATGCATTCTATGCTTTTTGTGTCTCATCTTGATTCTTTCCGTGTACCATAAACCAAGCAGCCAGGAACACACAGGTACAAATGTAAACTTTAAAAAAATGGGTTTTATTAAATACCAAAAAGGACAAGATGATTATAAAAATTCAAAATGACAAAAAATAACCTTTTTTTAAGAACCAAGTGGGTCCATAAAAGAAGTTAACTTAACAAAACTACTCAAAAGTAACTTAACAAAACATAACTCAACAAACTGACCTCCCAAATGAGAAACAGCTCCAGTTATATAGCAAATGAATAAACCATTATATACACCAAAGGTGAAAACTAGAGAGATAACAGCTAACCATCATTCAAGAAGAACCCCATTCCCCCTACATGATCACAATAGATGGTCCAGTCCATTTTATTGGCTTCTGCATTTAAACCAGCTCCACCCTCAGCCTCCGGTTTCAGCCAAACCAGGAAGGACTGGAGTGGAGTGGAGGCCAGGTAACTCAGAAAGAACAGAAATATAGTATAACATATACCCATATAAAATACCAAACAATGCAAAACAGAGTCTATGCCACCATTTGAACTATAGCTTAGTGCTGTCATGCATTACAGCTAGTGATGGGCAGATGAAGCTTCATGAAACACTGTAGCTTTTCATCCAATTGGTTCACCCCAGCGCAAAGTGTCTTGAAGCTTCATTTGCTCTAGTAGGACACCTACTGGATGTAAAAATATTAGTTGGCATGAATTTGAAGAGTGTGGCCTTTTGCACACAGCCTGTAAATGTCAACAACAAAAGGAGTGTGTAAAACATCTATATTGTAGTGATGGCAGTATACTGTGTATATTTATACTGGCAGTATGGAAAATGATCATTTGGAAATGCTTAAAATGGGAATGATCATTTACTGTGAGGTGAGGTGTGGTTGGGGTGTGGACAGTGGTTGTGCTTTTGTAACGTTGAGGTATGGACAGCTACACACTGAGGCTTTGAGCCGCAATCCTGCCCACATTTTATTCTGTAAAAACTAAATTTTCACTGCTTTTATGACCTTTTTAGTGGGGTGAACATAGGTAGGCTTTAATGATTTAACATCTTTTAAATCCTTTGTCCTCCACAATGCTAAATGGCTGGTAGTCCTCAATCACCATGCTAACCAGGTCTTCATCTATTTGAGATTGTTCTCCTGAGGAAAGACAATAAAGACAAAGCACAAATATAAATATCACACACGTAACTTATAACAGTTGTATAATATTGTTATATCATTTAGTAACATTACTGCATGCTATATTATCATGGCATTTCATGGCTCACCTGATCTTACGGTGTTCCCCCTATTCTCATGCAAAGCTCTGTAGTGCCTAAGCATGGATGAGGTGTTGTTGTTATATCCCAGCTCCCTGGCACATAGCAAACACTTCACCCTGTACAAAAGTAAAGCCGCTTAACATAAATTGTATTGCACCATCAGTATTATGAAAATACATCTTCTGTAGAAATTTACATACCTTGTTGGGAGGAATAAAATCAAAATGTTCCCACACAGGGGAGGACATCCTCCTCTTCTTAGCTGGCTCCATTCTCTTCTGAGTCTGAGGGGTTTATATATCGATGTCATAGCTCGCGGCAAAGTCCGAACCACTTCATGAACCAGTCACGTGGTACAGCCGGGCAGCGAGGCTTCGGACGTCATCATTTTCAGCTCCTCCCATAAATGCGCATCGCGGAAACGCCCCCTCCATTACTCGACACAAGCTTTGAAGAACGTCACATCACTACTTTAGAGCATAATGTAAAAATAAGATAAAAAGATCAAATGAATATAAATATCATATAAAATTAATAGATTTTTAAAAAAATATTTTACTGCTGGGGTCCTGTGTAATTCCTTTCCTCCTGTTGTTAAGGATTTGACCTTAAAGATTTCAATGACAGCAATAAAATTCACTCCAACCATCACTTATCCTAGCTGTCCTGTACTCATTTTAAAAATTAATCCTAAATACTGCAGTACAACAAAGGACTTTACTAATGAACACTGAGCGCCTTGAGGCGACTTATGTTGTGATTTGGAGCTATATAAATAAAATTGAATTGAATTGGGGCAGCACGGTGGCACACTGTTGCCGCACAGCAAGAAGGTCCTGAGTTCAATTCCACCATCAGGCCGGGGTCTTTCTGTGCGGAGTTTGAAAGAAAGAAAGAAAGAAAGAACCCACGCAAACGTGGGTTGCGTGGGTTCTCTCCGGGTACTCCGGCTTCCTCCCACCGTCCAAAGACATGCACTTAGTGGGGATAGGTTAATGTGTGAATGTGAGTGCGAATGGTTGTCTGTCTCTGTGTGTTGGCCCTGCGACAGACTGGCGACCTGTCCAGGGTGTACCCCGCCTCTCACCCTATGACAGCTGGGATAGGCTCCAGCGACCCTGAACAGGATAAGCGGACGCGAATGGATGGATGGATGAATTGAATTGATCATAATCTTTAGCTGATATAGCATTCTCCGTTCCTTATCAAGGGAAGCAATTCAACAAGAAGCAGATTTTATTCCAGCAGTGTGGTGAATTTAACAAACTGCATTTGTTAAATTTATAAAAGCTATAAATATATCAGGAGGTTATGGCGTGGAATGGAAAATACAGCTACAATAAACATTTATATGATCTGCTCAACTTTGTTTCTCATCTTAATTTTTTGCATGAATAGTTGTTGGCTACTTCTTTACTTAGTATTTGGGAAATTGGAACAGCTCTTATAATGGCTGCCACACAGATACTTCCAGCTCTAAGTTAGGGACCTTACTCAGCAAAATGGATAATTGGAAAGCACCCACAGACCAGTGGGAGAAGGGTGCCCAATAGTACAGGTCACCTTAACATTGACAAATGTTCTGTCAATACTTTACTGCTGCCACTGCTGTTATACAGTATATTTTTAAGCGACTTTGAAAGCCATGCTGGATATTGTATTGTTTCGAGATGCAGAAGTATACCAATATATATGTGACCAATGGAGTTAGAACCTTTCATATTTATAGAAAGATAAGCAAAAATCTCACTGTACCTCTTCTTACTTGAGGCACATTGAGTGTCTCCGGGGAAATAATATATTAATAATAATAACAATAACGGATTGCAAAATGTTGATGATTCAGAATGATTTGGCTTCACTGAATCATTAAATTACATAAGTTTGAAGTAATAAAGTAATAAGTATAAACTCTTGATTTACTGCTTAGGTGAAGTTTAGAAGTTGCAATTCTGGGCTGATTTTTACTTGACAGGACTGAGGTCTGTTATTTGTGGAATGTTTAGCATATAAACAGCTCCCTCTGCTGGTCAGTACTATTAGTGCGTGTTATGTTATTGGATAATTAGAAATTATTATCTGGTGTATTATCTCGATTTTTCATCAGTTTCAATCCTTTATCAGTTCTTTCATCAATTCCAATAAATTGTCATTTAACCAAGGAATACATTTCTAATTCAAACGTTATAGAAAAAATATCAGTAGTATTCTCTTGTGGTCTGGAAAAATGTGGGCTGCATTCATCCAAATCAACTAGTAACACATTATCCTAAGTAATTTTCTAAATGGCATTTTGGAAGCATTCTTACTCCATTTGGGGGATTCCAGATAATTCTTCTAATTTTCAGTATCAGGTTATGATCAGACAATCCAGCAATCAGGTTTAAATACTTTAAATTCTCCCAGTTACTAAACTCAAATCCAAAGTGTGTACTTGCCAAAGTAATAATTCCTCTAGGTCCTTTAATTGCTTACATCAGATGAAATTGATCAGTTATTTGTTCAATCTTTCTTTCTAGCTATACTGTCTCTCCAGTTTATATTAAAATCATATTATTATAATGTTTTTCTTAGAATTATATTATTTTTTAACATAGTTTCAATTCAATTCTATTGAATTCATTTTTTCAAAAGCACCAGATCACAACAACTGTCACCTTTAGTTGTGATCTCGATCCCCAACAATCAGCCAGCTCAGCTACCTTTGAGCAAAGGTTTGGCAACAGTAATTTGCACGCCTGCATGGCTTAAGCCAGAAGAAAACAATCTGCAAATACCAGTAAAAACTGCTGGACATAGGTTCATGTGGTCTTATAATGATGGAGCCATGGCAGTTTCTTTTCCAGTAACTTTTAATAATAATAAAAATAATAATGATAAAAACAGAAATATGCCAAATAACTTCGAACATAAATGATTATACTGAATGCTGGATAAACTCAACATCAAGAACAGGAAAAAACGTCTTAAATGTGTGGTGATGATTAAGATGGGGCACAGAACAAAATCAAAAACGATAATAATTACAGTTTCAATTAAAAAAAATACTAACGTAAGCAAGCAAATTTGTCTCCTTTTCACAATATAGTTTTTTATAGTTTTTGGTAAACATTTAGAAGTTAACTCGGAATTTCATGGGGCATACATGGTGGATGGACACGTTCTCTCTAAAACCTAAGGAGACATGACATTTTACTTCATTTTATGACAGTCAATACAAACGTGATTATTAGTTCTCAAGAAAACCAACAACTGGAACGTAATGGAACGGAACGTCTAATAAAACGTGGCTTCCTCTTATCAGGTTAAGAGATTCTGCGAATGACTTTTTGGAAAGTCTGTAATAGGAACTCCTGTGGTTTATGCAGGTATTCCATAAACCACAGACTCAAAATCAATAAGCTTCACCATTAGCTAGGTTTGTTACAGATTGGAGACTGCAGTTTTTAGGGACATCAGACATAAAGAAAAGGTGACATGGGACAGTTGAAGACAAATGACTCTGTTTCTTTACTGTGACTGTGTGTTTCCTGTTAAATTTGTGCTATATAATCATAATTTCAATTGCTCCAACAAAAGAATTGACCAAATATTTTCAGGTCTGCACTGGCAGACCGCATAGAAAGGAGAGAGTGGACCCAAATGAAGACTAAGGAGACGGAGTAGAACAAAAAACAAGCCTTTTATTTTTGGCTGCATAAAATACAAACTCAAAGAAAAGGGAGACAAAGAATAAACTAACAAAACCAAAACTGGGAAACAACTAAACACTAAGTACATGGAACATGAAGGTGAGACACAAAGGGAAACTTACACTGTAAATCCACAGCAGGATGATCAGGGAAGATGAGGCAGCTGGGGAACACAGGAGGAACTGAACATAACAGGGCAGTGGAAGCAAAATTGAACACAATGAACACATGATGAGAGAGTGTCAACACAAAACAGGAAGCACAACAAACAAACATGGGGACAAAAAAAAAGACACACAGGCTTTAGACTGTGACCAGGAAAGAAACAGACAAGGGGACATGAGTGACTGGGGAGACAGAAAGGGAACACGGATCATGGAGACTAAAGTAACTAAACAAGAAACCTGGAACACAGGGAAGGCACAGTGACAGAAAACTAAAGATAGAAACTGTAAATATAACATAAGCAGAAAACAACTAAGAGAACCAAAACAATGAATGACACCAAATCAAAGAATATTAATAAAACCCCAAAACACAGACATTGACCATGACAAATATGGGGCAACAAAATTACCAATCATTATCGTATCCACTAAAAAATAACTGTATGTAACATGATGACACATTTTCCATTCCTCTAAAACAGGAGTGTCAAACTCAAATACACAGTGGGCCAAAATTCAAAACTGGAACAAAGTCGCGGGCTAACATTAATATTTATTGAAAAAAAAAATCTTCCTCCAGATATAAGAATGAATCTTTTCTTATGGACTCAAATAAGTTTTGCTGGAAAACTGAATATGGAACAAGCAAAGCTTAATACTAAACAATATATATATTAGCTGTATAATACCAGTAGGCCAGCTCTAATAGTAATTTGGTATGGCTTCGCGGGCCAAATGTAATTAGGCTGCGGGCCAAATTTGGCCCGTGGGCCAGAGTTTGACACCTATGCTCTAAAATATGCTAAAGTTAATAAGTACTTCAAGTTACTGATATATACTATGTTTTTTCTTTCCTTTAAAAATTTGAATTGATGCTTTGTTATTATAGTGCAAGTACTGGTAATCAATCAAGTTTTTAGATAATTTAAGTTACAAATTAAATTAAGAATAAAGGGGTCTGGGTTTTATGGTGCTTCACTTCCTTCTTAGAGATGAGCACAGCGACCCCTTGGACTAACCCATCCTCTTTTATCAGGTTCTGCTGCATGAAAGTGGTTTCCATGGGTCATTTTATTGAATACATGCTGATCTCAAGAAGTGCAGAAAAGACGATGACTCCAAGACCACCTATGGCTTGGATGGCTCAGAATGATGTAATTTCCTTAATGGTACCTAAGTATCTTGGTATGTCAGCTTGGCAGCTTTCAACCCAGTGTCAGGTGATCTCAGTATCTGGCCCTTATAGTGTCTTGTTCCAATACTTTGGATGCGTATATATTTGCAAGTACTTCTTGTGGTAATGGGCACATTGCTGAGTGTACATGGGAGCCATATGCTGGTGGTGATGTCTCTTTCAAACATAACTGCCATGCCACAAGAACCTTGGCTACAATGTAAAAACATTAACTCTGAGATGAGGGAAACACATGCTCTTTTTGTTGCCAAAAGACACCTAAAGAAAGAGGACTAAACTCTAAGCCAGCACCATGGTAACTAGGACACTAAATGTTTATCTTTAGACAAAAAATTCCTTGAATTCCTCAGACTGTATTAGTCTCATTGTACCCAACAGCACAGCCATAGTGTTAATCTTGGAACCCAGAAACTTTGGTTCAACCTCCCTGTCCTATATAATAGTAAATATTTTATAATAAATGTAAATATAAGAAGAGATTCATGTGAGGAGAGGAACTGAAGACATGGCATTTGATTTAACTTGTATATAAGAATATGCCTATATAAAACTAAAGACTAAATAATTATACAAAGCTGCAGTTTTGTTAAACATAACATATCATTTATCTTATACAGTACATTAATAGGAGATAAGCTGTTATGCTAAATAATTACTATAAAATCGAATTATTCACATGGTGTTGTTGTAAATGTACATACAGAACAAATAGGTTATACTCACTGATAGTGTTTAAAGTGTCACTTTCCACTTAACCAAATCATACTTGTTAAAGGTTAAAAGAACCAGTAAAATGAACAGGAAACAGAAACATATGTAATACTTATTTTGAAATTACTGACTCGCTCTTTTTTTCCAGGCCTTTTACAATCACTTTCAGCTCTGTAATGGTACAAACTTAATGCAAACTTAATGTATGACTTAAGAAACAAATGACATTAGCCATTTCCATTAAATTAACATTGTAAGATCAGTGAAATGGGCATAAATATTTATTAAACCTTTTCATATATTTCAAACAACACAGGTCTAGAAAGATTTTCTCTGAAGTAATATTGTTTCCTTATGGTTCTTTGTGTCATTAACAGCCTTACACATCAGTTTTCAAAGCTGAGTTGTATTTGTGCTAACTGACTTAGTATAACTCTGAGAGCGTTTCTCCTCTTCCTGGAAGGCAGTCTCCATTGCAGCTAGAATGGATTTGCAGACTTCTTTCTTAAAATCTTTGCCCACAAACACATACAGCAGTGGATTCAGGCAGCTGTTGAGAAAGGCCAAATTGGTGGCCAAAGGGATCCCAATGACACCACTTGAAGTGTCCATTTCTTTCGCCAGCACAATTAGATCCATAATATAAATGGGAGACCAGCACAGAAAAAATGTGATGATAATGGCAACAATGATCTTAAAGGGGCGACCTGATTTCCTTGCCAGTGTGTGGTTTCTTCTGAGATGATGGATTATTACAGCATTACAGGAGACAATGATAGAGAA
Source organism: Haplochromis burtoni (assembly GCF_018398535.1). Classification (NCBI taxonomy): domain Eukaryota; kingdom Metazoa; phylum Chordata; class Actinopteri; order Cichliformes; family Cichlidae; genus Haplochromis; species Haplochromis burtoni. Next base: position 2,181,095 of record NW_024582437.1, read on the forward strand.
TGGGACTGCAAAAAGCACAAGGAAGCGGGCGATGATAATCGGTGGATAACGAAATTGTCGCAGTATGTTGGGAGATTCTGCATTATAGTCATCAGAAATAGCGTAGCTGTTTAAGCAGAGAGTTTTGTTTTCATTCTCACACGCTTGCTCTGTGTCCATGATGATGGAATATGGAAAGCCGATCATCAAAGCCACCCCCCAAACACCCAGAGTCACAAACAAGGCCTTACGTACATTTCGGTTGTTCTGAGCCCAGACAGGCCACACCACAGACACACATCTGTCTGCACTAATCACCACCAGAATGTAGACACTGGCAAACATGTTCAGAATAAGTACCATGGTGTTGAGCTTGCACATGAAGTTGCCAAAAGGCCAGTGGAAGTCTAAAGCAAGGTTTATTACATTGAGGGGTAGAAATGCTACAAAGATGAAGTCGGCCACAGCAAGGTTGAGGTACCAAACTGTGTTTACTGTTTTCTTCATCTTTAGCCCAGTCACCCAGATAACCAGTCCATTCCCGAGCACACCAAGGAGAAATATCAGGAAGTGAAAAATGATAGACACAGTGATGAGAGACTTTCGAATCTCAGGAGTAGTTGTACTGATGTGAATGCAAGAGTTGCTGGTTGAGTTACTGTTGGTCACCTCCATCATTTTCTTGAGACCTGCGGTATTAACATAAAGAAAGAACAGTATTAATGTATGTTAAAGTCAGTTTTAGTTTTTATACTCAATCTAATTACTCTTACATCACAACTTGATGTCAAATGCAAATTACAAAGAAAAGGAATCCTGTTGATATGAGCACTTAAAACATATTTTGCTAAAACAACACAAATAATATTGAGTGTTTAGATTGAGGTACTAAAGTGGATGTAGATTACAATACTGATGAGCCCAAAAGAACCTCAAGAAGAGCAGCGATGATTTCAATTCATGAGTTGATGTAAACAATTAAAATCAGTTAAGTTATCTAATGTACTCTCTCATCTGTTGTCTCTCTGCAGCACAGTATCACTTCCTAATACAACACCTAGTGGTGCTATTCTGTAGTTTATCTGTGTAAACCATTCGATGAAAACCTTTTAGATAATGCCTTATTTTATGCTGTCAACTTCATGTGCTTTATTCATTCATGTAAATATTGAAAATGACAGCTTCAGCCTGGCATTTAATCTATTATTAGACCCAATTGGTTTCTCTCAAAATGTAAAAGAACTCACCCACCGCTTTAACATCACTCTGGATCCTTTTCTGACATATGACATAGAAACTTAACATTTAACTGTAACTGTAACTTCTTTAAACCCTCCTTTTGTCAGATCGTTTCCTAGTAACATTTAAATTTACAATAAGACCAAATACTCGGATGTCTTGTATTTATTATGAAGGTATAGTTTGAAATATAATACTTTTGATTTTGATTTTCCAAACACATTACGTTTTTGTACAAAGTATCAGTATCGGGTCAGTATCGCCGATAGCAGACTGAATTTTACTTCAGATTAATTTAGATCGTAAAGGAAATCAGTGGTATTGCACATCACTACCACAGACGCTGGAGTTTTTGCGCATCGTTAAATGCAGTTTGTTCGACACTGTCCGACAAATTAACTATGACAGCTTATAGGTGCAGACGTCCCGGGCTTGAGCTCCAAACGGAGCATTTACGTAGGGCCCAGTCTCTGACATTTTATATTCATTTTACAGTGAAACAGCTTTGAACCCCCCCC
>NW_024582437.1:2182850-2200035 GCF_018398535.1 Haplochromis burtoni
AAAAACAGTGTTGGGAGTGGAAACGCGAGAAAAAAATGGAGAGGCGCTTTCATTTTGTTCTAATCGCTGCATAGAAATATGACTAAAAGCACGACTCTAAACCATCTGGTCACTCTAAAAAAGAAAATTGGCGGTCTGTGAAGCAACCACAACTTTGTATGCGTCGTGTATCGGGATTCCTCCTGTCCCTCTGATGCTCCAAATTCAATTATAGTCTGTCCTGTTTCAGAGAAATATCTGTATTATTAAGTTTCATAAATATGTAGGGTCTTATCTAAAATCCATGGTGAGGAAGGTCTACGGATAAGAGCCAAAGATACGACTGTGCGCTCACAGCTTTGAGCCATCCACGCACGTCAATTACGCACTACCTCTTAAGGCGTAAAACATAAATGAACACTCATAACAGCAACGATCACAAACGCAAGAGACACAGAATAAGTTTTGCTTTTTCAGAATTAAAGTGATTGAAATGTATTTACCTCAGCAGCCCAAGATACCTGATGTCTTCATTTTCCGTCTGTTAATTAACTAATCAGTGCTCCGTCTTGATGATCAGAAGCCCGCACTGCTAAGCTTCATAAAGCCATCCACTTCTTACGTTACCACTGACCACTGTAACTTTTGCTGGGAATCTAACTTCCTCCGGGGCAGTGTATGTTGAAGTTAAAAGATGAATAGCTATGAAATCACCGCCCACTAGCTAATCAGTTCTCCAGAAAATAGCGCATCTATGGAAAATTCCTCTGACGTCCGTGCGCTGATGGGGTCTAAAGTTTTTCTGTTTCCCTCGTGAATACTGCTATAGTTTCTTACATGGTTCACTGCTACAGACATTCGCTACTGTTTTGGTGCACGTCTCATCTAAATCTCACAACTCATCAAGACAAGTTGTAATTTTTCAGTCAGTGCCAGAGGTGCACAAAGAATAAGCGTTCTTTACCTAAGTAGAAGTACAGATTTTACATATACTGCATACATTTCTACCAGCTTTTGTGTGCAAAGTAACTGAATCTTTTTACTATATTAATATGATAAAATTTCACATTGTAATCCACACAAACCTGTTTATTTTGCTCAGAATTACCACAACTGCTGAGTAGTTTCATGCAAACTTTGAAGAGCACGCAGTATACACCTCAATTTGTATTGCAAGGCATTTCACAATATGAAAGAAAAACATAACACCATATACAGATCTAATATGATTTTAAAATGAGGACTTATGTAAACTTTAAGTTTCCACTTTATCACATGTCACTGAGGAGTTCTTATCTTTCAAAATAACCTCTGTTCTCCTGTCTTTCTTACATCTTTCTCCATCTTTGGGTGAAGTTATCTTGCACTTTTCTCTCCCTGGGAAATGCAGCAGCTGGATCTTTGACTTGCACTATATGACAAATGGCATAACAGTTGTTTGCTTGCTGATATTGTTAAGCTGATACAATGTTGCATTTGAAAGTACAGGACACTTAAAAACATTGCTCATAATGTGAGTTGGGTACAGTCTGACCAGCTTTAGTGGCACAATGATATGATCTTTGCACAAATGCTGTCCTCTTTATTAAGTTTTTTCTTAAGCTGTGTGAAGTAATTTCAGCTGGTGGGCAGGTTGTTTACTGCCTTCTCTGCATAAATGTTTGTGTCTTCCATTAAACCTTCGTCACTGTTCTTGGCTTACTGGTGTGTGACAGTGCGTCTGCTGTTATCAGGGGAGTGTAAAATAAAGTAACTGTTAGTGGTATGTAATTCCACAATTTTTGGTGTCAATCTGATTTCAAGTAAGTAAAAGTGATAGTGGTGTGTTATGATTTATGTGATATATAAGTAATTTGCCAAGCTTGAACATATTTTAATAACCTCTAAATCACTGTGGTTTTTACTTTCCAAAATAAGTAGTGAACCCAATAAAATATATAATATATGATTTCCGAATATCATGATTATTTTTAGGGCTCTATCAGTGGTATTCACTTATAGTGTTTTGCTCACAGGAGTTGCCCACAGCATTTGTTTGCAGTGAATTGCTTCAGACAGCTCACTGAACTGTCTGCTTGTAAAGTTGCCTGGCTATAGCAGCTGTGTGTGGGTCTTTGCCCAGGATTGTCCTGGGGGCTCAGGCTGCCACAAGAAGTGTTGTCTGTCATTCCCTCTATGGCAGCTTTTTGTTTTTTTGTGGCAGCCTTATCTCAAACAGGCTTTATTATTTCTGCCCTAATCAGAGACATAAAGGTAATTTGGTTTGATGGTTGTGGGCAGCTTTTTCCTGTTTTCATGTCTCATGCTAAAGAACAATTTAAATCCAGTTTCTGTATGGTGTTCATGCTATCTTCATAAATGAGACCCTTCCTCTGGTTTTTGTGCTCTGCTTTCTTGTTTTCCTTGTGATGTAATTAGACAACCACCTGTTTGACTGTGGGCAGCACTGTCCTGGTTTCACCTTTCATACTACATAAATAAGCAGTTTCAGTGTATTTGAAATTGAATTGATAAAGACAGTTTCAGCGATATAATCATATACAGCTGCAAAAAAGTATCACTTAACCTACATTGTGGCCATAAAATATAGAAGTTACAATCCCCATCATTTTGAAAAGAAAGTCCATGTGGTCTGTTTGCCCACAACCCCACAAATGTGGCATAAATAGAAAGCCCAGGATGACCCATTGACAGTACAGCATTACTCATATAGATTGCATAAATGCTGCTTGATAGTTTCAGACATATGTCCCTGAGATAAGACAAAAATTTATTGCTGGGTCTTAGGAGGATAAAGATATTTTTAGTGGCCAACACGGATGGGATTGTTTACAATGCATGTACAAAAACACCAAGTCATTAAGATACTTGCAAAACAGGTATTTTTAATTTTACATAACCCTTTAATAAATACAGCTGAGTAGTCTACGAATATAAGCAAATATATTACAGATAAAAACAAACAGAAATCACTATTTGGCAGCTGAACACTTTTTGGAATAAACCCTGGTACACTGGTACATCTATAATTGTAATTCATTTGACTCATGTAACATCCAGGGGAAACCCCAGGTTAACTTAGCAAATTAATAACCAGCTTAATGTGACCGCTTATCCTGACTGCCAATATTAGAGAAAAGGAAATATATCCCTGGTATGCTAAACTCATATCACAGTTGAGGGTTACAGTAACAGAGCCTAAAGAACTTAACATGTGAATGAATCAGAATCAGAATATTTCATTAATCCCTGAGTGAACTATGTGAGATTTTAAACGTGTATAATGTCCGCTTATAGTTTGCGAGCTATTCCAACCAGCTGATGTGCAGAATTTTAAATTCTTAATAGTTTGAAGTAAATGTTTCATGTGCTGATTCATTTTCTAACATTTATCTGGTCCTCAAGATAATAATTCATAAATTGTTTAAACATTTTTCTATTGGGATGTCACCATGAGTGGTAATTTGGATTTGATACAAATAAATATAGTATATAAGTAGTCCATTTAAATAGCTTTATACTTTAAACATTTAACTATTTTTTTTCATACTGTAAACAACCTACTTATTTACCTTCAAGAGCAGAGTTTCCTTTTGTGGTGTTCCCCTACTGGTCTTTCTCAGTGACACATGAACAAAGATTTTAGTGGGTAGCAAAGTTTGTGTTTTTACTTTTGATTTATATTTCACCAATGTAGTGTTACTGGTCCATTTGTAGAATTTTTTTCCCTGACGAACAATTGTAACATTAGAAATGATTTGTTAGCTTTGTGCATCTCTGTAATGCTTCTTCTGAGATACTGTGAAGGCTGGTAGGACTGAGGCATAGTTCACAGCAGAGCTGGTCAGAGAAAGAGAAGTGGTACAACCCACACTTTCAGTCTTATTTGCTTAACTTCGGTCTGAGGGACCCAGGGTCCTTGAGCAGTGTGGTGTCATATGCCGTGGGAGTGTCTGGTCGGGTGTGGTCCAGGTTCCTGTTGCCCATTCCCTGGGGTTGAGTTGGCCAGCTAATAACCTGCTTCCAATTTCCGGGCCTCCATGTGGAGGGTTTTTAAGCCAGCGCTGCCTGCCACTCCTCGCCAGTTCGTCTTGCTACCACTAGTAACTTGGCCTCCACTGTGTTTGGCATCCGTCTGCCTGGATCTTGGATTAATGTGTTCTCTGTCTCCAGTGTTATCCAGATACATCACCTGTCGTGCTCATTAGCAGAGCTGGTTCTTTTTTCACCCCGTTCTCCAGTCTGCCTAGAACCCTAGGGCTACATACTCACCATCTCCTCAGCCTTCCCTCCTGCCCGTGCTTTAATGGTGGATCTCTCTCCTCTGAACACCCTGGAACCTGGACCAGCTGATCCCTGGGACGCTCCCACGGCAACCCCTCCTCTGCCTAATAGCTGGTGTTTCCAAGTAAGAACAAGACTCTCCACTAGAACCACTCACCTCAGCCCTTTAATTGTTTCCCAGATCAGTAAAACCTCTCTCCTGTGTTTGTAGAAGTTCCCGCCCGTGTTCTCCTTGTGTTCCATGTCCGTTTCTCCGACCTCCGGTCTCCCTCAGTTCCTGCGTATAGTTTCTGCTAGACCCAGCCTTGTTTAAGTACTTTTCCCTTCAATAAAATCAATCAATCAATCAATCAAGGCTTTATTCGCCACGTGCAGGTTGCCCTGCAGTGAAATAGGACCCCCCCCCCGACCTTACACACACAACACAGACATCACATGGGGATACAGGTCGGAGATCGGTAGCGTTACAGAAAAAACACTGAAATATACACTACAATGGGAAAGTACAAGAGGAAAAAAAGAGACCTCTACTCATGCTGGGCTCCTGGGAGGACAGCATGAGAACAGGAAACAAAAAAACTCCTCTGCACAAAAAAGCACATAAATGTCCACAGCACAACATTATGGAACACGTGACAAGCCACAGGGTTGGGTGGGGGGTGAGGAGTAATCCGAAGCAAACACAGCAGCCATCCTGCCCAGCGCTACCATTCCAGCGCGGGCTCAGACCCGTCGTGTTCCCAGGAGGGAACAAGCATCGAAGGCGTTTGGAAAGGGAGGGGGGATGAGTGTGTGCATATCAGTGTATATGTATGTGTGTGCGTGTACATAGTTCGAGCAATTGAGTCTGCTCTTGAGCCCACAGCATTCTTGTTTGTGACATGTGGACTCAATTATTATTATGTGTTTTCGCTGCATTGTGCTGCTGTGTGTGTCCACATTTGTATGTATAGGCAGGCATGTGTGTGTGCAGTGGTATTCTGACAGGCACCTTCAGGCCTGGTGGGTGTGGCCCTGCTAGGGGGGCTGGCCACACCTGGAGACCATGCCAAGCTCGTTGGGTGAGCTATTTAAGAGCATGAGGAAGCTCCTAAGGGCAGGGGATTGTTGAGTTAGACTCCATGTTAGTGGTTCTAGTGTTAAGTGTATGCCTGCTGGAGTTTGGTGTCCTGACAGCTGCGTCTGTTGTTTTTCGTCAGGAGGAGAGCGTACCACAGGACTGCAGTATGCACAGGGTGTGCGGAGACACGGGAGCAGAGAGCAAGGAGTACAGACACTTGGGAGAAGGCACAACACAGGAGTTGAGGGAGCGCACTAGAGATTTATTTACTTCACTATAAATAAAAGCACTATTCCAGGATTTCGGTCCCTTCTCCAAATGGCAAACCATGGCAGGTATTTGCTAGAAAGCCAGTCAGAAAGTTAAGCAATGGATTAGGCTGGACAGCCTATCCAGCTGATGAGGCTTAAAGGACATATGCAGCTGATTGTTATGGGCATAGAAATGATAAGAAATGTCACTAAAAGATTGAATAATACTGGCTAAAGGAAGCACATAGAAAGAAAAATAATTATGGACCCAAAACTGAACCCTACAGAACCCCACAGGTTAGGGAGGCAGTGTTAGAGGTGAACTTGTCAGTCCTATACCAGCCAAAACCTCAAGCCTGTTAAGTAGAATTTTGTGGTCAATGGTATCAAAGGCTACACTGAGATCAAGCAAAATGATCACAGAGCAATTCCCTGCAGCAGCCATTAAAAGATCATTATAGACCCTTAAGACAACGGTCTCAGTCGAGTGCTGCTTTTGAAAGCCAGGTTGAAAAGGGTAAAAAGTCTTTAATCTGCATAGTAAGATTCTGAACATGATTTTCTACATTTTTTTTTCTAGTAATTTGCTTATAAATAGCAATTTTTCAAATAGGCTGATAATTAGAACTGGGATAGAGAGTCTGTTTTTTCAATAGAGGAGTCACCTCAGCATGTTTAGAAATAGGACGGAAGCAAGCAACTGGGCAATTTTAATACACTGCTCCTGTTGTCAGTTTTGGTGTTTTGGTGATTTCTAATCTTTAGGTTTTGCTTCTTTGCCTCCCTTGTGTTCCTTGTGTTACATCTAGTTATCCTGGTCTCTATGTTTGTGTATTCCATGTTTTTCCTCCAAAAGTTCATTCTGTTCATCTGGACATAGCGTTTCGTGGGAGAAACGTTTCGTCACTCATCCAAGTGACTTCTTCAGTCTCACCTGAGATTCAGCCTCAGATGCTGACAAAACAGGATTATTACTAAAAGTCTGCAAATGGGCTCTTCAGTTAAAGGCTTCCGGGCAACAAAAATCCTCCAGAAGGCACAGCATCATTTGCGTCTCAACTGTTCCGATACTCCTGACACGTATGGGATCACCACAGGTTTTCAGTGTTGGGTAAGTTACTTTAAAATAGTAACTGAGTTACATTACTAGTTATGCGGATCTAGCAAAGTGTTGCCAGGGGGGCAGGTAGGGCATTAACAGGGAATGGGGGGCACAAAGAAATACTTTTCTTTCTTATTCTCATTTAAAATGTCTAGCTTTTAAAAAATAATTATTGAATCTTACAACAAACGATTGATAGATTGATGCATATATACCATCAGAACAGTGTACATCACTGTCACAACAGTGTTTATTTTCATTCAAAGGCTTTATGATTTTTCCTATAATGGTGGGCCGGTCTCTAGTCAAAATGCCCGGGCCAATTTTCTGTCCCAGTCCAGCCCTGTATGCAGCTCATCTGCAGTCTGGTGTTACCTACATCTTCCTATTCAGAAGGCAGAATTTCAGAGTTCTGAGTACAATCGAAAGCACCACGACTGCAGTTTTTGTGTTGGATGTAAAAGGCGCACATGACGCTGTGACGTAGGCTAGAATCATGGCAGCAGTCAATGACGGTCCAGGCGTGGGATTTCTCTCGTGGAAATATGCACATTATCTTTTCCTTTCTATTGGTAGGTGGCACAGTGCACTGTGGCAAGTAAGCAAGCTAGAAGACTGGCAAAGTTATGGAAGAAACACATTAACAAGAGAATTCTGAGTAAAACCAAAGTTACTTTCCCTAGTAACTAGTTACTTTGAAAGTAACGAGTAACTTGAAGTAACTGAGTTACTTTTGAGAGAAGTAACTAGTAATGTAACTAAGTTACTATTTTAAAGTAACTTACCCAACACTGCTCATAACACAGTTCTGAATTGTATTCAGACAGGACTGAGGAGAAAGAAAATGAAAAAACATATAAAAAATGACAAAAGGGTTGGGAAGGGAGTGCGATGGAAAGCACCGGGCATTAGCCCAAGGGTCCTTCCCTTCTGTAGGCACACCACCTGCAGGAGGTGCCGTAGGGTTTGTCTACTGCATACATATGTTATGTCATTTTAAGACAGATTTGGCCAAGACAGCAGCAAATATATATATGTAGTAAATATAGCATCACAGCTCTATAACCTCTTAAGACAATTAAAGGGGGGGGGGAAGAAGCGTGTTGCATCAAAATGTCTTCAATATAGACACATAATTCCCAGGTCAAAATGGGAGATGCCCCCTAAGGTGGTCCAGAATGACCGAACTTAGATCCTGTGGGACTTCCAGATACAGATGGACAAAAATGTTGATAGCTAACCAACCATTTATAGGCTGTGTCCAAATTCAGGGGAAGGATGCTCCGAAGGATCCTATGATCATTCGACGGCCGGGTAGGACGGAAGTGAGCCGCTGTGAAATTGGACATCCTTCTAGCCTTTGTTCAAGTCCGTCCTTACTTCTGTTTTTTCTGCTCACTAATGCCACAGCGCGAAAACTTTCAAATTGTTGTCTGCTACAGAGTTACAAGTATTATATTAGTAGTAATATAGCATCCACCATCTCCTGCTTGCATATTTCTGAAAACATCGTACTGGTGTAGATTGAGCCAGCCCTGCAAACACTGTGGATGGACGATGCAGTGGACAGTGGGAGGAAGCATCCTAAAGCTCTCTTTGCAGACAACCCTGTGTGATTCTCCACTCTATCTTATTCAGTCCCCAAAAATCTATGCAAGGCTGAAGTGTCTTATCCTTCTTTTCAACAAAAAAGAACTCCGCACCCAAGGGCAACGTGGAGGGTCCAGTTATACCAGTTGCCAATGAATCAGTGATGTAATGTTCCATGGATTCTTGCTCAGGCTTAGAAATGTTGTAAAGCCGCCTAGTGGGCAAGGGAACACCAGGGATCAGATCAATCCTACAGCTGTACAGCTGGAGTGCGGGAGAAAGGAGGCCTTCTCTTTGCTGTATACCTGGGCCAATATAATGCTAACATTGAGCTAACCATTAAATACCTAGGGCAAATAACCAAGGTTTCAGGATATGTTGATGTGTTTACGTGTGATGTACATGATAGTGAATGGCTTAGTGTTTAGTACTGTAAAGGCAAGTCATTTATAGCAGAAATGTAATATTTTGTTTTTCATTTCTGTATTACAGTTTTACAGTGCTTACAGTAACCATCTAAAATGTACCTGCTGACTCCTGGATGTTTATTGTGGACCTGTTATGCTATCTGCCAGTCTAGAAACCAGCTTTACACCCTAGTCAGGGCAGAATAACCCTTAATTCCCTAATTACATCCTTAGGTAAAAAAAAAAAAATGTACATGAAGAGAGATAAATGGAAAAGTCAGTTTAAAAAAATAAAATGAGCAATAGTTTGTAGGCAGAGCATAACTCACATCTCCTGGCTTTACTTTTTCTGCATAAAACAACTGTAAAAGTTTATTCATCTCGTTAATAGCCTTACAACTCTTTGCACCCACTTCTGAGCATTGGGTTGGAAGGTATAGGAGGACCACGTCTCTTCCTGTATGGAAAATGTTTTGTCTGTTTTTTTTTAATTCTCGTGGGAAACTGAACAGCTGGCAGTTGTTAAACAGAGCATCAACATTTTCTCTAAGTCTTTAATCGTTGTGTCTTTGGTGGAAATGCATTGGAAACTTGTCACTTTTCTGTCTTCTGGATCAGACTCTATTCCTTTGTTCAAAAGGAATTCCTCCTGTTTTTGTGTTACGCTCTGGTCATTTCACCTCGAGGTAAATGTGTTTCTCATAGAAATAAATGGGGACGAAGTAGCAGGTGGATATTATGCAGACTGCAGGACCTTAATGATTTTGAATAATCAAGATGAAGTATTCCTGCTGCTTTTTACCTAATCTGACAGCAATAATGTGTGTGCGCTTATTTTGCCCACAGGCTAAGAACATTTCATCTTATAAACACTATAAATCTTGTTTCATTTGTTTACTTACTCTTGATAATATTTGGCTTTGGAAATCTGCCAAAAGTACTTATGCTTCAGAAATGACAAATGATTTCACCCTTGCCTGTGTAATTGTAATTGTAAGAGAGGGCAAATGTCAGAGGACACTGACTTTTGCAACTTAGTCATGTGCTGCTGTGTTTTGTATTATTAACATGTGTTCTGTTATTGGCTATTTGATAATAATCTTCTTGTGTTAGATGTATTACATATGGGATCAATTCATACACATTTGACACTTCATTTATAAATGCAGAATAACAAAAAAGATGGTTGTTTTGTGCATTCATGTAGTGATCATGAAATTTACGTTATATGTGCATAGGCAGTTAAGTCATAAAATACTCTGGCCATACTAATTTAATGATGGTAAGCAAAAAAATAAAAAAAATCACAATTGTCATTGTCAATAGGGAGTCAGTAGGGATGGATACACACACACACACACACACACACACACACACATATATATATATATAGGTGTGTGTGTGTGTGTGTGTGTGTGTGTGTGTGTGTGTGTGTGTGTGTGTATACACATATGTGTGTGTGTGTGTGTGTATGTATATATATGTGTTCTGAATATACTTTTTAACATACACATACAGTCCCGATTGAAAAATAGCAAGAAATTATGTTTTGAATGGTTGGATCTTAACAAGGTTCCAAGTAGAACTTCAACATGCAACAAGAAGAAATGGGAGTGAGACAAAAAACATTTTTTTGAGCATGCACTTTATTGAAAACAACACTTGAACTGAAACGGGCTTTTCAAATTTTAGGACCACACCCTCAAAAAACCCCCTGTAAACCCCCCAAAGCAGAAATCAAAGTTCCAAACATGAACTTAGTAATGAGTAGCTCCACCGTTATTATTGATCCCTTAAAAACTTTGTTGTGGCATGCTTGATGCAAGTATTTCCATGAAGTAAGTGGGAACATTTCTCCAAGTGGTGAAGATTGCCGCACAAAGGGCATCTACTGTCTGGAACTGTTGTCCATTTTTTTTAAACTTCCCTTGTCATCCATCCCCAAAGGTTCTCAGTTGGATTTAGATCAGGGGAACACACAGTATAGTCCAAAAGAGTAATCTTATTCTCCTGGAAGAAGTCCCTTCTCCTGCAGGCATTGTGTAATATAGCGTTGATCTGTTGAAAAACCCAGTCATTACCACACAGACGGGGGCCCTGAGTCATGAGGCATTCTCTCTGCAACATCTGGACATAGCCAGCGGCTATGACCTCCTGCAACCCCCTCGTCAAGCTCCATTGTTCCACTGAAAGAAAAAGCACCCCAGACCATTATGGCATCCCCTCCACTGTGGCACATAGAAAACATCTCAGGTGGGATCTACTTGTCATCCCAGTAACACTGGAAACCATCAGGACCATCAAGGTTACATTTTTTCTCATTGGGAAATAAAACTTTCTTCCACCTCTCAGTGTCCCATGTTTGGTGCTTTCTTGCAAAGACCAAACAGTCAGTTCTGTGGCGTTCAAGAAGACGAGGCCTTTGAAGACGGTTTTTGTTTTTGAAGCCCTTCAGTCTCTGATGGTTGTGGGGCTGCATTCGGCACCACTAATGGTCTTAATTTGTGTTGAAGATCGTTCAGTGTCTTGACTAGGGATGGGTATTGATAAGATTTTAACGATTCCGATTCCATTTTCGATTCTGTTTAACGATTCGATTCTTTATCGATTCTTTTTTTTTTTTTAAAAAAGGAGAACACTAAGGTCGATTAGCTTAGAACTTTGTTTTATATCTTCTCTTTGAACAAGATAGAAATTTAGGAGTAACATGGCCTTACAAACCCAACAGTGAGATCTTAAGAGATCCAGCCTACGGCTCTTCAATGGGGTGTCACAGGGTCCCCAGGAAAAAAAATTGTAAATGTAAAATAATAAAATAAATATTCTTGTGAGACATATCACATATTGACGGGGTCGGGTTATGTTAAAAAGTATAAATTGTTATACTTTGTTCATTGGTTCAAAGGTACCCCACACTTCTTTTTTTGTTTGCTTGTTTGTTCTGGTGTATTTTTCATTTGAACTGTTACTCTGCCAGAGTACTCATATTTACAAGATGGCATTGAACGCCCCATTGGTGTATCAGGAAAACTATTTTGTACGTATGTTCCTTGAAGGGGATTGAAGTCGTTCTTTTTTCCACCGCAGCGAAGGGCTAGGAGTAGGAGAGGAGCTGCTGTATGTTTTTGTTATCGAATCGATCTGATTGTGAAATAAAGCATATGCAGTGAGAAAGCAACTCCAGGAGTCATCCCTGCCTTAAAGCTGCAACATTCTTCTGTAGCAATAACAAAGTATAACATAAATTGTTCTGTGGCAATTACACAAGAATATCCAGTAATGTCCCTGCCTACAATTAAACACATTCACTTACCAAAAATCGGGGGCATCTGCTGTGGCAAATGGGTGCAAGCCTTTGACCACAAACTTAGACACTGCTCGGTGACATTCGTCTATCCTGGCCTGAAAGGAGACGCTACCGGTAGACTGCAGCGAGAACTGCCAGCGAGCGCCAGCCAGACTCTGTCTGTCTCTCTCATCATGGTCACCTACATGTACAGTAATGGCAGGTCTTGTAATAAGGCAGATTGCGCTAACATAATATGCACTGTTAGTTGATTATTTACCTGCCGCATTAACGGGAGAGGACGTGCAAACGTTAGCGCTGCTGCTGGGTTGAGAGTCACGAGTCCGGAGCGGAATTAAAAACGCGTGTCATCGCGTGTTTTGTGAGCAAATGCTTTTGCATATTCGTAGTGTTTCCTCCCTTAAATGAAATATCTACTTTGCAAGTTGCCCTGTTGTCATCCGGTTCTCATAAAGTATAACCAAACTTTTGAGCGTTTGAGCCGCCTAGCGCCGTGTTTCCTGCCAGGTAAATGACGCTCCGCAACGTGGTGACTCATTCGGGGCGACTGGAATCGATAAGGGAATCGTTTGCAAAAATGCAAACAATTCCAAGGAATTGAAACAGTGGGAACCGGTTCTCAACAAGAACCGGTTTTCGATACCCATCCCTAGTCTTGACGGACAGCCAGTTGGATCCTTAGACTCAGTGCTGGTGAAATTTCTTCAGGTCTTCCACTTGCCTTTTTTGTTCCATAACCTGCAGGATTATTTAAGAAATTCCAAATGACTGTCTCACTCTCACTTGCATCCCACCTTAGCAGCAATGGTGCACTGCGAGAGACCCTGCTTATTCAGTTCAACAACCCAACCACGTTCAAAAAGGGAATGTTCTTTTGCCTTTGCCATCAGAATGTCATGACAATGTGACTACCTGACAGAAAATGACAATGAATCCATGTTTTTGCACAGATTTGGCTTTTTAAAGGCTGTAAAACAGTTGATCAGCTGTAAAACAACTGGTTTCAGTTTAAGTGTTGTTTTCAGTAAATTGCATGCTCAAACTAATGTTTTGTCTCACTCCCATTTCTTCTTGTTGCATATTGAAGCTCAAACCTTGTTAAGATCCAACTATGCAAAATATGATTTTTTTATTTTTATTTTTCAAGTACTCTTAAACTTTTGATCGGGACTCTATATATATACTATCTTAGGTATGTCTTAGATGGACGTACAATGGTTCTTCGTTTATCGTGGGAGTTACGTTCTAAAAATAACCCGTGATAAGTGAAATCCATGAAGTAGCCAACTTTATTTTTTACAATTCTTATAGATGTTTTGAGGCTGTAAAACCCCTCACTAGACACTTTATACAATTTATACTCAGGCACGAACATTTTCACACCTTTCTCTCTTGTTTAAACACTCAACACAATTTAAGTGAGATCAAACCATTGAACAGTTTTAAATATCCAATGATTAGTGGTTCAGAATGTGCCTTGTTTTCCCCAACACTGGGATGCTCTTTGCTATTTTTGTTTTTAGATTTCTAACATGAGGCTTCCAGCAGATTTTGCAGTCTGACGTCACACCCCTTCTATAATATTTTTTCTGATTATAAATCAAACATTCTAGACGTGGTAGAAGTGGAGACTATATAGACTTTATAACCTTAATTCTTTATTTGTAACAGGGACAATGCATTTTAATAAACATTGCTTTAAATGTACCAGATTTAGCTATGAGCCAATTTTTTTATCTGTAGTTCCCAGACAGAAAGAAAAGATAACAGAAACATAAGCAAAGGTTGCAGGGCATAGACCCTTATCGTGATGGAGCCGAGGCAGTTTGTTTTCGGTAATCTCTAATGAAAAAGGAAAATATAAACAAACATAAATGATTATGATACTGAATGCCTGATAAACATCTAAAACAGGAAACAAAGTCTTAAATGTTGTTGTGATCATAAAAGATGGGATCAGATACTGAACAAAACTAAAAATAGATATATATTTAGTAAAACTAAATACTAACATATGCAAGCAAATATGCAAAACATTTTCTCTCTCTCTTTTTTAAGATGCCTAAATTAAGACTAAAACTAAATGGCATTTTAGGCAAAAGAGGGAAATGTCACAATTAACAATGGTGGAAAAGACTAAGGTGAGAAGAGTGCAATTGAATTTAAGTTATACAGTATATAATAATATGTAAAAATAAATAATAAATAATTACACAAAGCTGCAAATGTTAAACATGATAAAACACAACAACCATAACTCTTATGTCATATATTAACAGGGAATATGCCAGACTGCTGTTATGCTAAATAAGTAAGAAAAAATATGAAAATTCACATGATGGTCTTACAAGGAACTCAGTGGTATTCTGGTCATAATAAATATATTGACTGAATGTGTTATCTTTATTATATAGTTAATAGTTTAAATGCCCACCTCTCTTACCTAATATGGCATTTGTGGGACAAGTCACATGTCCAAGTGTTGTGTTACACAAAGTCGACCAGAAACAAATGTAATACTTATTTTGAAATTACTGACTCATTCTATTTTCCAGGAAGTGGCATTTTACAACCACTTTTAGTTCCATAATCGTACAAACATAGCACAAACTGCAACTGTGAGTTAAAGAGACATGAACAACTTTAGCTACTGCCATCTAATTAACATTATAAGAACAGTTATATTTTTATACAATTCAAACAATCAGGTTTAGAAAGATTTCCTCTGGAGTAATGTTTCTTTTGTTTCTTTGTTTCTTTAAGTCATTGCAAGCCTCGAACATTAGCATTTAAAACTGAGTTGTATTTGTGTTTACGGACTTATTGTAAGTGTGAGAGTGTTTCTCCTCCTCCTGGAGGACAGTTTCGAATACATTCATAATGGATTTGCAGACTTCTTTCTTAAAATCTTATTCCATAAACACATGCAGCAGTGGATTCAGGCAGCTGTTGAGAAAGGCCATATTGGTGGCCAAAGGGATGCCAATGATACAATTTGAAGTATCCATTTTTTTTTAGCTTTCACAATTTGATCCATAATATGAATAGGAGCTCAGCACAGAAAAAAAGCTGATGATAACAGCAATGGAACGACTCAACTAGGTGGCCAGTGGTTTCTTTTGAGATGATTGTTTTGATTGTGACAACATAAGAGGAGACAATGACAGTAGATGGGACTGCAAAAAGCACAAGGAAGCAGGCGATGATAATTGGTGGATGATGAAATTGTCGCAGTATATTGGGAGATTCTGCATTACAGTCATCAGAAACCGCGTAGCTGTTTAAGCAGAGAGTTTTGCTTTCATTCTTACACGCTTGCTCTGTGTCCATGATGATGGAATATGGAAAGCCGATCATCAAAGCCACCCCCCAAACACCCAAAGTCACAACCCTTACATACATTTTTTTAAATCACCACCAGAATGTAGACACTATCAAACATGTTCAGAATAAGTACCATGGTGTTGTGCTTACACATGAGTTTGCCAAAAGGCCAGTGGAAGTCTAAAGCAAGATTTATTAAATTAAGGGGTATAAATGCTACAAAGTAGATGAAGTTGGCCACAGGTTGAGGTACCAAAATGTGGGTACTGTTTTCCTTATCTTGAATCCAGTCGTCCAGATAACCAGTACCATTCCTGAGCACACCAAAGACAAATATCAGGAAGTGAAAAATGTTAGACACAACAATGAAAGACTTTCTAATTTCATGGTTGTACTGGTGTTAATACAAGAGTTAATGGTTTGTTATTGTTGGTCTCCATCATTTTCTTGCCAAAGTCAGTTATAGTTTGGTTATACTCAATTAATTAGCCCCAAATAATTACTTGATGTCAAATACAGTTGAAGTTACGAAGAAAATGAATTTTGTCGACATGAGCCCCCAGTGCTAAAACAACACGAATAGTGATCCAGATTAAGGCACTAAACTATGCCAAATTACAAAAATTACAGTAGTAATGAGTAAAAATAAATAACTAAAAGTTAATAAGAGCAGTAATAATGTCAAGTTATGAGGTTAATTAAACATTTTAAATGTTCAAAGTTATCGAAAATTTATCTAGAGGCAAATTATAATACAAATATAGGGCGTTACTACAAAGTGAATCAATATATTCAAGGTTCATTCCATGTATTTGAGTTTTATTCAATATATTCAAAGTTCATTTTATTTATATTTATTTATATTTATGTTTATTTGACTAGATTTTATCTTAATCTGAATAAATGTCTCTGAGAATATGCATTTAT
Organism: Haplochromis burtoni; assembly: GCF_018398535.1. Taxonomy (NCBI): domain Eukaryota; kingdom Metazoa; phylum Chordata; class Actinopteri; order Cichliformes; family Cichlidae; genus Haplochromis; species Haplochromis burtoni. Next base: position 2,199,082 of record NW_024582437.1, read on the forward strand.
ATTTGCTTTCAGGTGCAACTGTGTGGCTGAACACAAAACTGTGCTGAAAACAAAACTGTTCAAAATGCATGTTTCATTAGTCTTATATATTTGTTTGTGTTGTGTGTTTATTTATTTACACAGGATAATTACATGTCATCTTATAAACACTGTATTCTCTTAATTCACCCTTTATTTCACTTGTTTGCCTACTTTTAATAAATAGTTTTGGCATAAGAAGTGCACCAAAAATGATTATACTTATAAATGGCAGATTTAACCATGCACTTCTTGTCTAGTCAACACATAAGAGAAACAAAGCGCATTTTGTCTGATTTTCTTAATTTAGTTATTAGAAGTTGCAACTCAATCATGTGTGGGGGTGCCATGATGTTTTGGTATGCAAACAGCTCCCTCTACTGGTTGATGTTATAATAATCAGTCTTTTCTGTTACTTGTTTTTTGATAGTGATAAGCTGCTGTCATCAGATGCTTCTTGTACTGTCTTTCCCTCTTCACACTGCACAGAAGAGGAACTGGCAGCAAGGTTCAACACTTTTCTTCCATCAAGACTCTGAAGACCATTACTCTTTGTCCACAGGTTTAATGATGTAGAAAGTGTGAAACTGAAACAAACATAACACAATTACAATTACAGCATATTCTTTAAATCTTACATATACACTGTACCTACAAGTCTACAATAATCTAAATCAACGTAGCGTAGCACTTTAGCTGCAAGAATAAGCATTAGCTGTGCTCTAAACATGTGGCTTCAACAACGTATCAAAGTTACACATTAAATTTCCCTCATGTCACAAAATACAACCACAGAACTACAGATAAGTATCAAATAAACAATATACATACAGACGATGCTCCAAAAGACGAAGGATTGAGGGCAGATGCATGTGGATTCATGGCAGTCTCCTTGGCCATGTGCAAACTTCACTAAACCTTACTACTTCCTGCTTC
>NW_024582437.1:2200060-2228332 GCF_018398535.1 Haplochromis burtoni
TCCCCTCTACTGGTTGATGTTATAATAATCAGTCTTTTCTGTTACTTGTTTTTTGATAGTGATAAGCTGCTGTCATCAGATGCTTCTTGTACTGTCTTTCCCTCTTCACACTGCACAGAAGAGGAACCGGCAGCAAGGTTCAACACTTTTCTTCCATCAAGACTCTGAAGACCATTACTCTTTGTCCACAGGTTTAATGATGTAGAAAGTGTGAAACTGAAACAAACATAACACAATTACAATTACAGTATATTCTTTAAATCTTACATATACACTGTACCTACAAGTCTACAATAATCTAAATCAACGTAGCGTAGCACTTTAGCTGCAAGAATAAGCATTAGCCGTGCTCTAAACATGTGGCTTCAACAACGTATCAAAGTTACACATTAAACTTCCCTCATGTCACAAAATACAACCACAGAACTACAGATAAGTATCAAATAAACAATATACATACAGACGATGCTCCAAAAGACGAAGGATTGAGGGCAGATGCATGTGGATTCATGGCAGTCTCCTTGGCCATGTGCAAACTTCACTAAACCTTACTACTTCCTGCTTCATGTGATGTCACCAGGTATCAGAACTATTAAAGGGACAGCTGCACTAACACTATCAGCACACTCCCCGCCTGGCATGATAGAATGCCACAACTAACATACAATACAGAACAGTTATACATGGTTATATATGTATATAGATATAGAGTAACAGTTCAGTCTTTGTCTGGATGTAACAGAAGAATGAGCTCCGACACAGGTCTCAAAAATACTTTTGTCCCATCTTGCCTGGATACCTTCACCTCCGCTGTGCGGACCTTATTGTCCTGGCTAGGGAAGACTTGGGTGATTACTCCAAGAGGCCATTCATTTCTCTTGAGCTGCTGATCTCTGAGAAGTACAATGCTCCCAGGCTCCAGATTGGGTTGACTGTCCTGCCACTTTCTTCTTGGCTGCAGTGAAGAAAGATACTGTCGTCTCCATTTGCTCCAGAAAGTCTGGGCCAGATGCTGCACCTGACGCCATTGTTGTTTACACATATCTTTGACATTGGAGTCTTCAGGTGGAGCTGATGGAGTGCCCATCTTCTGAGTTAAGAGAGTGGCTGGGGTTAGTAGAACTGGGTCACTTGGATCAGTAGATACTGGTATGAGAGGCCTGGCATTGATAATTGCCACCACTTCTGCCATCAGCGTAGTAAGGACCTCATGCGTCAAGTTTGATGTCTCAAGATGCAGGAACATTGAATTGAGGATTCTTATGGCTATTCGTATCATCCTCTCCCATGCGCCACCCATGTGAGACGCATGTGGAGGGTTAAAGACCCATGCACAACCTTTTCCAGCTAGGTACTTCTCAACAGACGTGGAATCAATATTGGATGGAATCTTTAGTTCAGCTGACGCACCCACGAAGTTTGTGCCTCTGTCCGAACCTATTTGTTTCACAGGACCTCGAATAGCTAGAAACCTCCTGAGGGCATTGATGAAGCATGAGGTGTCCAGAGATTCTATGACCTCTTTGTGGACTGCTCTAATGGCCATGCAAGTGAATATAACTGCCCATCTCTTACTATGGGCGAGACCACCTCTTGTACGCCGTGCAACAACACTCCATGGGCCAAACACGTCCAGTCCAACGTAGGTAAATGGAGGTTCCATAGAGAGGCGATCTGATGGCAGGTCAGCCATCTTTTGTTGTTCAGGGAGGCCGCGGAGCTTTCGACATGTGACACAATGGTGGATGACAGTGCTCACCAATCTCTTCATACCTATTATCCAGTAGCCTGCTGCACGGATGGCACCCTCTGTGAAGTGGCGTCCCTGGTGCAGGGTTTGTTCATGGAAATGTCTGGCCAGCAATGTTGCAATATGGTACTTACAAGGAATGATCTTAGGGTTCTTTTCTTCATGAGGAACCTCTCCATGTCTTATCCGACCACCAACTCTGAGGACGTTGTGTGCGTCAATGAAGGGATCCAGGGTCCTAAGAGGACTCCCTTGAGGGATCACCTTATTCTTTTTGAGACAGGTCAACTCTTCAGCATATGCCTCTTCCTGCACAGTTTGAATAATAACGTGCTCTGATAAACTGAGTTGATCAGGTGTACCTGCTTTCTGACAGAAATGCCACCCCTTGCATTGCATGGTCCCTTTGACCTTACGTGTGTGAAAGCTGTTCACAATGTGAAGGAGATTAGCAATGGCACGTTTCAAAGCTTGCCAGGAAGAAAATTTGGAGAAACGGTGAGACCCAAGTAGTGTGCAAGAAGCCTGTGTTTGCAAAGTAGAGATTTGCGGGTGGATCTCAGCGTCCATGTTTGCATCCACAAGCTCAAAGGAGTCTGGTTCTAGAGAATCTTGCATGGGCTCAGTCAGAAAAGGAGGTCCAGTGAGCCAAGAGGTATCTGAGAGAAAGGCACCCGGTACAGACCTTGTCGCACAGTCTGCTGGATTTTCCCCTGTAGACACGTACTTCCACTGCTTAGGATGAGAGGACCTTCTGATGCGGACAATACGATTGCTGACATACACATAAAAGCGTCTTGTCTCATTATTTATGTATCCGAGCACTACTTTGCTATCAGTGTAGAAGGTGATAGCATCGATGTGCATGTCAAGCTCTGATGATATGAAATCTGCTAACTCCACGGCCAGTACAGCAGCACAAAGCTCAAGTCTGGGGATTGTGTGTTCAGGTCTGGGTGCCAGCTTCGCCTTACCCATAACAAAGCCAGTATGAGTATTCCCTGCTTCGTCCACCACCCTGAGATAGGCAACTGCTGCAATAGCCATTGTTGACGCATCAGAAAAGACAAACAGTTCTCTCTTAGAATGTGCTTCCCTTGAATGGTCACAGGAGCCACAAATCCCAAGGGGTCATACACGCTATTTACCACTAATAGGATGCCTCGGTGTGTGAAAGGCTTCTCTTCTTTGTTGACTTTAAAAACAAACATGTTGGACTCCAAGTTCCAATTTAGTCCCAAGCTGCGCTGTACAGGTAGAATATCTGAGCTCAGATCCAAATCCTTCAAGTCATTTGTGCGATCTTCAGGTGGGAAAGCCTCCATGACCTCTTTGCTGTTAGAGGCGATTTTGTGGAGCCTCAGGTTGGAGTTTGCCAGAACATCCTGAGTTTTCTTCAACAGACAGACAGCACTTTTTACACTTGAAAAAGATTTAAGTGCATCATCGACATAAAAGTCATGGCAAACAAACTGTTTCACCTCGGGGTCATGATGTGGTCCTCCATCCATCGTGGACTGCCTGAGGCAGTAAATGGCAACCGCTGGACTAGGACTATTACCGAACACATGTACAGTCATGCGGTACTCAATGACATCCTGTGTAGGACTGTTGTCTCTGAACCAGAAGAACCGTAGGAAGTTACGATCTTCTTCTCTCACAAGAAAGGAATGAAACATCTGCTTGATGTCTGCAGTTACTGCAATGGCATCCTTGCGAAACCTCATCAGAACTCCCAGAAGTAGGTTGTTGAGGTCAGGTCCTTTCAAGAGAACATCATTCAGAGACACTCCCTCATGCTGTGCACTTGAGTCAAAAACAACACGGATGTTGCCAGGCTTCTTTGGGTGGTACACTCCAAAAATGGGTAAATACCATCGTTCCTGGTTTGGAGTGAGAGGAGGAGCAACTTCAGCATGACCATTTTCGAATATTTTCCCCATGAATGAGAAGAAATGTTGGGACATCTCAGGTTTCCTTGCTAAGTTGCGTTTGAGGGAGCTGAAGCGGTTAAGAGCTTGCTGTCTGTTATCAGGGAGGTGTTGTCTTGGCTGCCTAAATGGCAAAGGAGCTACCCAGCTGTTACTGGCATCCTTCTTGAGCTCTCGTTTCATTATTGCCATGAAGGCAAGATCTTCAAACAATGGTGCTGGTTTATTATCCTCTCGGGTAAACTGGAACACTGTGCAGCCTAGCCCACCATCTTCTACATCATAGGCACACTTTGAATGTTCGGGACCGTATCTCTCTTTAACCTGGAGAACACTCGGACATGGTTCAAAAATAGTAGGACGAGACTGTTCAAGAGCATTGGTGAAGTACGTGTTCACACTGCGTGGCTTATGAACACGTCCCAAACAGACATTGCCCACAATCACCCATCCCAACTCAAGTTTCTGAGCATAGGGGGCATCAGGGGGGCCATTGATGTATTTGTGAACCTTATGAAGTCTAATGACGTCACGTCCAAGTAAGAGCATAATGGGAACATCAGGTTCAAACTCTGGAATAAGGTGAGCAACTGGTTTTAGATGATCATGAGGAGAGCAGCACTTGGTGATGGAATCTCTGCTCTGTTGTCTGGTATCTCACTACACTCCAACAGGCCTGGTAGTAGCTGAACTGTTTTACAATCCATTGACTCTATACAGAAGCCTGAAGCTATCCTCCCCATGTTCTCAGTCACACCAGAGCATGTCTTCAGTGTGTAAGATGCAGTAGGGCATTGCAAGTCAAACTTCTCAAAGAAATCTGAGTGAGCCAAAGATCTATTACTCTGCTCATCTATAATAACGTAGGCCTTTATGGCCTTTTCACGTTCTCCTTTAGGATAGACTCTGGCCAGGCAGATCTTGGAGCAGTTCTTAACAGTGCGGTCCTCTCCACAGATCTCGATACACTGAGCAGTAACTTCTGAAGTTTGTGTGGGTTCTGGCTCCCCGCCATGCTCCAAAGGCATGCTTATGCTCTTTATCCACGGTGCCTGACCTGGATGTAGAGCAGATGGGTGTCTATCACTGTTGCATTCAGTGCACTTAATGATACTTTGGCATTCCCTCGCGGTGTGCGTTGAGGAGTTGCAACACTTAAAACAGATGCCATTCTCCCTGAGAAAGTTCATTCTTTCTTCGAAGTGTTTCTCTCGAAAGGCACGACACTTTTGTAATGTGTGATGTTTCTTATGTATAGGACATCTCCTATCTGGATCCTCCACGTTCTTTTTGTTTCTGTTGTCTGAGCGAGCAGCAGGTGACACTTACGTTTTGTTGACTAAAATCTCCCTTTGTCTACTGTTTTTCCAAGGAGGTTTTTCCATTTTAACCATCTCGGTTTGAGAAACAAAGTTGAAACTTGGATCATTCCTCATCTGTGCTTGCTGGTAGATGAAGGAAACGAACACTGAGAATGGGGGGAATGTTACACAATGTGATTGTTTGTAACTGGATCCATGAGAAAGCCATTTTTCTTGTATACCATATGGTAATTTTTGGGCTATTGCATTTACACCTCTGGGGGTATCAAGGCAGATCTCCCTCGGCCTTGGCGGCATCTAGTTCCATCAGTAAATCACTGAGGTCCCGGAGCTTGGAGTGGTCTTTATTGCCAATTTTGGGGAAACTATCCAGTTTTTGGAACAAAGCTTTCTCAATAGCTTCAGATGAACCGTAAGAAGCATCTAGTCGGTTCCAGATCATGCTCAGCCCTTTAGCTGGTTGATTTATGTGGATGGACCTAATACGCTTTGCATGCTCAGCTGATTCACTTCCCAGCCATTTGACAAGAAGATCCATTTCTTCATCTCTTGTTAGATTCAAGTCTTTCACCGCATTCTGGAATGAATGTCGCCAGGCCCTGTAGTTTTCCGGTCTATCGTTAAATTGTAGTAGACCACTTGTAACGAGCTCACGTCGTGCTAGAAATCTGACAAAGTCTGTCACATGTGGATCAGTGGAGTAACTAGGCCGCTGAGAGTTACCATATGGGTGATGGGGAAGAGCTTCCATGGCGCTGTTGGTCTTCCAGGGTGGCTGATGTGCAGTTACACTGCATGAAGGCCTTAGAAAATCTTCATAATCATTTCCTTTGAGTACGCCGTAGTAGTGGTGCTCTGTCTGTTGAGCTGAGTTGCGATTCACATCTGATGTGACAAAGGGATTAAGGCTATTTTGTTTACGTGGAGGATGCAGTGGAGTATCAAAGACAGTAATAGCAGCGTCGGGGGGACCATCACTCAGCGAATTGAGACGTGGCATGCAAAGGTTCCTCAGGAAGCGGCTGCTGTGTCTCGTCCTGCAAGAGTAAATCCTCCTGTGATGCCATCTGGATGTCTTTTGATACTTTGGCTTGTTTCTCCACATACTCTTTTGTACGCTCAACAGAGTCGACTGATGTTGCAATGAGAGGAAGTTTACAACTGTGTTTTCCTTCACTAACGCCTACCGCTGCTTCTAAAGCTTCTGCCTTTGCTACAGCTGCAGCAGTTTCCTTTGCTGTGGTCAGCATTTCTATAGAAGCTTCCAGACGAACCTTTTCCATTTTTAACTTCATTTCTTGCTCTGCAAACGCTAAACGTGCCTTTGCTGCTTCAGCATTAGCCCTAGCTCTTGCAGCTGCAGTGCTGGTAGCCGATTCATGAGAACGTGTGGTTGACATAGAAGCATAAGACCGTGTCTTCACTGACGATGGCTTTGAATCCATAGTGTAGGCAAGTAGAGGCTATGTAGCGTGATAGCAGTAGCTGTTGTCACATGCACTGTGTTACCTTGTCTGTAACTCAACGTCTTTTCACTGTACTGTCTTTCCCTCTTCACACTGCACAGAAGAGGAACTGGCAGCAAGGTTCAACACTTTTCTTCCATCAAGACTCTGAAGACCATTACTCTTTGTCCACAGGTTTAATGATGTAGAAAGTGTGAAACTGAAACAAACATAACACAATTACAATTACAGCATATTCTTTAAATCTTACATATACACTGTACCTACAAGTCTACAATAATCTAAATCAACGTAGCGTAGCACTTTAGCTGCAAGAATAAGCATTAGCCGTGCTCTAAACATGTGGCTTCAACAACGTATCAAAGTTACACATTAAACTTCCCTCATGTCACAAAATACAACCACAGAACTACAGATAAGTATCAAATAAACAATATACATACAGACGATGCTCCAAAAGACGAAGGATTGAGGGCAGATGCATGTGGATTCATGGCAGTCTCCTTGGCCATGTGCAAACTTCACTAAACCTTACTACTTCCTGCTTCATGTGATGTCACCAGGTATCAGAACTATTAAAGGGACAGCTGCACTAACACTATCAGCACACTTCTTATTAGATGTTGGATTAATTGATACACATATGAGGATTTATTTATAGATATACAATGCAATACAATACAATACAATGCAATACAATATATATATATAGCTATATATATCTATATCTATATCTATATATCTTTTATATATATATATATATATATATATATATAGAATATATATATAATATAGAGAGTAGATAAGTTTCTTTAGTATATAGGATATTATATATATATATATATATATATTATATATATATATATATATATATGTATATATATATATATATATATATATATATATATATATATATATTATATATATATAATATATATATATATATATATATATATATATGTATATATATATATATATATGAATATATATATATATATATATATGTATGTATGTATGTATATATATATATTTATATATGTATATACATATATCACTGACTTTCAGCTTGTTGTGTTTGTGGATATATGACTGACTATATATATCTTGAGCCCACATGTGGTGATTATAACATGTATAAGTGGAGAAACAGTTAAGTCCAAATATACTCTCAAAATTTAAATGATGGTATGAAAGAATGATCATCATTGTCAACTTTTATTGATGGCACCATAGCTGAGAAGAAGTGAAAAAGTACATATGTATTATATTCTTTACATAGACATAGAAGCTTTTACAAAGAGTTCTTTATGTTAAAATTCTAGAAAAATATTATACAAAGCAGATGAGCGTAAGAATATAATAATGATGACATATAGTGAAAAAGGAATTTTACAACTCCTTTGAAATTCAAAAACAAGCAGCCTGAATGCACAGCTGTGAATCAAAGAAACCAACAGCAAGTCTGCATAGTACAACTGCATCAGTCACATATCTGAATCATACTTAAGGTAGTAAAAAGCCCATAAGCAATTTCACATATGCTTTACAGCTTAATTATTTCGTTTCTTATACCTCAGTATTCAAATCTGAACTCTCTTGGTTCTGACTGGTGTCCACTGACTTTGTGTAAGTGTAATTGCGTGTCTCCTCTTCCTGGAAGGCACTCTCCAGCACAATCAGGATGGATTTGCGGACTTTATCTTTAAAATCTTGGCCCATGAACACATACAGCAGTGGATTCAAGCAGCTGTTGAGAAAGGCTAGGCTGGTGGCTATCGGGAACCCAATTGTGATGATATCATCTAACATCTCACTTGAATATTCTGGCATGTGATATGCCATCTCAATTAGACCCATGATGTGAAAGGGAGCCCAGCACAGAAAGAAAGTGATGATAATGGCAGCGATGATCTTAAAGGTGCGACTTGACTGATTGGCCAGTGTGCGGTTTCTTCTGAGACGATGGATTATAACAGCATAACACAAGACAATGAAAGTGAAAGGCACAGCAAATCCTAGGAGGACGCGTGTGATAGTCATGGCCTGATGACGAAATTCCCTTAACTTTTTCACCGATGGTGTTTCATAGTCATCAGAAAGAGCATAGTTGTCAAAGCAAATCATTTTGTTAGAGTCTTGTTCAGTGTCCCTGAAGATGAAGTATGGAGCACTGAGAATCAAAGCCACCACCCAAACACACAGACTCACATAGGATGCTCTGCGTACATTTCGGTGGTTCTGAGCCCAGACAGGCCACACCACAGACACACATCTGTCCACACTGATCACCACCAGAATGTAGACACTGGCAAACATGTTCAGAAAGCTGATAGTGGTGTTCAGCTTGCACATGAACTTGCCAAAAGGCCAGTGGAAATCCAAAGCTGTGTAAGTCACACTCAGGGGCAAAAACGCAGTGAAGATGAAGTCAGCCACAGCAAGGTTGAGGTACCAAACTATGTTAACAGTTTTCTTCATCTTGAACCCGGTCACCCAGATAACCACTCCATTCCCGAGCACACCGAGGACAAAAGCCAGGGAATAAATTATGAGAGACATGATGTTAAGCCCACCATTACTGTCACTATTCTTTGAGCCATTTCCATTAGGTGCAGCAGTTGTATTGATTGGATTGAAAGAGTTAGTGGTCATCTCCCTCACTGACTTTAGACCTGCAAAGAAAAACAATAAGTAAAAAGTTCAGCTCCCAGTCAAAGTTAATAGGAAACTGAAACTGAAGCTATGGTGACATTCAGTCTAAGGCAGTATGTCAGCATAGCTCCCAGACAATTAGACAAACATGAAAGGACATTATCTCTACATTTGAAATCCTCAAAAAAGCACACCTTTTCTGTAATCAAGTGTTGTAAGTAAAGTTGTAAAGTGTGATTTCGTTTTTCTTCTTTTCTCTGCTGCACCCTTTAAGGGTCACCAGAGTGGATCATTTGCCTTCGTGTGACACTATCCCACATAGCAGCAGTGTTGGGCAAGTTACTTTGAAAAAGAAATTAATTATAGTTACTAGTTACTTCTTCAAAAAAGTAACTGAGTTAGTAACTGAGTTACAAGATTCTAAAAGAAATTAATTACTTGAAAAGTAACTATCGCGTTACTTTAAAAAAAAAAAAAGTTGGGTTCCGGGTTTTATTTGCCATTTTTAACTAATTTTCATGTTTCCTCTACATTTCACCTTTAAAAACTATTTACTTTACCTTGTTTGGTATCATCCTTTTCAGCACAACCTCATGTGTCTGAATTTACAGTTATGTTTTCATTTTGACATACTGTATTAACACAATTGATCTAAATTGAGACAAAAAGCATAAAATCAGAGTAGGAAAAGTTATATTTTTTACTGTAAATAACCATTTCAAACTATTTACATAACAATCAGCTGTTCTGCATTCAATAAGATGCCACACAAATTATTTGTGCCACTCCAAATATTTCTGTCCACTATAAAGGAGAACATCACAGCCTGATACCTGCAGGTCTGACAGCAGGAGGTGTATCACTGCTGGTTTCTATCTGGAGACAGCAGTCACCTCATTGTTCGGACATACAACACAAAACTATCCACAACACTACACAAGACAACACACTGATTACACACTGGCTACACACTCCAAACACGCTAAACGTCACAAATCTCTCACATCTCAAAACTCGCTCTCTCTTTTTCTGCTCTCTCTCTCTCACTCCTAAAACTTCCCCCTCTTCCTAAACAACCAAATGTCATTTTGCCATATCATTTTTGATTGGTTGACGTGGTACATTTTCCCTCCAACACAAAGGGCTGTTTTTGTCTTGTTTTTTTACATTTTTGGTCATAAACAGAGAGTGCTTGCTAGCACTGTCCTTAGACAGTAAACGTGACAAAAGTATTCAGGAAAAAACAAGCATATATATTGTTTATCCCCCATCTTACACTTCCTTTGTCCAATATATATCCATTATCCCTCTGCACATGTCAAAACCATCACAGTCTTGCCTCTAATGTTCACCTGAGGTGTTCCTCTGAAGGACTCATTTCTAATTTATGTACTCAAAATGGTATTGTTTTTGCCACCCCATCTGAATCCCATGTCACTCAGAAGCCACACTAACAAAATTTCTCTAGATTTCCCTGCTACTCTGTCAATACCGTCACCTCTTCAGGTTCTCTTCCACCTGCTCAGTCCTCTCACTAAAGAACACAATGTCATCATAGTCCACAAAGACGCCTTGTTGACCTCATCTGTCAACCTAATGTTGCAAACAAGAAGGGGCTCAGAGCCGATCCCTGATGTAATCCCACCCTCACCTTGGATCCATCTGCCACTCCTACTGTCTCGCTGTTCTCATACATGTCCAGCACCACCATCACATACTTCTCTGCTGCTCCTGTATGAATTCTGACCTTCTTTATACTTTGCATCTACATTCCCAAGACAAACATTACATCTGCAGTGCTCTTTCTTAGCATGAAGCCATAATGCTGCTTATCAAACATCGCCTTCTTTCTTAACCTGACTTCAGCAACTCTTTCACATATCCTCATGGTATGGCAACAACTTTATCCCTCTGTAGTTTAGATACAGCTTTGCACATCACCCCTGTTCTTGAAAACTACCACAAGTCCTGTGAAATAACACTAAATTAGCGTTTTTACATCATGTGACAGTGTAAGAAAATGAATTTCCTGTTTTTTTTATGCACATATACATATTTAGAGCAATATTCCTGGGAAATCTTTCATGCTTGGTGAAAGATGAAGTAAATACCTTGTGAACTGTCTTGTTGGCTGTTAATGAATCCTCTGCAGAAGAATGTTTGATCCAACTCTGACAGCTTAGCTGAGACTCGTGTGGGGTGTATGTCGCTGCTGATAAACATGCAAATCCACAGGAAGTTTGTAAAAGTTAAAACATGAGAGAGCATTCTATGATGGTTGGGAGCATGAGGGTTTGCAATGCCCTCATGCAAAATTCAAAATTTGGACTGCAACATATTGCATCAAGAATGCAGCATTATTTTTCTAAAAGCAAAAGACATGTAATATTAGAACATATATATTCTTGTGAGAGGGCCACAGTGTAACACGGCTAACAGCTGGCTGTTTTGCTATTTAACACCATTATCTTTCTGTTGCAACCTTTGGTTTGGTGAGTATCAAGTCATGAAATATTCTGAGGACAACCAACCTGTTTCCATAATCAGTAGCATATAATATAATTCAGTAAATAAAAGCAAAATATTCACTTTCTAACTTATTGTCCCTATGCCTTGGGTGTTTATTTTGTTTTTGTTTTTATTTGCAAAAAACATAAAAAAATACTTTATGTTCATGATTAGTGATTTTTAAAGTTCTTCAGGTTTATAGAAAAATATCTGATGTATCTGGAGTTCTACAAATATGTTATTTAGTAATTTAGCAAAGCTCTTTTTTTGTGGATGAATTCACTAAAGATTAATGAAACAGTTAATGGATGATATGTCACCCCTTATAAAGAACTAGATCTACAGGAAGTTTGCACAACATTTAAAATGAGAATGTTTCTATTCCTTTTCAGTGATGCAGTATGGGGCTCTTATCAGCATCCGGTTTTGAAATCTTGATAAAATACTTTTTACGCTGAAGGCCAGCTGTCCTTTTCTTGTGTCTGCACAATATTCTCACGAAAAAAAAAAAAAAACTCCATGTGGAAATGTAACTAATATGTCAACTTCTCAAGGTATAGCAGCTGAAACAGCATCTGTAACAACAGAGGATAATTTATTTAGGGTCTGACAGCAGTTTAGCATCTGTGTCCAGATGCTCATACCTTTTTTCTGGACTGTACATTCTTAACAGCTTCAGATCATCATCATCATCATCATCATCACCCTTCTTACATCTGCCATGCATTTGGTATTTAAAGGAAACTTAACTCAGTCTAACAATTACCAAAATTTGACCCTTTGAGCGAGTATGGTTAAATCTGATTTTCTGTTCCTTTTAACTTATGATCAGAATTGAGACAGAGAATTTTTTTTGCATCAGTTACAACACCTCTACTGATGTTGTATTACAACTCATTTCTGCTTAACCCTGAAATATGTGCATTGAGTCCTTTTCCACTCCATGAAAAACAAAACTATAATGTCTTCATGGCAAGAGGATGTCACTAAATACTCCTTGAAATAAAAATGTAGAAGCTAACCAGCAAACCTAAAAAAAAAAAAAGAAAGTGTATCTATATAGAGTGCTATATGAAATGTATCTGTGAGTACTTTGAGCCAAACACTCAGTGGTCCAGAAGAAGATGGAGCAGCTGCTGCTCGCCCTCCGACATGATAGCAGGACAGCATTACACTACTTGTCTTGAAGACCCAAAAGGAAAGTCTCCTCACTAGCAGGAGATTTAATAATAGTGTCATTAAGGTGTATCAGGTGTAAAATTTACACTGTTGGCTCACACAAGCTCTGCCAAAGCTCCAGACCACATGAGCTCATAGCCCATGAAACAGTAAGGCATGAAACAGTTATAAATAGACAATATAATAATACTTGAAAGTAAAAGTAGAGCATATTTTCTGGAACTGCAGTTTCATTACAACATGACACAGTTATACAAATAATAATAATAATAATAATAATAATAATAATAATAATAATAATAATAATAATGAAGCGCACTCTCTGGACTATTCTCTTTTAAGTGAATAGTATTGCATTTGGTATATAACGTAAGTAATAAATAATAGGTGCTGAATTTTGCTTCTAATCTATGGAAGAAAAACATTCACTGATTCTAATCAACAAGAATGATTCCCCTGCCACCTACAGCTCAGTTTGAGGTATATTGTATTGATATCCCTGGAGCTACAAAGGAGTTGATTCTATGTGAGTTTGCAGTTTAACTTTGAGTGGGACATTTACATGATAATCCGTCCATCCATTTTCTTAACCAGTTCTCAATCAGTGGACAAAGAAAGAAATGAAGAAAGAATATATATATATTTTCCATAAATCATGAAGGTTGGGGTTAGGATTTAGAGCTACAGTTAAGGTCATCGCTGATGTTGACTTAGATGTCAGAGGGTTGACCTTTGCCTATCTCCATTTTATTAACTGAATAATAGTCTTTGACACCTGATTTCTATGAGACTCAGACCAAAAGTGCTTTTCTTTATGACGCATAAATCAGAATCAGAATCAGAATAAAGCAACTAAACTCATTTAAAAAAGATGGAAGAGTGAAGGAAAAAGAAGGAAAAAGAGGAAAATATGTAAAAGATACTAGTAGTAACTGACTCTTATTATATAAAATAGCTTATCAAACTCCATTTATTTACCAGCAGCCTGACTTCTTGACCAGAATACACTTACAGTGACAAAAAGATGGGGTTTACTGGCTGATTTGTACCCAAGCATGTTGCTGCAATTACATCATTAAAAACTGCAAATCAGCCCGTCTGTGCTCATGTCTTCTTCTCAAGACTGCTGCACTACATCAGTAAAGCAAAAGCGTAAAGAGTCCCTCTGCTGGACAGACATATACAGTGCAATGAAAAAAGCATTCGTACACTTCCTGATTTGGAAAGAAAAGCAACTGGACTTCTTTAAGTTGCTTGAAGACGTTCCACCTCTCATCCAAGAAACTTCTTCAGTTCTAAAGGGTCAAATGGTGGAGAGACCCAGATTTAAACCCAGTGGGAGTATCCTCCCAAAGAGGGATAAAGGACCCCCTGATGATCCTCTACCTAATCACACGAGCCAAGGTGTGAAAACGGGTGTTTATTGGGGTGTTTTTTGCATTCATATGTTTTAGTTACTTAAGATTACCAATTGTTCACCTAAATTTCTGTCATGAATTACTGTATTGCAGGAATTACTATACAAAAACAATACAAAAGCAGGAGCCAGGAACTAACAATCCAGGAAGGATCAGAGAAAACACAGCTTTGAGGTAGAACATGACAAAGAACAGGGAGGCTTAGACAATAAATACACAGCAGGTAATGAGGCTAAGGGAAAATAGGTGGGAAACATAACACACATGGGCAAATAGACTTAACTGTGACAGTCCTGGGTCAGTTTATCCAGTGTATATATTTTGGCCAAAGGTTTTATTTATTTAATTATTTATTATTTTTAAATATATTTTTGTTATTATTTATTTTATTTTATTTTTTTATTTATCCATTGTGATCCCTGGTTTGTTAAAGGTTTATATTCACTTCATGTGTTCTTTAGTGTTTTTAGGTTTGCTCCTAGTTCTCAGTTGGTTTAGAGTTTAGCTCTTTTCCCAGCGTTTCATCCACCGCAAAGTCCATTCACATGTCTGCGGTTTCCCTATTTAGTTCTGTCACTTCCTGTTTTATTTTGGAGGTTGTGTTCCTTTTTCATTATCTTAAATTTTGCTTCCTTTCTCTGGTCTGTTATTCTCTATTCTGTTCTATTTGTTATCTTCACTGCTGTAATCACCCTTTTAAGTATATATAGTTATTGTCTTCTCCTTGGTCTTTTTCAGAGTGTCAGTTCATTTTCCCCTCTTATTTTCCAGCTCCAGCACTCCCTTGCCTAGTATTAGTTCTCAGTTTAGGTTTCAGTTTCTTTTTTCCCTTTAGTTCTTTTTTTGTACTTTGGTCATCAGCCAGTTTTTTGTTTACTGCATCTACCTGTGAGTCTGAGTCAAAAAGCTCAAATAATCTCAAACAGCTTTATTAAACATGACAGTGAATTAGATGACCTCCACAGTCGGCAGATCGCTCCAACAGAGCACCTTTGGGTTTTACATAATGGATGTGCAACCAACAAATGTGTAGCAACTGTGTGATGCAATCATGTCAATGTCCTCCTGAGAAACAGAATATCCATTTATGTCCTATTTGAACTACCCTGTTAAGGCCTGATCTACTAAATAGAGGACATCCTGGGCTTTCCATTGACAGCTTGTGTGTTTGGGTGGCTTCTTTTAGCTCCAAAGAGGAAGGAAGTCTTAGGAAAAAGTTCAATGAGTAGATTCTTTTTGATATGGATCAAAATTTCCAATGTTTTATCCACTGCCTGACAACTTCACTGTAACACACTAAAGAGGGGAAACAGATTGGAGCCTACTGACTGATTTAAGGCCTTTAATTGTGCAAAGTGGTTTAAGGCAGTAATCACTCGATTAAAAGCTACAAATCAGTCAGCATGAGCTTATCTTTATCTTTCAACACTGCTGCGATACTTCTCATCAAAGGTATAGCAATATAATGTTATTTTAATAACTGCTATGTTTCTCAGTAGCATCCTTTAACCCTCTCAGGCTCAAATTAAACTTTTTGTTGCTAATGCACAACCAAGTCCTGCAGTGGTACTTCTGAGTAAAAAAAACCTCATAAAATATGTATGTGGGGTAATCAGGTTGTTAGTTTTTAACTGTTGCAAATCAGCAACACCTGCCTTGAGAGGGTTAAATATTCAGTAGAGGGAAATAAGTTGTTTTCTGCATTCATGTTTTGATAATGAAATGAGATGTAGGTCGACATTATCAGTGGGAAAGCATTAAAGCCAAAAATGTTTTATTGATGCAAATAATGTTGACAGAAATATTCACAATAGTAATACAATACTTATAGACATTTAAAGACAAGTAGATTTGGCCATTTGGGATTAAAAAAAATTAAAAAAATACATTTTTTTCTTATAGTGGAATCAAGATTATATAATTTTGACGACATGCTTACCAAACTCATAACATTTTTACCGATTGGATGATTATTCATTTGATAGATCGAGGACTGGCAACAAGGCTGACAACTGTTCCTTCTAGTTTAGTTGTTGAGGTAAACCTCCAAAAGGCTGATTTTATCTCTGAAATTTAAAAAAATGTAGATTTGTAGTCTTTTTGGTAACAAACAGAATTAATTAATATTTGAAGAATTATAGCAATACTTATGAAGGCCACAGACATTGACCTCTCACTCCCTATCAGCTTTCCAGTGGTTCTATAGTCAGTATGTATCCATTAGATCTGTTGTTCATTATACTCAAATAAATAAATACTAGAATAGATTTCTGTCAAATGAGAATTTGATTACAGGGTTACACATTTTACTTTCATATGTACCTAAAGGTGCCATTTGTTTTCAATATTGTGAGCCAGTTTTGTCATTTACAATCATAATTTTTATCAGTTAGTTCACTGGTTCAAAACTTTTATTTCAAACTCCACCATTTATACTGGGCAGAATCAGTTTTGTAGATTCATCTCATTTAAATTCTGTTGTATTTATGTAGTGACAAATAATAACAAGGGTCACCTCTAGGTGCTTATTTACAGGGTAAAATTTGATAGGTTAATTAACAGGACAATGTATTGTCTAGCAAGAAGCACAGTCTTTATTACTATGTCAGTGATCAGTAAAACCAGAAGTTAAGGCCTATTCTTGAACTGGTAATGTACTTTTAATCTGGTTTCTTTTATGTCTCATGCAGAGAAGAAGAAATTTACTGGAGTGTGAACAACAGAGGCTTCCTTCCTACAGATGATACATTGGTATTGCTTGTGTTGCATGAAGTCAACCACAAACAAAACACCAATTCTGAAACTAGTTTCTCTTCTCCAAAAATTTGCTGATCTTTTTATACCCTGAGTCTTAGAAAGTGTGACAGCAAAACTAATAAAACACCACACCTACCACAGATCGATACATTTAACTCAGATTGTGAATACCTTAGAAGTAACACGCATCTCATTTCAGGTGTTGCTATAAATACTAAATAGTTGCCACTGAAACAATTTTAACCATCCTCAATGCTTTAACACATAAATGAATTGCAAGCTTATTGTACAGTATCACTAAAACAAAGTCTAAGAGGCTGTAGCTGAGAAACACTCTGCTGTCACAACAACAAAGTGAAAATAAAGAGGAAATCCTCCTGTACACCTGACAGAGTAACTCTTTTGATTAAGAGAACTTTTGATTAAAAGTTGTTTAAAAGTGATTTGTTATACAGTTATTTCTACTCAGAAAGTTTATTCATGTCTTTAACGGCCTTATAACTCAGCATCAGAAAATGACTTATCTTTGCTGCGAGTGGTGACCATTGAGTTTGTATAGGTGTATGAGCGAGAAACCTCTTCCTGGAAGGCACTCTCCAGCACAATCAGGATGGATTTGCGGACTTTATCTTTAAAATCCTGGCCCATGAACACATACAGCAGTGGATTCAGGCAGCTGTTGAGAAAGGCCATACTGGTGGCTATTGGTAACCCAATTATGGTGATATCATCTAATATCTCACTTGAATATTCTGGCATGTAATTTGCCATCTCAATTAGACCCATGATGTGAAAGGGAGCCCAGCACAGAAAGAAAGTGATGATAATGGCAGCAATGATGTTAAAGGGGCGACTTGACTGATTGGCCAGTGTGCGGTTTCTTCTGAGACGATGGATTATAACAGCATAACAGGAGACAATGACAGTAAAGGGCACAACAAATCCCAGTAGGAAGCGTGTGAAAATCATGGCCTGATGACGAAACAACTGAGTGTCATTGTATGTGTCTTCATCATCAGAAAGAGCAAAGTTGTTGAAGCAGTTGATGATATCCTTATTGTGGTACGATGGCCCGATGTCCCTGAAGATGAAGTATGGAGCACTGAGAATCAAAGCCACCACCCAAACACACAGACTCACATAGGATGCCTTGCGTACATTTCGGTGGTTCTGAGCCCAGACAGGCCACACCACAGACACACATCTGTCCACACTGATCACCACCAGAATGTAGACACTGGCAAACATGTTCAGAAAGCTGATAGTGGTGTTCAGCTTGCACATGAACTTGCCAAAAGGCCAGTGGAAATCCAAAGCTGTGTAAGTCACACTCAGGGGCAAAAACGCAGTGAAGAGGAAGTCAGCCACAGCAAGGTTGAGGTACCAAACTGTGTTAACAGTTTTCTTCATCTTGAACCCGGTCACCCAGATAACCACTCCATTCCCGAGCACACCGAGGACAAAAGCCAGGGAGTACACAACGATAGACATGGTGTTCAGAGAATGCCTCAAATCGGCGTGCTCGTTCCTGTAGTCATACTCTGTGCTTTCATCATACATAGAGCCATTACTTCCAAAGTCATCTGTTCCATTAAAGAGATTTGGAGGGGTGCCAGTCATTAACTCCATCATTGTCTTTGAACCTACAACACAAACAAACATGAATATTAACCTTTTTATATTTTCCTGAGATTACTAATGACCAACAAAGCAAAACTCTTTAAATTGAAACATAGAAAGCGGTTCAGTCAAATAAAAAGAAAGAAAGGTTGCCTTTATTTCAATTCCCCCAAAAATCATACCGAAACATGACATAACTCCAACATGCCCTAAACAGGGCAACTCCATTATCCACCCATTTAGTGCACCCTAAAAGTAATTAGAGCAAATATTAAAAGCATTTTAATAAAGTTTACTTCTGCATGCTTTTTAAAGTTTAATTTAAAAAAGCTCAAACCTCCTCAAGTTTTGTGCAGCGTGCATGTGCAAATTTCCCACTGTGTTAAAATCACATGAACGTAAGTTGGGGTTTTTTTGGGTTTTTTTTTTTTTTTTAAAAAGGAGAGAAAAATACGGAAGAGGATTTAAGGTTTAACCACAGAGAACTACATGCAAGAAACAGTTCCCACGTATGAAAATATGGCTATACGTAATAATACTTACATTTAATACATATAATGCTTTGCTAATTGCATAATGTTTATATAGTTCACGGCTCCACAACACAATTAAAAAGCCCAGTTCCCGACGTTTTTCCAAAAAAAAAAAAAAAGCTCAACCATTCTAATGTGAGATGCTTCCCAGAAACACTGTATATTTCTTACATTTAATTTTCTTTTCCTACTCCCCCCCCTTATTTTTCTTCGTCTGAATAACAAAGCAGAAAAAACTACAATCCTACCTCTCTCGGCGACCCACTCAGATCTCTTATGTCGAACACCCTCCCTTTACCTCCGACTGGGCTTTGAAAAAGCTGGAGCTCAGATCGCGGAGTCGTTAAATATGTGACGTCAAATCTGGGACGGGGGGGTGCTGAGGTCCCGCCCTCCAACTACCATAACTCTCACCGACAATGAAATTAAATTAACTTCTCGAACTTTTGATTTCCATGCATCGCAACATATTCTAATGCACAGTGCTAAACCAGTAGTTTGTCAGTGATGACTTATTAAATCTGTCCACACAGAGTGGAGATTTAAGTGTGTGTTTAAAAGTGTTGCCTGCACACATTAAATTCAACCCGACAGTGAAAATGATGCTCTAATCCGCAAGAACTGCGCTAGTGCTTCACTAAAACTCCTGCCTCTGCAAGATTTTCTTCAAATGTCTGCCACAATTGTCTTCATTTTTCTTCGGGAAACTCCAAAAGTGAAAACCCTGAGTAACCAAACAACTAAATGTATAAATTGTGGGTTGTTGAAATGACTACCTGAGAAGGAGTGGAGCCTGGACTTCTCATACGCCCACCTGGGCTCCTGCTGCGTAATGTGTTTTTCTCTGCGTGGGTTGAGCTCATGTTTGCTTGTGGTTAAGTGTAATTGCTCTGTGTTGTTGACTGATTTGACATCTTTGCATGTTGGTATATGCATCTCCAGCCTTCCAGCATCTGTCAGTATCTGTTGCGCTTCTGTAGATAACAACCCGCAAAAAAACCCCCAAAAAATAAAAAATAAAATAAACAAACCTGATACTGGAAGCATTTTGGATATTTCAGTTATAAACTTGTTAGAATCAAATAAGCAAACTTTTACTTGTTAAGTAGACTTCAGTTTGTTGACCTGTAAATTTTGGATGGACTTTCAAGTTAAACACACTGGGATATGATGCAACACTTTTGGTCACACATCACTGAAATCCATGTATTTCTGAGGCATTTTACATTTAGTGTATATGCCAAAAAAAGAGAGAATGGGACCAGCAATCAACTCTAGACCTGATCACATGCCTTAAAAAAAGAGGAATTCACACAACTACCCTGGAGCAAACCTAAACTGTAATCCAGAGCAATTTCATTCATGACATCTATCTGGCACGTTCCTCTTCTTTGCACTTTATGTGTTTTCTGTTGTACTTTACGTGACTCTTGAGCTTCGAGAACTGAGAACTCATCAACAGTCATTCTTTAAATCAGTTTACCTTATTTTCTATGCTTACATCAACCACATCTGGACCATCAAACTGAATTATGACAATATCCAATTAATCAAGTTTCAGGAAGAAGAGGGCTGAATAGTAGATATATATAATAAGTTCAAGATGGTGGATCTAGGGAACTTTTAGCCACAGACAATGAAAATCAGTCTCACATCCCCCGAGTAAAGCCCTACCTTTCACTTGGGGGGGAATGTTCATCTGAGCTTAAATTCATACTCATATTTCCTCCCACATGGGCTCCCGCTTCTCTTGGTTTTGTTGTTCTGTTATCCACACATTTCTACATCTGTGTTTTATGTTTAGGAGCTTATCGTGTGAGCATCAATACTTTGTCTCTTCACCTTTCACATGGCCTAACTCTAAAGTTGCAGCTATACCGTTTTCTAAATTGGCTGCGGATTTTAATCCTCTGAATCAACCTGAAATACCCTCCCAAAATATCAGTCTCTAAAACAAATATTTGTAGCACCAAAAGAAACTCTGATGATACTAATAATTCAGGAAAACATCAAGCTAGACAATGGCGGTTATAATAAGTGAACTTGTTCTCACAGTAAAGCACAACGAGTTTTAACTCCTGTACAGATCAGATTCACACAGTTCAAACTTCTGCTAGAACCTGCCCAACCCAGAAACTGGGTCCCCCTCTAATGTACACACATCACACAGGAACTGGGTCCTGCCAGAAGTCCAGATGTGAGGGGGAGGAAGAAATGAAAGAAAGTTGTGGGAGGGACAGAGGGAGGAAGAAACACTACATGTGTGCGTGTATGTGAAGATGTATGTGCTCTCAGTCTCTGCATGTGTTCAGAACAACACCCTGATTTGAGTGTGTGGGAGGACCCATGAGTCTATTTTCTTTTCTTTTTGTCTTTTTCTAGCAGAGTGTATAAATATTTAGCAAGTAAAAAAAAATCCCCAGTGAGCGATACCTGATGCTCGGACCAAACTCATTCCATTAGCTACAGGAAACTGCTCGCATCTTTTCATCTCCCTTAAACACGACATTAAGCTGTTCAGCTCCAAAACTAAAGTACATGCCTGTTTTAGCTGAAGTCTAGACAGCGTTTAATTTTATCACGGTTCTCTTGAGCAACAGATCCACTATTTTTCTGCAAAAATGTGTGTGTGTGTGTGTGTTTTCCCCATTTTTCTGCTGTGCTGTTTTGTTACAGAACTTAAAGGCAAAGCATTTTGCTAGAGTCTGTAGAGGATATTAATAGCTATCTCAGGGCTATAGTTTGAGGGAAGCTTTCAGAGCCCAAGGCTTGATTTACCAACCAAACCTGCAATTATGTGTATGCCACACAAATACCAATTTGGGTGTGTAGAACAACCAGTGGAGGTTTAAAGAGAATATAGATTTAGCAGAGTGTGATGCACACTGTTGAAGTTTGGGGGGGGGGGGGGGGGGTGTTATTATTTAATACAGCAGCTGTGAGCAACTGTTCTGGAAGGCACACCAAACATATATGTACATTTATACATGTATCTTTCCCTGTCTGTGCATATATGTGCCTTTGTGTGTGGGATAGTGAAGTACTAATGACATACTGCAGCTTCCAGCGTCACTGTAATACACCCAGTATTTTGCTTTTGAGTGCAAAACAGTGTGACCTTGCAACTTTTCTAAACTCTAAAGAGGAATGTGTAAATTCCCGAGTTGTTTCACGGGGGAACATAAGTGTTGAAACTTCTACACCTCCATTACACTGCCATAAAGTCACAAACAGTGGGAATCTGCTGTGTCTTGCAACCTCAAAGGTTTGTTGATCTTATTGCGGTGCTGACTGGAAATCAAACCCTCATCTCACTTGTGGGGAGAGGTCAGGAATTTTGTTTTTTGAGTCAAAACCCGTGCCAACTGTTTTTGCTCATAAGGGTAGGAAATGTTATTTTTTTTTCCACAAATAAACCACACACAGGGAAAAAAGCTGCACCTCAGTAACCCAAACCACTTCCTTACATTCGTCCCCACTTTAAACCGCAGTCCCCCTCAGCAGACCTAGTGAATATGAATACTCAACCTCAGCTCTGTCTGACAGAAAACAAGCATGGCACTGCATAAGTCATACAGATCTGACACAGTGCTCTCTGTCTTGTCCGTCTGAGAGTATTTTGAGGTAAAGTGGAACGGGATTAGGGGAACCGGAAGTGGTTATGCAGGCAGTGCCAGATGGTGAAATAAATGGAAGTTTTTATGCTTTCCATATAATCTAAGCAAGCGTTAGGGTAGCAAATGTGGAAAAACAGATGCTGCGGTGTTGGAAATAACTGGAGGTCAATGACAGTCTTAGGCTGCAGAGAAAGCAGCAGTGCACTTTTTTTTCCCTTTCTTAATTACTTAATTCATCCAGCTGATCACATCCTGAATGATGTCTTGCAGATGTGCAACTAAACAGGCATCTGGCTATCATATGTGAGGCTGTCACAGATTTGAAACTTTCCAACAGTTAAATCAGCGACTTTGCGACTTAGTCTAATAAATACCACTGTGGGTTGCTGTGATGTCTTGCAGTGTTGTAACTTCTTTTGATATTGAGATGAAATTTGTCAGCAGGTCTTGTAAAATCTAGACCGAGAAGAGGTAAAGTGCTGCTCATATCGGGGAACAGATAAGCAGCCTGATGTGTTTTTTGACTTTGGTGAGTAAGTCCAGTAAGTCTACCAGCAGAACCAAGCAGCTGTTTCCAGTCAGAAAAAGAAGAAACGAAGATTCAGGTTGGAGGAGGAGTGAAGCAGACTATGCGAGTGTCTCATAGCAATGACAGGGTGAAGATCTTGCCTGTGCTGGATGGGAATGCGTTATATTTTAACCTTAAGTGTATAATCACAGGGTTTGGGTAAATGGGCCCTAACATTTCAATGTTTTCCTGTCTGGTGCTGATAAACACCTACGCTCACACATGAGTAACAGAGCTTTGTGCTTTTCAGTATATCTCTATTGTGAAATGATGACTCAGCAATAATTTAGCAGTGTTGGCTTAATATTTTTGTTTAATATTTTAAACTGGACAGATTAAAATGATTCACTGATTTCCCAAGGTACCAGACAGACTGTGTATCAAGAGCTTAATACTCCAGCAGCACTTGTAATTGTGTCTCTTGATGGAAGTACGTGAAGTTGTGCCAGAAAATTCTACTCTGTACAGTTTCAAGACAGGATTACTTTACGTTTTCTAGATTTACTTCTTTAATTTGCTGTGTTAGTAGATATTACTAAAAAGAACCAATGAAAGGAATACTTTAAAGGTCAAAAGGTGACATTTCAGTCCTTCTTCTACTTGTTCTTCTTCCTTTTTTCCTTTAGGGGCCATCTGCCCACATTACACCCGATCGCTAGAATCTTTCTCTGTCCACCAACCTTCTGCATGTCCTCCTTCACTACCAACATTGGGGTATTGAAGTAGTGAAGTGGGGTTTTATTATCATTCAATAAAAGTTGTGTATTACACATTTCTTATACTTCTCTTAAAAGTAATGGAGTTCGTTGCTTAATTGCTCCCCAGAGAAAGTTACTTGGTACACTACCTATTAGATTACTTTTACCTTCTGTATTCTGTAACATGACCTGAAATGCATTGTAACATAATAACCAGTCCCACAAACAAAACACAAATCCGTTTTCTAATGAGGACACACCTTTGATCTTTATTGGGGGTCTATGTGTGACCACAAAACTGACAAAAAAACCCAACCAAAGTTGAAAAGCAGCTCAAAGGGACTTCAAAGCGATTGTCACTGTGATGCTAGTGTGGAAACGTCTGCGTACACTCAGTTTCTTCAGTTGTGACACCAGCACCACACACCATGGGTCCTTTGCTAACTTTGTGTTAGCGTGCTGTCTGTCCAGATGTTTGCAAAGATCTGAAACTCTGCTAGCAGGATAATGCAGTTCTTTCTGTCCTATATGCAGCTATTATCCTTAGATGCAATAATAATATCACTACCATCTTGTAAACCTTCCCTTTCTCTCTTGCTGCTGTCATTCAGTCACAAATCCCTCCTGACACTCATCTCCAGGCAACAAATTTCTTATTCTACCTTAAATGAAAAAGGCTAACATTTATAGGTTGAATATTGCCACCTTAGTTCTCTTTAAATGCATTTTTTGCTGTCTTTGTGCTGAAAAATGGTACGTGAGCATCTGTAACCACATGAGCTTCACCCACATGCACAGTCATAACTTCCATTGACGTCACTCTGTGGGTCACTTGAAGGCAGTGCATGCCATGTATTCAATTTATGATAAACCTGCAATAAAAAGTATAATGTCACATGACTGTTCTGTGAAGAAAATGTATTTAGGCAAAAGTGAGCTTTAAACATGCTCACGTAATGCAGCACAAAGGAAATAAACAAGAATGCACACTGTAAAGTGTAGCACTCACATTGTTTCCTAATCCAAGCTATGTTCTAACTTGTATTGAACTGCTGTTTTGTTTCTCCTATATAGTGTACTTCAAGCACAGTATCACTGGGGAAATGTAACACCTGTTTAGTGTCTGAGGCGTGCCTCTGGTGGCCCTGAGAAAAGACAGATAAGAGGGACTGAAATACCTGAAACCAGGAGAATTAGGGTACATTGATCTGCCAGTGAGAAAAACAGAAGGCATGAAGCTTTTCCTTCTCCTGATTCTCTCTGGAGGGGCAGGTATAAAATCTAATTTATAGATTCAAATGACGAACACTCAAGTGTTAAGGATAGGATGCCGATTCACTGATAAAATAATTTTCTGATTTTGCCACTTATTTATTTGTATTTTTTTACTCTACAGTTGCGCTGGAAGGAGATAACAAGATTGTTGGAGGATATGAGTGCCCCAAGAACTCTGTGCCCTACCAAGTGTCACTCTTCACTGGGTACAACTTCTGTGGGGGGGTTCTTATCTCTGATGAGTGGGTGCTCTCTGCTGCACACTGCAAACCAAAGTAAGGCACACAATTCCCATCAAGCCTGAATCCAAGCAGCTTTAAACTTTAAAATGAAGTCGGGTGTAAGAAACTCTCAAAGTGGGCTTTGTTCTTTCAGCTCAAATCTAGAAATTCGTCTGGGGGAGCACAACATCTGGGAACCTGATGGGACTGAACAGCACATCATGTCTGCTGAGTTTATTCGCCACCCTGACTACGATTCCCGTACACAGGACAGCGACATCATGCTGATCAAACTGAGTCAACCTGCAGCTCTGAGCAGCTACGTGTGTCCTGCTGTGCTTCCTTCAAGGTGTGCCAGTGAGGGGACAGTGTGCCAGGTCTCAGGATGGGGGAATCTTCGTCCCAGCGATGAGGGCTGTAAGTTAAACTATGCTATACGGCCTATCTGTGTTGCTTGAACAGGCAGTCAACTCAGGTATTTTTAAAGATATTGATCTGTTTGTGTCTTTGCAGCAAGATACCCAGATAAGCTGCAGTGCCTGGAGGTCCCTCTCCTGAGTGATGACACCTGC
Source organism: Haplochromis burtoni (assembly GCF_018398535.1). NCBI lineage: Eukaryota > Metazoa > Chordata > Actinopteri > Cichliformes > Cichlidae > Haplochromis > Haplochromis burtoni. Next base: position 2,226,148 of record NW_024582437.1, read on the forward strand.
TTTAACGCATATCCTTTCCAAATTACTGAAAACATGATCTGTGCTGGATATCTGGAGGGAGGGAAGGACTCCTGCCAGGTAAGATCAAAACAGGAAATGTTTATGCGCTGTGATAAAAAGGTTGAACCACTGAAAAATCATTTATTTTAACTCCAGGGTGACTCAGGGGGCCCATTGATGTGCGACGGAGAGCTCCAGGGAGTTGTGTCATGGGGGCACGGCTGTGCACAGAGGAACAAGCCTGGGGTGTACACAAAAGTTTGCAATTATGTTTCCTGGATTAAGGACACAATGGCATCTGAATGAACAGAAAAGATTCATGCCAGCTGGTTAATTTCAGTAAAGTCATCTACATGATGTGTGGTGTGTACATACATGTCTGTTTGTGCGTCATTTGAAGTTTCTATAAAGAGAACACGTGTCTGCCTTGTGCTTAATATTTTCCCAGGCATACGAGTTCTCTTTTAGACCTTACCTAGCAGTAAAGTGACAGGCAATGTGCTAAAACAAGTGTGTCCAAAGTATTTGGCTTTGAAAAGCCCACTTGTGTGTAATTCAAACTTTAGTATGTAAGACCGTAAATCAAGATGTCACGCAGGAATTTTATGCAGTGTGTGACACATCTAGCAGCCTCACATGCCGTCACAGCATTTGCAGTTACAAGCCCTGATTCAAAATGGCTTTACAATGAATAGGCATCCAAGTTTCATGCTCAGGGATGTCTTAGTAGTTAAGAAGCAAACCGAGCACTTAAAGTCAGGCAACAATAAATCACAAAGAGCAAAATACGCCGCCACACTCCTCTCTGTGGGTTGAAACTGTAAAGCATGTTGCACACAGGGCGACTCTCCATAATCACTGATTATAGTAGAGTGCTGCTGCAAATGTGGTACAGTCAGTTTCATGATGTATCGGTTTAGCGTTAATGTTAAGCTATCAGCTAAAGAAGTAAGCATCTGTCACAGCAGCACAGCATCAGGTGCACACATGGGAATGCTCGATTAGAAAATCCTGAAATGATTTAAGTGGATTTCGGTTTCCTGGGTGTGGCGCAGAGCAGCTGAGTGAGTCACCAGGCACTTGCTTGACCACCACATAAAGACCGGGACCTAACAAGGTTTCTGAGGACTTTTATCCTCCTCGTAGCCTCCCTACATACAGCATTTGTTTTATGGGGGGCACCCCCCCATAAAACAAATGCTGTATGGCATGTGGGGGCTGACATGTTTTTTAGAAAACATGATCCTGGTCGATATGTTTATTCTGGCAACACAGCTGTCTGTGTTTTGAATCCATCTGGAACCCCAGAAACCATGTTTATGAGCTACTTAGAGGTTATGGCAGGTTGGTAAAGGCATCTTCATCCTTCTGCAGTGCGCTTTAGAGGACACATTCCTGATGTGGCCACAAACTAATGCAGTTTAACCATCAGTAACTGTAAGGATTAGTCAGGCATATGATAGAAGAAACCACCAGTTTAGCCATGATCTTTTCAAATAAGCTCGGTTATGAAAAGGGATGGGAAGCAAAGGAAAAAAACTGAGGAGCTGAGTGGAATAAAAGTAACATGTGAAAAGCTTTCATGAACACTAAATGTGTCCATCTTAATATATAATAACAAAAACATTTAATAGAGATGATAAATTGAACTGACAAAACCATAAAAACACAGCTTAATGCATACACTGATATCATAAATCAGTATCATATGAGACATTGGCACACAAGTATTGCCATATACAGCTGGACTTTAGGAGAAGTTTAAATCAGGAGCATTGTTTGAAGAAGTTTCTGTTTGAACCAATAAATCTGCAGCACATTGTTGGAAAGATTCAAAAACATAACCATTAAGTGAAGCTTGTTCACCAGCCCTAAGCACGCATGGGCTCCCTGCGTGACATCAACGTCCCTGTGGCTGCTATTTGGGCATGTTGATGGCTACGGCCAGCTCAGAGGGTGTGGACCATCATAAGTGGTCAACAGAGTTCCCTTAAAGACACTCTCCAGGGATGTGATCATGTTTAAATCAAGAGTTGTAGGCAGCTGTGGAATAAATCATCTGGGAGAGTTTTCTTCTTCAGAGAGGGCAGACTGTTTTCAGGTGCTGGTGTCACATAGTGTGTGTGTTGTTAGATTATTCTGTTATTATATGTTACCTTATATATGTAATCAAAGTAGTTGAATT
>NW_024582437.1:2228352-2342445 GCF_018398535.1 Haplochromis burtoni
CACACACACACACACACACACACACACACACACAGAGGAGTGAGAGCTGGCAGCATTTACCAAAATTAGACATCCTCACCTTGGAGCCTCATTTTAAAGGCAGGTCAATATGACATGTTGCAAATATTCATCATTAGCAGTCTTGTTAAAGCAAACAGCAACTGTATTTTTATGATCCCATATGCTGTTTTCTTTACTTTGTTTGTTTTGTTTTTTTAGTATTTTAGGTTCTTTTAATATGAAAACATAGCGCAATGTAACTGGTATCATATACATTGTTAATTTAAATCACAGCCTCAACCCTTTTTTTAACTTGACGTGTGGAGTTTCAGAAAAGAACCACAAGAGGGCAACATCTAACTGTGAACAAACCCTTAAATGAGCGAAAACGCTGCACACACGGTAACAACAGCTTCTGTAAAACATAAAAACATAAAAAGGATTTTCAGCTTACAGCTTCGAACAGCCTGATATGGTTTTTACACTGTTAGTGGATGGAAAGCTTATATCTGCAAGCTGCAGATCATTGTAAGATGAATTGTCATTGTAACTGAAGTTAAGATCGGTCTCATTGATAGGCTTTGACTGATTACATTTATCAGTTGATTGTCACCAACAATAAAACGGCTAGAGATTTTTCATACATTCGATTTATGACATTTTGGATTACACTTATAACACATTAACAATTAAAAAAAAGAGTTAAATATATATTTAAAAAAACCAACAACAACAATAAGTAAACAGATAAATAATGTTCGCACCAAACGTCGGTTCTTTGCTCCGCAGAGCATCTGTGAAATGCTCCTATAATGGGAAGCTTGGGAATTCCCTTCTTTACAGCAAACGGCAGCATGGTCGGAGGTCACTCTCTACACATCTCCATGGTAAAGAAAGAAAACATAACAGCTGTATGCAATCTGTACAGTGATGCCCTCACGTTAAATGGACCACCGCCTTGCTCCTGACGCACGACTGACTCAGCGAGGTTGCGTGAGCGTGAAAAAAAAGGAGGCCCCCTCCTCTCCTACACTACACTTTAAAACTCATGCATTTCAAACCAAGTTCTGAGACAAAGAGAACTCCGGGTGGATATCACATAATTCTACATGAAGCCAGTGTTAACATCAGGTAGGGTTAAAAATATGTGGTTTCATTATTTTATTCATGCTCTTATTATTATTATTATTATTATTATTATTATTATTATTATTATTATTATTATTATTATTATTATTATTATTATTATTATTATTATTTGTTTTTGCTTGGAAATTAACATTCGACTTAAGTGGTATAATAATAGTATATAGTATTATCCTATATTGAAAGTTTTATATATAAAATAGAATTAGATACATTAAAATTAAACAAAAATTCTGATCAGTTACTTCAGCAAATTGTTATTTCTATATACATATATATGTTGTATCACTTTTTTCTGTATGCTTTCGCACAATAGGGCACAGTTCTTTTGACAACACCTTCTAGGATTATCAGCCATGATAACTTGATCACTGGTTAATACAGTGCAATTATAGATAAATTCTGTGGTGTATTTCACCCCTGACTGTAGATTGGTAATGAGTCCCACAAACGTTTTGCATAAAACAGTTGTTTTCACTGAATTCTTTTTCTCCCAGTCTGAGTGTCTGTGTATATTCCAATGGATACATTTAAAGGTGTGACAAAGAGATCTGCTCAGAAAAGTTTCAGTCTTTAACCGATTTTTGTCATGTGCTGCTAAACAGAAAACATCTTTCACTGCAATGTGTTGACATTTTGACTGACAAGCTTTCTTGACTGTATTTAAAACTTTACTGATATGTGTTGTCTGTGTCTCCTTAGGTGAAATAAATGGAGCTAAAACCTTTATTGAAGAAGCTGGGTTCAATAATCCGCGCCATCTTCACTTTTGTCTTTGCTTTGGCCGTCCTGGGTGTGATGGTGTGGGCCTACGTTCAGGGCTATCAGCTGGTGTCGTCCATGTATGGCATCATCTCCTTTGGCATTTATGGACTCCTACTCTCACTCCATGTGTTGGTCCAGAGCTTTTTTGCCTTTGTTGAGCACCAGCGAATGAAATCTCGAACAAAACCATGCTCCTATACCAAAACAATCGGTTTTACTATATCGGCTTACCAAGAGGACCCTGTTTATCTCAGAGAGTGCTTGAACTCAGTCAGGGCCCTCAAGTATCCCCCTGAGCTGCTGCGCATCATCATGGTGATAGATGGGAATTCAGATGATGACCAGTATATGATGGACATGTTCAAAGAGGTGTTTGCAGACCAGGATCCGGGCTACTATGTATGGAATAACAACTATCATACCTGGGATCCCACCCAGGTCCAACATGATGAAGAAAATGGCTCAGCAATGGGCATTGAAGGGGGTTCTGATTATGTGGTAGGAGAGGATCCACAGAGAAAAGAAGTAGAGCGCCTGATCCAGACCAAGAGATGTGTGTGCATCATGCAAAAGTGGGGAGGCAAGCGGGAGGTGATGTACACAGCATTTAAAGCCCTGGGGTCATCGGTTGATTACATACAGGTATCTACTTTTACTTAAGTGTTTTCTTTCTTATTTTTTTATGAAAATAAAAATGAAATGTTTCCAATTTTCAATGACGTTATGTCTCATTTCTCAGGTGTGTGATTCAGATACGAAGCTGGACCCTTTGGCCACGGTGGAATTGTGCAAGGTATTGGAGAGTAATCCCAAGTATGGGGCTGTAGGAGGGGATGTGATGATCCTCAACCTTAAAGACTCTTACATCAGCTTCATGAGCAGTCTCAGGTACTGGATGGCTTTCAACATCGAAAGGTCCTGCCAGTCCTTCTTCAACTGTGTGTCCTGCATTAGTGGCCCTTTAGGTAAGGGAACTCTTTTCTAGCTAAATAGTATTATATTAAAGGCTTAAAAGCATTGATGTAACTCATTGTAACCAACATCTTTTGAATTTGTCATTTCTTGTACTTGTTCATGCAGGTCTGTATAGAAATGATATCCTTCAGCAGTTTCTGGAATCGTGGTACAATCAAATGTTTCTGGGAACTCATTGTACATTTGGTGATGACAGGCATCTCACCAACCGTATGCTGAGCATGGGCTATGCCACTAAGTATGTTTTCTAGATATTATTTATTAGGCACAGAAATTACATAATAGGACTCAACAAAGCTCAGTAGCTACAATAATGATCCTACAACATCAAACAAGCAGGTTCTAAAGGTCTATTTTTTACCCCCTTTCTTCAGATACACTGCTCGCTCAAAATGCTACACAGAAACACCCGCTCAGTTCCTTCGCTGGCTCAACCAACAGACTCGGTGGACAAAATCTTACTTCCGGGAGTGGCTCTACAATGCAATGTGGTGGCACAAGCACCATCTCTGGATGACCTATGAGTCCATCGTGTCAGGTATTTTCCCCTTCTTTGTCACGGCCACCATAATCCAGCTGTTTTGGACAGGCACTCTGTGGGACATCCTCTGGGTTCTGTGCTGCATCCAGCTTATCGGGCTGGTGAAAGCAGCCTACGCCTGCATCCTGCGGAGAAACATGGTGATGGTGTTTATGTCACTTTACTCAGCTCTCTACATGACCAGTTTGCTGCCTGCTAAGTACTTTGCCATTCTCACGATGAACAAAAGCAGCTGGGGAACATCGGGCAGGCGTAAGATGGTTGGTAACTACATTCCACTCCTTCCCCTGTCGGTGTGGGCTGCCATTTTATTAAGTGGACTCAGTTACACCATCTACAAAGAGAGCAAAGAGGACTGGTCAACTGCGGCTAAAAAACTGGAAACTAGATTTCTTATTTATGGCTGTGTAGCCTACGTATGCTACTGGGTTCTTATGATGTTCCTCTATTTTGTGTGGTTCCACAGAGCATGTAGAAAGCGTTCTGGAAGTTACAAAGTGAACGTATAAAGCTGGCCATACACTGTGTGTTATTCAGCTCCTGCTCAAACTGAATCGCAGGGGTTAGAAGTTTGTAGGTCACGATGCAGGGTCTCACACTATAAGGCCCGATGCTGTGATGCGACCTGAGTGCTCACACTGGTCGTGTTAGTCGTGTTAATCGCTTTTCGTTTACTACATGATGCACGGCACACGATTAAGAAGAAAATTGGGCTGATCCCCAAAATGGTCGCACGACTGAAAAGTCGTCTCAAAATGGGGCCAAAAATCACACAGTGTATGTTCAGCTTAAGTCTGAAGAGCAAAAGTAATTTATTCAAATTTAAACCTGACTATGTGTATTTATTTTGTGTCACATTACTGAAGGACAGGGATGTTCTACAATGCTGCTAAAGAAATAAACTGAAAACTCTTTTGAGAGTCAAAAAAAGAAGAAGAAGAACAGTATTGTTTCTAAGATTGGGGAAACCTGCAGTCAGCTGAGACTGAAGAAGTCTCTTGGATGAGGGACGAAATGTTTCTCCCACTGAAGACGCTACGTCCAGATGAACCGAATCAACTTTTGCAGAAAAAGAATGAAAATAATAAAATATTAAAAATCTGTATATAAAGACAAACAATTTTTTATATGGAGATGGTGTTACGTATTCTTTTTTAAATTACACTGAGATGTTTTGTTGTCTGAGGTTCTCTTTGAGGTTAATGGAGGTGATGCGTTTGCATAATATTTATTTATCAGAATTGTGTTTTTTTTTTTATGTTTGTGTATGTCTATGCTGATAATTTAATTTAATTTTAATTTTACCAACACAACAAGTTCAAAGGTGTGTAAGGTTTCTACAGCATTGTTGGTGTCATTGCACTGGATCCTGGATGCAACTTTCTGCAGCACTGCAAGCTTACTTGAAAATAAATGTTATAATATACTGCAGTATGAAATTAAAACAAGCAGAAAACTGTTAAATTACTGCGACATGAATCAAGAAGGACTTAAATAATGTATCACATTGTTTGCTGTATCAAGAAAAGTGAAGTAGGGATGTATTTTGTACAGTGCACTTTATTCAATGCTTTGTTGGAGAGAAAATTTGAGAAAACGTGTATTTTTTATGAATCACCTTAGCAATTGTTTGTAATGGTGGAATTTTTAGGAAAATGTGAAAAAGAAATGATGAAATAAATTTTTTTTTATCATGGACACTTTTGTCTCCGGTCAAATCATGTTACCAATGGAAAACTATGGAAATGCTGACTTGATAAATGAAAGAAAAGTGGACACAAAGTTACATAACACAAGAACATTTCTAACATTCCCACATAATTCACAAAGCACAAAACCAAAGTCTTCAAATGTCTGTGCTGGAAATGCATGAATTCAGGGTGCGACTATAGGGGACGAAAATCAGTCATTCACACAGTGATAGATTATGGTGCAAAGCACATTTAGGAATATAAATCAAACACAGTTTTTCCACATATGGCTAGGTAGTATATATATTTTTTCACTTATTAACAGATTATCGTGGTGACTATTCCCGGACTGGAAATTAGATTAGCAGTGTACACTACAAGTCTGGAAACACCCCTTGTTTCCTTATATTTTGCTTCCAAGGAGACAGTCTTTTCTTGTAATTTTTAAAGTGGTCTTAAGCAGTAGGTCTCCAGGCTTTCTGAAGGTATTTCAGTGCTTTTCTTTGGACATTGGCTACTTTATTTTAAATTCGTTTGTGATCTAGTCCTATTCATGACCATTTTTGTTTGTTGGTGGTCTGTAGGTTCACTCTGGAATTCATGAAAAGGAAGCGACTGACAAAGATAAAAACATGGAAGTTAAATAAGGAAGAATAAGGAAAAATGTTGCACAGGGTTCAGGAAGAAGTTGGGACAGGGTCTGTGTGGTAGGGAAGAGTTACTATAAATAGCTGGAAAAGTACAGCTGTAGTGTTGTTGCACGAAGGTGTTTGGTGTAAACTCTGAACAGAGGAAAAAGGACAGGAAGTACAGGAAAGTATTCAAAGAAAAAGTGGGAGAGGCAAAGTACTGGAAGGCTAAGTGTATGGCAAAGAGAGAGGTAACAAAAAAAAAAAAAGAAAGGTTTATAGTGAGTTGTTTGTGAGACTGGAAACTGAGGAAGGAGAACTTGTATCAGATGGCTAGGCAGAGAAATTGAGCTGGAGAGTGAAACAGGTGTGTCAGTAAGATGCAAGGATTAGATGTAGTGAACGTAGATGAGAAAATACTGTAAAAACAACTCAAAGTGCAGTTTACCGGTAATTAATCTCTGCACCTATTTTTCAAATATTAAGAAATGAAGGGTGGCTCAAGACCTTTGCACAGCACCATAAACACTGACGTAAACACCAAATCAGAGGTGAAACTTATTAAAACGGATTAAACAAAAGGTGTGTAGCTGTGATAAAGTATGAATGACATTACAGGCTTTATTACTGGAAAACATCCTCAAAGGAAGGGAAGCTATATTTGTATGACATTGTAAATTTTAGTGGTAAAGTTAGATAGAAATGCTTTATTGCTAAACATATATCCCATATGAAAATAACAAAATGTTTATTCATGGGGCTTAAAATGTTAAAATAAGTCAATATTCTTTTCAAATAGTATTACAAAACCATTTTTTGTTTTTGTTTTTTAAGACATTGTGCTTAGTAGCAGTTTGTAAGAGCGTGACCTGCTCCTCACCCATTAGCTTGCAGGCTCCAGCCCTGCTAATTTTTGAAGGACAGATAGATGGATACCTTTATGGCTTTATATTTGTTTATTTACAATGCAGAAACATTGCTCAATAGTATCCAGTCTACTCTTGATTCCAGCATTTCAAGAATTATATAGCTTGAGAAATTCATTCTCAAGTTATATAATTCAGTCAAACTGACATATTGACAGATGACTTGTTTTACATAACATTCAGGGTGGGATACAGTATCTGTTTATTCTTTTTAAAGAACATGAGGATTGTGACCTGTCACTCAGTTCTGAAGTGGGGAATTATCCTATTGATGATCAACACTTGGGATGAACTAAACAGGTGATTCTTTGTGTTTAGTAGAAGAGAAACATCATAAAGGTAGGTGTTTCTCCTTGTACAAATATGAAAACACTATTGACAAATGAACACACAAATAGCATTAGTAATATCAGGTGCACCTTTATCACTCTGTGCATTCTGACGGTGGGTGTGGATAAGTGGGATTCTCTTTACACAACCGCTCATGTACACAGTGACACATGCAAAACCTGTGTTTATTCTGGATATTTAATGCAAGAGGCTGTATTTGACCAAGAACCAGTTGATTTTTTATATTATTACTAACTACATGAACAAATTTATCATAATAAATAGAGCAACATAATAAGAAAGGTTTGTAACAGAGAACTTGGGGCAACACCACATTACGTAGTTTCACTTTGAAGTGATTAAAAGAAGGTGTTCACTGACAAATCTCTGTCACCATCTGAAAGGCAGGAGGAAAAAATAAATCAAAAGTGACCCCCTCATTGTCTGTGTGAGTGATTAGACTGGAAAGCCCCTGATAAGAAATGCACAGGGTAATGTGGGAGGAAGCATGTCGTTTTAAGCTTAACAGATACTCAATATTATTTTCTCTGGCAATATTATCTCCACAAACAACATTTTTGGACATTGAATCTTTGTAAAAAGATGATATCCTATGTTGCAAACTCTAGGACCACACAGATATTGTCCTTTAAAAAGTTTTTATTTCAGGGTAATTTTATCATTTTATCATGAGACCTTCTGGAAATATCCTGACCCATGTCTGGTTAACTACAACACCACTAATGGGATCACAATAATAATGAGTGGACTTATATGATTTAGTCCTAAATAGTATCATTAATTCTCAGAGAAGAGCTGCTTTTGTGAAAGAAACAATTTGTAAGATTTTTTAGCAGAAAACATTCAAAAGTGAACTCAGTGGGAAGATATAGTAATGGTGACAGTCTCTGTGCTGCTTTGTATATTTATTAAACAAAACAGATAAACAAAAAAATTAAAGTTAGTATGCTAACTGTCCATATGTTATTTACCACTTAGTCCCTATGGCATTCAGTCTGCTCTTGATTCCAGCATTAATGAAGAAGACAAATTACAGTGTAGCTCTGCCTAGAGATCATACTTTTATTTTATACATCTTGGATTCTAACCTCTCGTAAGTCATGCTGAAGGGCAGGCAGGCAGTGAATTGAACAGTAACATCTGAAACACGTGCTAAGTAACCAGGGAGAACTGGTAAGCTAGGATTCATTTTTATCTAATAGCCCTTTTCCACTAGTGCCTACTCGGGTCAGCTTGGCACAGCTCAACTCGATTCTTAGGGTTTTCTATTAGATACCTATTAGATACCTGGTATCAGGTACTTTTTTTTTTAGTATGTACACAGCTGGGGTTCAAAGTGATTGAAGACAATCTTAAAATGTGATGTCAATGGACTGCTTGCCACCGACTGGCTATTCAGTGATGTCACTCGATAAATCATGAGATAAAAATCAGCTCTGTGCCGTTACGAATAGGGCTTAATTTTGACATCATGGTGCACAGAGCACATAAGGAGGGCAAGGACATCAGCAATGAATAGCAATGAAAGTCTGGTCAACTTAAAAAGTAAAAAACCACATGTAGAATAGAATAGAAAAATCCTTTAATTGTCCCACAAAGGGAAAATTGGTTGTAACAGCAGCAGAAGAAAAGCACATATACAAACAGAACACGACACAGGACAGAAACACACACAATTTTTGTCATTAAAAAAAACATTTACATCATGGACAATAGTATGTAGTAGTAGTAATGTAGACTAAACGCCCCACTTCTGTTTCATTTGGAGCTATCTCACAGAGAGAATAAAACTGCGTCACAGATTTGACGTCAAAGAAACGCACCTGGGGTATTGCCAGGATGTTTCAGCAGATGCTATCCAGGGCCAGTGGTCGCAGACTAAAGCATTTTCTCATGCTCGGTAGATGTGACTAGAGATCCCACTGCGTTAGTCACTAGAGTTTGTGAAGATATGGTGGTCTCCAGCCAATGTGGGAATTAGAGCTGTGAGGTGATTTACTGGAGGAAATCACTTTTAGTTTAGCTGGAGTTTTAATGAGTCAGAGAAAGGAGAAGGAGAGAAAGAAATGTAGAAGCATGACGAAGCCAAACATCACTTCCCTTCATGTCTGTTTTTAATTAACTTGTCCGCCCCCACCCTGTCTCAGCTTCCCTCCCGTCTGCCTGAAATGGGAGCCATAAGTCGCGTTTCACACCCTGGTCTCATTCCATCTGAGCAGCTCACGTTGCTTTAGAGGAAGCTGTCCCCCCAACCTTTCTCACCACTGCTGTAGCTCTGAAAACCAGCATGGTGATCATGATTAGTGTAACCTCCAACGTGGCTGATAATCCATACAAGGTTTGTACAGAAAATCAAGAAAGGGACTGATGTGAATGAAATCAGTAATATATATAGCAGGTACACTGATATAATGTTGATTAACGTTATGTTACATTGTTACAACATGATTACTTTCCTTACTACAATAAGATGATAAAGTAAAACCCAAAATTTGGTTTTTATGTTTTTGTTTGGTGTGGCTTGTACTTGCAATTACCATTGTAATATTTTCCACATTAACTCGATTGCCTCCAGTTCTTTACCATACTAGTCTTTCCTGTTTAAAAAAAAAAGGAAAAATGAAAGAAAACAAAAAGTAGACGGGCTGGGAGAAAAAAACCATTTTTTCGAACAAGAATGGACAACTCTGTTAGCTCATTTAGTTATTTCTGGCTCACAGTATATGAACAAATTAAACCGAGGGTGTTTCCCCCTTCTGCAGAGACAGCTTTAATCTGTCAACATGCAGTGGGCATACTCATGCTGGTGGAGCAGCCGTCACGTAATGGAAACTACGCGAAAACACATAGTTTGAAGCAGCATACCATGAAACACCAATGAGTGCCCACAATTGTTCCTAAAACTTTTTCAAGTTACTGGAGCAGTGAATTTTTTTAAAAAGCCTCTCTTTCATGATGACACAAACAGTGTAATGACTAGTCTGAGGTCTTTAGAGTCATTTGTCACGCTGGATCATCAAAAAACAAGCAAACGAAAGACTAACAAAATTCTGATTAAGTAAGACAGCACAGTGATTGCTTCACAGCAAAAGGTCCCGGGTTTGAATCCACCATCTGGCTGTGGACTTTCTGTGGAACACGTTCTCTCACGGTGTGTTTCAGCTTCCTCCTGTGGCAGCTGGGATAGGCTCCAGCGCAACCTGATTTGAATAACCAGACGAATATGGATGGATGATGAAATATCCTTTGGGAAGGTACAGTTGTATATCAGTTTGCCAGAAAGTTAGTCCCAGCTCCACTGTGAAGGTTTGGATTCATGGCGCAACTGGTTAGAGCCAGAAATTTCCTTCTGTCAAACAACAGTTAAATTAACATTTTAGTATATAAAATTATTGCTACCCCTTTTTTTAAAAAAAAACAGCAAAACAGAGAGATATCAACAGGAAGTTTTAAAAGAAAGAAGAAACAAAAATATAGTTTTAGAAGAGAAAGCAGACACAAATTTTACTGTAAGTAATTTTTGTATGTAAAGACTACCGTGTGTATTTTTAACTAGATTAAAAAGATTCTAACTTTTATTGTAATTGCTTAATTCATTAAGGCGCAGACTGGAGGATGCCTTGGTAATTTAGTTCTATAGAGAGAGATAGAAAGGGTGCAGTGCATTTGGCTTATATGGAAAATATTCCTGGTTCAAGACTGGGATGAGACATAAAATCAGCCTCAGCCTCAAGCCTGGATAAATGGGACGGTTGCTTTAAGCTACCTGTAAAGAAATTATTTTCTTTACAGGTAGCTTTATTTAGGAGGGACAACGCTGATGACATAAGCTTCAAACCAAAATAGGTTTGCAAAGACTAAGGAAACAAAATGAACAGAAGTATTCACCAGCTACACCAGCAACATCAACTTTTCATTGCTGAGGATAAAAATGGATGCCAAACAACAAGGACACACACACACACACACACACACACACACACACACACACACACACACACACACACACACACACACACACACACACACACACCAAATACCTTGTATAACTTCTGCTAAAATCAAAGTGAAAAACAAGGACAGGCAACTTTGTGTTAAATTACCTTCAAATTATGACACTGTTTCAATTCAGTTTTGTTTTAAGGTATGACATATACACCTTCAACCTTTCTCACTGAGAGGGCTTGTCAGAGCTCTTCCCTTTGGAACCTACCTCTTCTTCTGTAAACTCAGCTAAAGTTTATCACAGCTTGTATTTCAAAAATAATGTGTAATTACAACGTAAGAAGGGAATATTAGGCTACTCTACAATAAAGCTTGGACCTTAAATAAATTAATATTGCAATGCAAACAGGAGAGATTATAAAAATCTCTAATACAGTCCCCAGTATTGTGTAATTAAAATGTAAAAAGCAGAATGTCTTTTTCCTTAATTCCAGGGTGCTTATTAAATTAAAATGCTTACACTATCATTTGTTTCTTCTTTTTCTCTAAAATGTTTTATGTGCTTCTTCTGTTGTATCTGTCTGTAACCAAAGTTATTGTCATCATCAAAATTAATCCATATCTACCTGTGATACGGTGCATACAAATATGCCAAAGGCAGCAAATTGCAACAAGCTAATGGTTAAGTAATTATATTTGACAAAGATCAGCTGCAGTAAAAAAAACACTTCTATGTAATAGCTTATTTACTTATTTACAAAGTGATGATAAATTTCAAATAAGATAGCCTTTTTGTTTCTGAGTATTATTATGAGTGCAATGTAAACATAAATCCTCAAATATTCAAAGTGACAAGTTAACAAAAGGAGTTATACTTAACACTTTATTCACAGAAAATCCATCCATTTTCTTCCACTTATCCATTTCAGGGTCACAAGGAGGCTGGAGCCTATTGTATGCCCTGAACTGGTCACTAGTCTGTCGCAGGGTCACCAAGTTATAAAAATATTGTACAAGAAAATAAAGTTTTATGGTTCTGTCAACAGTGAGATCTGCCTAAGGAGCTTTTACGATAGCTGAAAGAAATTTCAGTCTTAATAATGCATTTAACTTCATTGCCACTCCTGTATGTGATCTTTAGTGGCCACATACAGGACTGGATGATAGGAGATGATAGGAGAAGTGAGTTGGAGTCTAAATGGCTCAAACAAGCACACGACTCTGACAAAAGATATGATTCACTTTGGGGTCCAAAGGAAAAAGATAATCCAGAAATGGCTAAGCCCATTCCACGGCAAATGCATTTTCTCTCATGATCTGGCATAAGTATCAAAATACAGTACTGTGCAAAAGTCTTGAGTCAAATGAGAAATAGATGCAGTGATTTAATGAAAAATATGTAAATGTGCATATACAGTATGTAAGGCAAAAACAGAGTTGGTACAATTTTAACAAGCTCGAAAGTCAATATTTGGTGTGACCATCTTTATTCTTCTACACAACTTGAACTCTTATTGGTAGCTTTCTTGTCACTTCTTTAAGTCGTCTTCAGGAATAGTTCTCCAGGCTTCTGAGAGGATCTCACATTGCTTTATTTATACTGATTCTGAGGAGGAAAATCCATGACTGAGTGTGTTCCACTGTATGTTTTTCTATCCAGGTATGTTTTGGCTGCACTGCAGTGCAGCCAAAACATACCTGGATATGTGTATATACCTGGATATGTGTTCCAGTGATTCTAAACACAATGGCATGCCATTGTGTTTAGAATCACTGGAACACCGAAAAATGAAGCTGATGCCAATCAGATATTTTCCAGATGGCATTGCATAGTTGATCTAAAACCGGACAAGATCACCAAAACCACAGACCGAAGTGCAACCCCAAACGGATCAATTGAGGTTCTTTGCAGGATAATTTTCCCCTTTTAAGGACATGACTTTCAGATACTGTTTATGTTGTGTAGATAGATTCCACTACTACTTGTTTTTTATTTTGTTTCCTCAGACTTTTATATTTGTGTTTTAAGGAACACATTGCACACCTTGTGTGTGTGTACCATGTGTTTGTGTTATTTTTGTGTCATTTTTTTTTCATAGATTAAACCAGAGGAATGGAAACAAATTGCGCTGTTTTGCAATGCACTGGTATTAGTAGAGTGCCTGAACATACAATTTAAAATTGGTTCTTTGCTAAGTTGCCTGTTATGTATAGAGACAAAAAGGTTCTTTAAGTTGGGGCCTTTTTTCTTTTCTTTTTTTTCTTAGATAGATATGTGTTAAGTGTTGTAACAAACAAACAAAAAATCCTCTGAAAATGGTGACGTACAAGGACTGGACTAAAACTGAGTAAAGAAATTTAAAAAAATGTAAGAGTATAAGATCATGTGGACAACTATTGCTAAAGCCCAAATATCAAAGAAATCTTGTTCCTTGGAACTAAAATATTAAGATTTCAGAGGTGACTAAGGCCTTTTTTTTGCACAGCACTGTAAAAACTTATGTTCTCATTTTGATTGCATCAAATGTTGGCCTGGCAACATGGCAAGCAAGTGGAAAAATACAAGTGATCTGACGGTTAGATGACATGATGAATGTTGAGTCATGTGTGACTAAATTTAGAATCGCCACAAGAGCTTTATAAGGGTTAGAGATTGTAGGCTGTCTTCATATTGTCTTTCTCCACCAACAGGACACTATTCATGTCAGGAAAATACAGACACTCAACAGATTTATTTCTCTTTTGGACCAATTGTTATAATCTTACAAGTAGATTTAATAACATTCCTCTAGCTTTCTCTCAAAGCAATTAACCAAAAAAATAAATAAATAATTAACAGAATAAAAGTAAAAAGTGTGTTATAGAACATTTTAAACAACAACAGGTCTTTTAAACGTCATGTTAAAGTCCTGTTTCTAAAATAAAGTATTTTATCTGAATTTTTAGAGAATAATGATAATGAGTTTCAAATTCATCCTTTTATCCAACAGGATAACAAAACAGGAAGTAATTTTTGAAGATCCGTGTTGATCCTGACCTTTGGTCCTTGGGTTTGAAAGTTTAGCTTTACTTACAAAGGTAAGTCTGTAGGGAGGTGGGAGGCTTGACTTGAGACATGGCAGTAAAATAATCCTGAATTAAAATTTGTGGCTGAATTCTGTAAAGATGGAGCAAAAAGTGTGGCTGTGACTTGTGCAGTTAGAGAATAATGTCCTAAAATTGAGTAGCATGATCTTTAGTGCAGTGGTTCTAAATTGCTGAAGCTGTACAAGCATTAAACAATTTTTATATCAGTGTGATCTAGCCATCAGGTTAACTCCAACTAAATTACAGTCATTAAAGATAAGTTGTTACTAGGTTACAGCACTGTTTGGCTAAATGATCACTGAACAAAAAAAGATTTGGCGTTGCTGGAAAGACATTCAGAAGTTGATTCTCAGTGAATCTGTTTAAGGAGCACATGTAAACACAAAAAAGACAAAAATCTCTTCAATGTAAGATCTGATCTTTTTATATTATAATGAGCCTTTAAAATGTCAGAAAATATTTGCCTTCACATTAAAAAATTATCTTCCCCATTATTTTCCTCTCTCTGAACAAACTCTGTGTAAACACTC
Organism: Haplochromis burtoni; assembly: GCF_018398535.1. NCBI lineage: Eukaryota > Metazoa > Chordata > Actinopteri > Cichliformes > Cichlidae > Haplochromis > Haplochromis burtoni. The sequence continues at coordinate 2,242,939 of NW_024582437.1, forward strand.
TTGGTATCAAAATAAAGCGAACACTTGTGAGATTTCATCAGAGGTGTAAATATTACAGCAGGTGTTACTGTGTCAAAGTTACTGAGGCTGGAACACAGAAAAAGTAAGTAGATTTATTCCTCCCTTAATTAATGAATTAAAAATTTTTTGAGCATGTAACCCCTTTAAAAATATGCTTTAGTTCACATTTTAAATCAAAAGATCATTAAACAACATATATACACATCACCTGTGCAAAGATTTATATTTCTGAAGTGAAACAGTGAAAAGTGTCTGCACTTTCAATAAATAAATATTCAGGTGTGCAATGTGTCCAAATCTGGCACACACTGCACACCATATATGAGTTGAATTTTTCGGGTATGAACAGCAGAAATTATTTAATTTAATTTACGTGCCTAGAAATGCTTGTTTCTTTTGTTTTTTTATATATATTTTTGAAGAATTAACCATACACTCATGTCCAGTGGGCCCATTCTCCTTGTGTCATATATGGTATAAATGGACTCTGGCGCTTTAATCTACAAATCTGTGATTTTTTGTGTTACATTGAGTACTCACAAATGTGTGCTTTGACTAATAAGTAACATTCACTAATAAGTAAAAAGCCATTTGAGGACATGTACATCTAATATCATATAAAAATATTTTGTATATCTTTGAACTTGAATATTTATCATTTGCACAGAAACGTAAATTTTTTTGGTTCCACAAATCTGATCCTTTTTATGTTCAAAGAGCTTTGTGCACGTAAAAATATCATAAAAAAGATGGTTAAATGCGCATGCACGGATCACCTGCTGTGGACAAATGTCATGTTTTGCATGCAGGTTTTGAGACTCATCGACAGCAATAAAAGATATGTGCAGCCACAGTTTATGAATTCTGACACATGAAGATGTGCAATTTCTCCATCTGGAGCCGGATGAGTTGAAACTGATGTTACGAGTGAAGGGTGGATCTCCCTCTTAAATTGTGTGTGGAAGTTTGCTTAGGAGGAGTAAAACATAAAGTTCAATTCAGTTTTATTTATATAGCAACAAATCACAACAACAAGGCGCTTCGTTGTTTTTCTTTTTTAGACTCCTTTTTTAAAAATTAACTAAAGTGAGTGACTGGTCCCATAAACCCGTTAGCAAAATGTAATGAGGTCAAGTCCGGTGGTCATTTTTAAGACTTCTATAGAACAAGAAGTCTTCATATTCACCATACATTCATCTTTTATACCAGAGCTTCCCAAAGTGTGGGGCCCGCAGAGCCATGGCAGGGGGGGAGGGGGAAACAAAACGCTTGGACACTGCTAGCGCCCACAGAAACGCAAAGCAGGAGATGAAGCATCGCTGAATATGTTTCCAAACCAACTTCATTCTAAGCCAAAGACTAGAAAATATGGTGAAGCATATCTTCCCTTTGGCTTCACCTGCACAAGTGCCGAGGTAGGTCTCCCCTGCAGAATTGGTTTTCCCTTCGTAGGGAGCAGCGCTGGGCTCTTCAAATCACGGACAAACAGTATCCCACATTCTTGATTTTTAGTTCACAAACACTTGTTGTAATGACTAACTACTCCCGACATTTTGGAGATGTTAGCTCTTTATACAGTAAAGTTACAGCGGAATACAAATAATATCAGGCTGATCCTGCCACGATTTGTCCCCGATTCAAATCACGGACAACCAGTATCCCACAGTTGTTTATGTTTTTAAACCCATTTTGCACAGAGAGGCATTTTTTGATATTATAGCAATGTTGAATATTATTACACAGGAAAAAACAACTACATGGAGGGACAGTAACTGCGTGTATATATGTAAGCTGTAAAACCTGAAGATAGTCAGATTAACAGTATTTTGTCTCTATCTTCCATTCTGCAATTCATCTCATGCAAACAATAACGTGGCGCACAGCGTGACGTGAAAAAGGCACATACCTTTGACATTGCATGACTAACTCTGTATTCCTCGTCCACACTTAAATGCAAAAAAGGAGTTTTAAAAAAATCTCCGTTTTCGGTGATTCGTAACGACATTTACGTGTGGACGAAACAGCTGCGTTTTCAAAAATACCCGTGTAGTTGCGGAGTTAGTAGTTTAGTTAGTAGAGTTAGTAGTTTATTTTCTTACTACCTGTAATTTATTGCAGATTACTTGTATTTACTTAATTGTTTAATAAATGTTTGAGGTGTGAAATAAACCGTAATGGAGCAAAATATGTGTGTGTGTGGTTGGAGGATGTGTGCGTGCATGTGCGTGCGCGCGTGCACACGGGGGCGTGAACATTTTTCTTGCAAAACAAAGGGGGGCCTAGCAAAAAAAGTTTGGGAACCACTGTTTTATACTATCATTGGACTCCTTTTACATGCAAAAATCCTCAAAGTGTCAAGAATTGCAAATTGTGGACCTAAGTAGAGATTGACAGGCAGACAAACAACAAAACAAAAGAAATGCTGGTCAGTGCTGTCCTCAGCTTCCAGAAGACACACCTGTGTCATCAGTTTCAAAATCTTATGTCACATTGTTCTCAAGTTATTGATTTCTCAAAATTTTCAGAAAGCTTACTCTGACTATGAGCTTAAGATTGCTGAGATTGAAAGTCATTCAAGATTTTTAGTAGATACATCCATGGTATGAATTTGAGAGTTATCGCATTCACAAGATTTTTATAAGACTTGACCTTAGACCTTGAGGTCAAACTCACTGAGATTTGAACTCATCCAAGATTTTTAGTAGCTGTATTGATAGTATTAATTTAAAGCTCCCATGTCAGCTCATTCTTGAGATATCACATTCACAAATCTCGGTGTCCACACACCAAAGAAGAGCTTTATCTTTATTGGCATCATATAAAGAAATGCATATTAATTGGATCGAGATCAATGGTTATATTGTTGTCATGTGCTTTTATGTCTGTGTGCATAAAACTGAGGGCAGGTGTGGCTTTTTTGAAGAACAAAACAAAAAATATAGTTACTAAAATAATTATAAGCTGATTTTTTTTATTGATAGTCTTTTATCATCATAGGCTATTGGTGATTTATAACATTTATCCATCATAAGACATGTCTACATACTAGTCAAAGTACAGTATACAGGGAGTGCAGAATTATTAGGCAAGTTGTATTTTTGAGGAATAATTTTATTATTGAACAACAACCATGTTCTCAATGAACCCAAAAAACTCATTAATATCAAAGCTGAATGTTTTTGGAAGTAGTTTTTAGTTTGTTTTTAGTTTTAGCTATTTTAGGGGGATATCTGTGTGTGCAGGTGACTATTACTGTGCATAATTATTAGGCAACTTAACAAAAAACAAATATATACCCATTTCAATTATTTATTTTTACCAGTGAAACCAATATAACATCTCCACATTCACAAATATACATTTCTGACATTCAAAAACAAAACAAAAACAAATCAGCGACCAATATAGCCACCTTTCTTTGCAAGGACACTCAAAAGCCTGCCATCCATGGATTCTGTCAGTGTTTTGATCTGTTCACCATCAACATTGCGTGCAGCAGCAACCACAGCCTCCCAGACACTGTTCAGAGAGGTGTACTGTTTTCCCTCCTTGTAAATCTCACATTTGATGATGGACCACAGGTTCTCAATGGGGTTCAGATCAGGTGAACAAGGTGGCCATGTCATTAGTTTTTCTTCTTTTATACCCTTTCTTGCCAGCCACGCTGTGGAGTACTTGGACGCGTGTGATGGAGCATTGTCCTGCATGAAAATCATGTTTTTCTTGAAGGATGCAGACTTCTTCCTGTACCACTGCTTGAAGAAGGTGTCTTCCAGAAACTGGCAGTAGGACTGGGAGTTGAGCTTGACTCCATCCTCAACCCGAAAAGGCCCCACAAGCTCATCTTTGATGATACCAGCCCAAACCAGTACTCCACCTCCACCTTGCTGGCGTCTGAGTCGGACTGGAGCTCTCTGCCCTTTACCAATCCAGCCACGGGCCCATCCATCTGGCCCATCAAGACTCACTCTCATTTCATCAGTCCATAAAACCTTAGAAAAACCAGTCTTGAGATATTTCTTGGCCCAGTCTTGACGTTTCAGCTTGTGTGTCTTGTTCAGTGGTGGTCGTCTTTCAGCCTTTCTTACCTTGGCCATGTCTCTGAGTATTGCACACCTTGTGCTTTTGGGCACTCCAGTGATGTTGCAGCTCTGAAATATGGCCAAACTGGTGGCAAGTGGCATCTTGGCAGCTGCACGCTTGACTTTTCTCAGTTCATGGGCAGTTATTTTGCGCCTTGGTTTTTCCACACGCTTCTTGCGACCCTGTTGACTATTTTGAATGAAACGCTTGATTGTTCGATGATCACGCTTCAGAAGCTTTGCAATTTTGAGACTGCTGCATCCCTCTGCAAGATATCTCACTATTTTTGACTTTTCTGAGCCTGTCAAGTCCTTCTTTTGACCCATTTTGCCAAAGGAAAGGACGTTGCCTAATAATTATGCACACCTGATATAGGGTGTTGATGTCATTAGACCACACCCCTTCTCATTACAGAGATGCACATCACCTAATATGCTTAATTGGTAGTAGGCTTTCGGGCCTATACAGCTTGGAGTAAGACAACATGCATGAAGAGGATGATGTGGACAAAATACTCATTTGCCTAATAATTCTGCACTCCCTGTAGGCTGAATTGGTTACATAATGCTAAATGACATCAGTTATACTGCCGTGGTCCTTCCTTGCTTGGCTAACCTGTCATTTCTTCTTTTGTTTTTTCTTCCACCTCTAGCTCTTTCTTTGCTTCCTGTATGTGTGTATATGTTTGTATGCATGTGTTCTTGTCTTTGTGCAGCATAGGGACCTTGAAGAAGTTCCTGCTCTTGAGCCACACATCTGCTGATAATCCACACTTGCTTTGATCTTGACGCCATCAAGGGTCACTTTAGTAGAGTGGCTGAGCTTCAGTCAACGCTGGATCGTTGATTAACAATAGCCATTGGAACCCTGCCTCATGCAAAGAATTGAATTTGTTCAAAGTTCAAAGAATTTAACTTGTCATGTTTTTCTGAGTGAAGGAAATTAACCCTCTGTCCTCTCTGTGTCCATCAAATCTGTGGAGAGTTTTAGAGAGAGCACTAAGGCTTTTGTAAATATTTTGTAAGGAACTATGGAGTTTTTTGGGGTTTTTTCCTAGGAATCGCCGCACCCACCGGGAGCTGGGACTATCACCACTGAGGAAATCACATCTTGTTGGAACTGTTGTGCACTTAGTTTTTTCACTGTAAATAAACTCACTGTAACTGTCCATAAAGTCGTGCGACTGGGTCCTGTTCCTCTGCCATTCAACAAACCTGATCTATACATTCTTGTGCAAATCATAATGACACACTTTGACATCAAAAGCTTTTGATTGGGGTTTTCAGATTTGAGGATTGGGCCCAGCATATGAGCGACTTGTGTAAAACAGTGTGTTTTGTAACAGAATTTCTTCATCATATGATATGTAATGGGGGGGGGGCGGAGAGGGGATTGTGATTTATCTTTTGCTGTTGTTTACGCAACCAAATATTTCTTGGCCCACAACAGTAATGTGACAGTGTGTCAATGTAATAGCAGAGTTCAATGCAAATTCCTGCTGAATTTATATTTAAACATGTCAAGACTTACTACTTCTTGTGGTTTCATTCAGACTGACTGTAGTCGGTAGCTTGTTGCTACCTCTGTCTTTCTCTGTCCTCTCTGTTTCTGTGTTCTGCTTGTGGATGATGAAACAAAGGATTTTCCTTTTACCCTTTTGACTGCACAACTGTCTGGACAGAACTGAGTCCATCAGCCACTCAGAGTGTAATCATGGTCACAATGTCTACACATGACCTGTTTTACCTCATAACTTTTCCTTACAGTATTTCTCAACTCATACTAGATATCGGGTCCTTCTGTGTTGATAGTTAATAAATTCTGTCTTGGCAAAATGTTCTGTCAGGATGCCTCGACTGTGTAAATATTTTGCTCAGCTTCATCTCTCTGATTTTAAGCTCAGTTGCCTTCTGGAGTAGCCAAAGTATCTAACCCTAACCCTCAAAGTCAAAGTGCCCTTAAAGTACCTTAAAGTTACCCGCTAAGGTCAGTGTAAAGTGGTTCCTGCTTCATGACGAGTGATGAGGGCCATTTTTCTTTTTCATACAAGGACACACACACACACACACACACACACACACACACACACACACACAGACACACACACACACACACACACACACACACACACACACACAAATATGAAAGCAAGCCCAGCTACTCTACACTATGTGGTAGTAAAACGTTTACTCAGTACTACTACTAATAAAGAGGTGGATCCTGCCCTCTAGTGGTGGAAGGAGTGACACACATGTTGTCTGGACTATGACGTATCACTCTGCAGACTTGATGAAATGCCTTTGTTGCTTCACATACATCTTCCAAACACTCTAGAATAAACCTAAATCTTCAGCCTGATGTGTTTCTTCAGCATGACTTTGCTCTTGTATGGATAACCAATGCAGAACCCTGAAACAACCAAAGAAAAAGAAAATAAAAACATGAATACCACCTCATTTGTGCGCCCTGGAGCATCATGTATTCATATGACAGGTGTGAATGTCTAAATGACTTTGCGGTTAAAATCTGTTAAAGCTGATACTGTGCAAATAATAGTTCTGTTTTACCCCAGGGAGAGACACAGCAGCAGGAGTAAAGCGGTTAAACAGGCGGCGAGAAGCGGTAACAATGAGGCGAGGAAGGAGCGGGGAGAGTCACCAGACGCGGGGAAAAACTGCCCTCCTGGGAGCAGAGACAGGTCAAATGTCTCCTGCAGCTCTGTGTGGCCTGCCACAATCTGGGGGGTCACTAAGACAGACACGAAGGGATGAAGACAGGGAATATAGAGGAGAACCGACGATGAATGAAGTGAAAGAGGTTGGTTGAGGAAGTCTGCAGTTTTAATTGTATTTGCTTAGTACGAGTTTCCTCATTTATTAAGCACAAATACAGAGTGAGTTAGTCTTCTGTACACAGTAGTTGACATGTATCATTAGTGGGTTATAACCCACCAATTCAACAGTTGTATAATTTAAGAAAAAATGTGCTAACCCAGAAAACTAAAATAATTATTCAACTAATCATATAATGTTCAGGAGGTGAGATGCACATAATATTATACCCATATACATAATTACACATGCTAAGCTGTGTAAAAATGCATAATCATGAATGCTAATAGATGCATTCATATAGTCAAACAGTTATTTTTGTTCTTTCCTCCTTTCTAAAATCCCCTTTAACTCCACTTTTCAGTAAAACACAATCTGTACACAGGGAATTGTCTGCACAGGGCTCATTTACATTCTGATATATTCTTCCACATTTCTTTAAATGTGTTAACAACTTTGCTACCAAAGGCATACATCCAGCAGGCCTGATTTATTTCCCTGTAAGAAGAATTTGGCTATAAAAAGCAAGGGTATAGTCAAACTGGATGTGCTTTAGGTTAGTTAGTATTCAGTGTTAGTTATTAGTGCCCTAGATGGGTTAGCCTTTAGTTTAGTTAATATGTTCCTCTTTTGTTTTCATGCATATCACTCCCTCTTGACTCCAAACAGCCAGTGCTTGCTTTGCCAGCCAACAGCTGTATTAAAATACCTGCGGCAGCACGTCCTCGCAGCAACACACTTTCCAAATATATTTTATTTGCAAGGTCACTCAGTAGTAGTGGAATAGTGTTTAGAAACCTTGGGTTCATCATAATTATAATTTTATTTTACTGGATGTGAACATGTTTGGAAGCGCACCTGAGCAGTAGACTCAGAAATAACAAGCTTCTCAGCAGCTCAACAGTCCAGTCTCTTTTTATTCCCTTTTTCTTCAGTGGATTAGTGTGCTGGATCTACATTGCAGACTGGTTAGACAAACTGAAGAAAAATCAAACTAAGAAAAAATATTTTTTTTTGAGAAAACAAAACAGCTAGTGTTTTCAACTTAAATATTATATTTCAAAACTAAATCAACCTTCTAAGGAACAATTCTGCAACAGGCTAAATCCATTATCAGTGGGACCTTACAGCCCTCTGACCTGCTCAGCATCACAGACTGACACGCAACAATCCCTGAGAGAAACTCCTGGCTAGTTAATAACTTCTCTCATCCCAGGAAATAATACTTAAATACCAATAAATATTAAACTTATAGCAGTGCACAGTGTCTCAGTCAAACACAATGGTAAAAAGTTAAGTTTTAAAAAAAAGTAGATATATTTATCTGTCATCTATTTATTTCTTAAACTTCAGACTAAAGTCCCCCTCCTTCATACCACACTTCCAGGAAGGTCACCATAAAAAGCAGTCCCAAAGTGCCTGGACATGCACAGCACAATGAAAATATAAACACTGTGGAGTATGTTTGGAGGTCACAGGCCTCCCTGTGACACACAGTAGCCAGCTTATTTAGAAAGGTGCGTGGCTAATTTACAGTGATTTTCCAGAGGGTGCTAATTTTGGACAGAGAAGGCTTTCAATTAAATGCACTTACTGGAGACTTTAGAGACTTTCTAGCCAACTACTTAGAGTGTCTCTGAGTGCAATCAAGTGGTGAACAAGACAAACAGGAGCCAGCACTCACGTCTCTGGAAATTTATGGGAGAAGATTTGACTGGTGATGGCGAATTTAGAAAAGAATATGAAAGTTCAATGTACCCTCAAAAACATTTCTAAGCTGTCCTTTCTCATTTAAAAAAAAAAGTAAAACTACAATGTAAATAATATAATATCTTTAAAATAGTTTCAATACATGTCAAAGTTTGGACCTATTTACTTATTTCATCAAGTGTTCAAACATTTCTCTGGTACAAAGTAATGTTGCTTTAAATGTGAAGAAGTTGCCTTTTTCCTGGTACAACGACTCTCCCCTTGATCAGTTAAAATTTCCAAATATCCTTCTAAAGTCAGCTGTTTTACCTGAGACATAGTAGTATACTCGGATAAAGGAGAGCTGGCCCGAGTACACCTCACACTGGTAGGTGCCCTGATGCTTCAAAGTCACTGAGGGGATGGAGTAGAGCCTGTCAACGCCCACAGTCACTTCTTTAAACTGATCCAATTGCTGCGTTTCAACCTGAAGGATTAAAATGTTCTCAGTTGTTGTCTGCTTCACACAAACAAACAACAAAGTGTTAATAATAACAGCTCAGCATTTTATATTTATTAAATCTGTTGTCACAAGAAGTCAACTCTGTTCATGTGGTTATAAATTTGCAAAAATTTGTAGGCAACTGAGCAAAATCACACACTGACAAACACACCTGTTATTAGGAGACATCTTTAAGTCTGTAGTGCAGACCTAACTGTCTTCCAGCTCCAGACTCAAATTTCAAAGATTTGAAATCACGTTGCTCATTTCGTCTAACTCTAACTTGAGTAAGCTGGTGTGTGTATTTTGCAAAAATGTTGAACTGTTACTTTTAACAGTGACCCTGAATGATTCACCATATGCTGAGCGTACCTCCTCTGCGAACCTCCAGATCACTTCAATATCAGTTGGCAAGGCAAATGGCACGTCGCACCACATTCGAATCCTGCTGTTTTCCATAACTTTAATTTCTTTCACTGAAATAAACATATAGCCACCCACATGCACACAGACAAATGCACACACTCAGATAACATTCGCACAGGGGCAGCTCTTGCAGCCTGAGCTCTCCTTAATGATAATATTTAAGCCCAGTCTCAGAGGAGTCGAGTAAAAGTGATGATATGCTGAAGAGTGGCGGTGCTGTAAAGGCTTGATACGAATACCATGTGTGTGGGAGTCAACTGTCACCTTGCATAAAGAAACCAAGGACTTAAAGAGTACCTCGGGGGCTCTGTGCAAAAGATATAATGTGTGGAAATAAAACCTTTCCTCTCTTTCAAATCCTCACTTTTTGCTAAGAGCATTTCAAGGATCAAGAGTGGATGCTTATGGAGGTGAAAATAGGGCTATTTAAGGATATGTCACATCTGGATTAGTACTTATTTCTTTAGTTGGAAATTGTGACATAACAGAATCAGTGATGTGTTAGAGGTAATAATATGAATATCAGTGCTCACCTGGGCAGTCGAGAGGAAATTCACAGGAGTCGTACTGGCAGGTAACACAGTCGTACACTGCACCTGCACTCTGAAAACCTGATGGGTGAATGAAACCGATACTGATGCCAATATTATTTGGTTTCTAAAAGCAATGATTGTTATGTTGTAGAATCAAAAAAAAATACAATAAAATCAAGACAAACCACATGGAGGGATACATCCAGAGACTGTGAAGAGAATAAAAAACTTTGATTAATAAATATTACTGATACAGCATCCAGGAGTGAAAGCCAGTTAAAGCAAACCACCTTCTGGATCCTTCATGGTATTTTAAAGACTCTAAAAATGTAACTGGCATCTTAGAGAGAGTACAGAGATCACTGTAAGATGTGATGACCTAATATAAGTTATTATAGACAGAAAGATGGAGGAAAAGGGAAGTCCGTGGCTCACCTCTAGGCAGTTTGGAGGCAGCTGAGATGAAATTGTCTGCTGCTGTCTGCAACCTTTGCTCGTACACAGTGTCTGATAGATGGAGGGGAGGAGGAGGAGGAGGAAGACAGAAATATTTGGCTCAATTCATACTGGGGAATTGTGTGGCTGGGGGCATCGTTTTTTGTTTTTTCTAACTTCTCTTTTTCTGACCTCACTTAGCAAATGTATTACTCTTTTATCGATGCAGCTATACAGTCTGCTTAAACAGGTGTTTAGCTACCGTTATTCAGCTTTTGGTCAAACTCTTCCAACAGCGGGAGGACCTCTGCATCCAGAATTTCCTTCAGTTGGATGTCATAGCCTTTACCTAAAAAAATCAAGAAATTACATATCACCTAGATTTTTACATGCTGTCACAAACTGTTCCTAAATTGGCAAAGAAGAAACTCTTTCGCACCTACTCTACCAGCTTCAATCACTGTCTCATTATTGTTGAATATGCGGTCCAGCTTCTCGAAGCAGGCGTCAACGTTTCTCACATTGTACTCGGTCAAAACGTGACCCCAGCACAGACGGAGACTGTCTTCCACATCCACAAAACACTGATAGCAGCTTTGAGACAGGCACAACAGCAGGCTCACACACACAAGCCGCAAAGCAGATGTCTGCATCTTTCAATGTGAGCTTTAAAAACTCAACTAATGTTTCTCTGTAGGTGTTTTGATTCGAATCCTGGTCTCATAGCGACTAAAAATGTGCAAATTCTAAGGTTTTTGTTTTCTTTTTTCTTCAGGGCTTGATGAATTAGAGCCCTGTATATATGTTCACATCCCACACGGGGATAAAAGTAAAGTCTTGAAAGTGTATCACGCTCATCTTTTCTCGACACGACAGGAGAGCATCACAGACTCCTCTTTGTATTTCCCACCATTCTATTGTCTCTAGTCCCCATTTCCTGCTGCCTCAATGCACCAGTTTTACTGCAGAGCACAGAGATGAAGCGAGCCAAGGAGGGAGGTGGCGGCAGCGAGAGGGAGAGGGGCAGATGAAGATGGAGTTAAATGCTTGTGTACGTGTAGGGGATGGAGTGGGAAGGGTGCCGACGTGAAAACCCAAGAGAAATATATAATATGCGATAAATGAAAGTCTACCCGGTGGTGTGGGGTGGGGGTGGGGGGTGGACGGCGAGACGGAGAATGAGAAAAAGCCAAATATGAAAATAAAGAACAAAAGGGACAACAAAATCGATGGGGTAGCAGAGATAGAGAAGGAGTCAGTGCACATTATTGATGATGAAGTTTAGAAAAAATAGAATTGGTGAAAAACAAAAACGTGAGAGAAACAGAAACAAAGAAAAGACAAGAGGAGGTTAGGGAGGACACGCAAGTGACAGGCAGAGGCAGGGAGAGAGGGAGCGGGACTACAAATCAAGTCGACTGCCTCATCGCATCCTGTATCCCCCTCTCGTCTCCCATCCTCCTCATCCCCTCCACCACCACCCCTTCTCCCTTGTCCCTCACTCCTGGTGCATCTCCATGGCAACCAGACAGGGTGCCTAATACATGAACTTAATATATTTCCAGTGGCAGGGTGAGCTGGGTACTAATGCATTCATCTGTCTCCACACAGACAGGCCAATCAATATTAGGCAAGAGTGTGCTCCAGGACTGCCAAAGTCAGACAGCTAGTCAGATGGTTGGACATGGAAAATCCCAAATGAATGTGTGTGTGTATGTTTGAGGGCATTTAATTGTGTCTAGTGACAAGGACACTTTGATCATTTTTGCTGCTACATATCCAAACTCACTCAGAGCTTTCAAAATGTCTGGCTGTGAGAAAAGATGACTTTATGTATATGGAAGATTTGACACAACAAACAAACAAAACAAAAAAAAGAAGGAAATAGTGCAGGATCAGAGAATTCCCTAATCTCAGAGACTGTCTAGATAACATTAGGGGAAAGCTGGGATACAGTATATTTAGTGCTTTTTTGTTCATCATCCAATAACATGTTTGATTAAAAAAAAAAGAAAAAAAAAAAGAAATACACAGAGTACGTTTTCACATTTTATTAACATACAATTGTTAAAAACAAACAGGCAAGTATGAAAACTTGTACATGATCAAAAACAAATGATGCCATAGATTTTTGAAGGTGTCATATATGGCGGGGTCACAACCCTTGGCTGTCTTCTTATTTTGCCCCCCAACTGGGGTCTGTAACACAAAGTCAGCCAGAAGGGTTGGCTCCCTGAGATGGTCTGTGCTGCAGGACAAGCAGCCGTTCTCTTCTTCAACCTGAAAAGTCTTGACGGTCACTTACAGATACTGAGATGCATGAAATCCAGAAGAAACAGTGACAAGTATCGCCTGTCACTTTTCTTGCACTTAAAGTCCTTTTAAACATACCACTTTAACTCCAAGTGGTATCAAATATACTTTGTAGAAGAGACAGAGTGTATCATGTCGAATATAGTGCTAAAATGATCCCCTCCTCTACAGGATGTTGAAACTGAATGCAGCCCTGTTCCCGAGGACCTCACCTGTGACCTGCTTTGACCTCACAGGTTAAGGGTCTCAGGGACAGAGGGGCATACTGTAAAATTAAAATACACTGAGAAGGTGTAAAGACGGATCCAGTTATTATACAAAAATGCCAAAGCAGAGTTTCAAGCAGTTTAAATTCATTCGAGTTAAATGAGAGAACTGCAGAGTCACTGCACCGAGACAAAGAAATGACCTCATCTGACATTTGGATTCTGCGGCACCAACCGGTCTCCTGGTTTGCTGCAAATTAGAAGCAAAGCTGATCAGTTCAATTAAAACATAATCGGTGCATAATCATGACAGATTTGTCCTTGTTTTATCCACGCTAATCTTTTTGTTCTGCAGTTCATCAAATCAGATATAAAGTAACATTTTTAACAGCAGGCACACATACTCTCAGAAACGCAGCCGCTGAGAGCTCATTGCGGAGGAGACACAATTAATTTAGAGGAAACAATTAATTATAAACTGTTGGTAAATGCCACAGGAGTTTTGAACATAATTTCTCAGCTAGCATGGACAAATTACAGTTTCTAATAGCTTTTCTGAGCCCACTGAGCTGAAGAGATTTTAAAAATCAATTTGTGCTCATGTAAAATACGTTACTAGACCATTTCACATGCTGGAACTTAACACACATACACTGAAATCTTAAAGTTGTCAAAGCTGACAAATGATTATTTAAATATGTAAGCATACTTTGCATAGGTCGCATTTTCTTTTTGTTCTCTAGTAACTGTGGCGATACAACTGTTAAATTTTCCACAACTCGCTGTAAAGAGGACTTCAGATTACTCCATCCAGTCTGAGACTTTTTCATTTCAAAGCATCTTTCAGGATCTCCGTGCAGTTCTTATCATTATGGCGTAGCACTGTGCTTTGTCCGTCCACTTCTGAACGCAGGGCAGCATGTGTCTTCTGACTTACCAGCAAAAGAGGAAATTAGTTTTCAAACATTATGAAGAAAAAAGAAGAACCCGAGCAGGACACAGGCGGCATGCAAATTATCAATCCACCTGTAGATGACATAACATTATTACACTGCTTGGTCACTTAAACTATGGTGATATCACTATAAAACACTTCAAAGAAATAAATAAATGTCATTGCGTAGAAGTATTAGAAGGCAACGCCACCCACTGGTAGACAGACAGAATGACTGGAGAAGACTGCATATGACCATACCTTAAAATCCAAAATAAAATGGAAATATTTGTATTTCATAGCTCATCTGTGGAGAAATAATGTTTCATCTTGTTTTAATACATTCGCATTAATTTGAATAAAATGAGACGCATTGTGTCCACATCAGTTTGCTGCATTAAACTGAACTCCATTAATGCATATTAATGCATCACGAAAAACCTACAGGTTAACTTTATAAACGTCAGGCCTTCACATTTTGGGACACAGAGGTGCGATTTTTGAGGTTTTCTTTGTTAACAGTTGCAGCTGGGGCAAACCACAGGGAACAGCCGAAATGACTGGAATAACGGCAAAAGAGGTGGAAATGAACATTTGTTTAAATCTTGTCAGTATCCAGAGAACAAAACTCTGAGTTAATTACACAGCTCACAGAAATGATTATATCCAGGTTAATTAAAATGCGTGTCATTTTATTGCCTGTCATAACACTGAAATTCATTGACAGCTGTGAAGGGGAATAAATTAAAAAAGAGATGCACGAATGAGGTGCAAACAGAAAATGTGAATTAAAATGAAGGGCAACTTAGACACAAAATGCAGACATGACCTCGACAGCATGGAGCATGGATTCTAGACACTAATTGAAAGGCTATTCAGCATACGGCAACAAAGACAGAAGAGCAGAATAAATACCACAAATACAGGCACTTACAGGAGGGCTCTCATGCTTTTCCATGCACCATGTTTTATTACAGTCAAAGAGAAGAATGTGAAGTGAATTAGTGACGACAAAAGTTTCGTATTATAATGCATTTTAAAAGCGGCGTAAAAAAATATCACTCTTACTCTACATTGAACTTGTGACATAAAATGCGTTTTAAAAAAAAGAAAAGAAAGAAATTCACCTTACACTCAGCCTCTTCTTTCCTTTTCTTCCCCCAGTCAGAGTGCTTCTGTGTTTCCTCTCAGCTCCCTCTATTTCTGATGGTCTCTGCCGGGGCCAGACAGGGAGCCCGGTGGCAGGTAGGTTACAGACAATAGTATTGATTCCATTATTCTTCTTCTCACTGCCTACCTGCCTGACTAACAGCAGCACCTATACAACACTTCACCTTTTGTCTCTGCAGGGCTGTTGTCACAAACACACAGAGCTGCAAACAAGGGGAAAATAAAGAAGAGAGAGGGGTGAAAAAAAAAAAGAAGAGAGCTCACTTACTTGTGCGCTCACATTCACGTGTACACACCAACCCGCCTGGTGCACATACTATCCAACAGTTAAAAACGACACACACACAGACACACGCACATTTACCCTCCATGCTGCATAAGTGGTCTCCAGCCATCTCTTTTTCCTTTCCCTCTATCCAAGTCTCCTCTCCTCCTTTTCTCTCTCCTTCTTTTACACTCTCTGGTCGTCATCCTTCCATCTCCCTCTTTTTCCTCACACGTATTTCCGAGTCTCGTACAAACCCGGTAACCTCCCCAACACGCTCGCAGGCACACACGCACGCACGCACACGCTCACACACACGCTCCAGTCTGCAAGCTCCATATATCTGTGTGAAAGTGTGAGTGAGGGAAGGAGAGAGGGAATGTGAGTGCCGCGAGTGCATGCAGGCGTATGTGTGTGTGTGTGTACGAGACAAACTCTGTGTGTGCATATGTGTGTATATGTGTGTGGGGGGGAGGGGGGGGGGGGCAGGGAGGCTAGCAGAAAGTGGGGATGGAGGGGGAGGGTCAGAATCTCTAATAGGATGAGAATAGAGAGAAAATATGAAGCCCAGGAGTCTCATGAACCTGAGAGGCTGACATTACTGCCTCCTCATATGTGTACAGCAATCATACCGTCATCAAATTGATTACAGGATTTATGGTGTTGCTCCAACACTGCTGTAAATTGCAGCTGGAGTGACTTCAAACACACTAAATAAAGCCGTGGTGGAAAGCTCTGCTAATTGTAAAATGCGTCTTGATTATACAGCTTGACATCAGAGGTGAACAACATGCATTTAGCCATCCTGTACAGCCGAATTCATCCAAATGAATCTGAAATGTGGGGAGCTGCTTAAGGAGGAATGAGGAAATAACATTAAACCTGCACCCGTGTTGCATGCATAAGTAACAAAACTGCAACAGCTTTGCACGTACGGACAAATACAATCAATATTTCCACTCTTTGTTCAATCAGCTCACATCTCTTAAGGCAGTTTGATTCTAATATTTGAGCTCGTCTCCGGGAGGAAAGAGAGTTGCCATTGTGCTTGTTGGGTAACAGAATCATACAGCCCCCAGGGAAATTCAGAAATGAAAGTAAATCCAATTTGGACCCACTGATTGGCTGTCTCTTCAGCGAGAGCGAGCATAAACACTACACTTGATGGGTAAGCGTCATTAATGGCTCTAAAGTGTTCTGACCATGTTTTACAACAAAGCATATCACCAGTGCCTCACACATTTAGAGCAAATGGGGGTAAACTGACAACAAAAACACATTGCTTTTGGCCACAAAGTAGCTGCAGTGAGGAATTGATAAAAAACCTCAATGTAATGAAAAGCTAGTTAAGACCTTGGCAACTATAAAAATAAAATAGGCGAGGAGATAAAGAAAACAGCAGGAATAAATAGAAGCACACTGATTGCTTGTATCATTAGGTGAAAGTTTCAAAAGCCTTCTCACTAAAAAGCAAGAACTGACCAACAGCAAATGAAGTGAATCCATCTTCACCTTATTTCAAAAGGGATTTTTTCATAAATACAAAAAGCAGGAAAAAGAGCATTCATTAATAACACTTGGTTAATTAACCTGCATGCATATAGGCTATATAGTAGTCTGTGTCACCTTCAGACTTTTAACATCCTCCTCCATAGCTGCAATCATACTGTAATGGCAAGACACATACATTTGCATAGAAACAGCACTACAGAACGTGTTTACACAATCTGCTGGGATTTGTGCATTCAGTGGTCGGCACAATTCCTCTGCACCGAATGCGAGTTCCTCGTCTTGTGCAGCACATATAATCCACCTAATCCCGCTTTAATGTCACACAGACAAACGGCTGTGCGTTTATAACACACATATTCTGGCTGTGGATGGATTTCAGAGTGCAGGAGCCTTTGCCTGCTCTCCTCTGCCAGTAAACTAAAGCACCTCTTTCCAAGACAGAGGCAATGTGGGCGCCATTTTGGCAGAAGAACCAAGAAAAAGTCCCTCTCTAGCAGAACGGCAGTATCCGAACCCAAGTCACAAATGCATAACGTCACAGTCACAGACAGGTGTGTGTGTGTCTGTGTGTGCCTGCAGCTGCACTCTGCAGTGCCGCTGACAGACAAAGCACTGGGAGTGCTCCACAGGGATGACATCATCAGTCTGGGATGATGTCTGCCTTGTCTGTCTTAGGATCAGGATGCTCTAGTTTGCCGATGCACCCCACGAGACTGCACATGGCACTGTTTGTGGCAGCGCCGATTTTCACAAAGTATCGTGCAAAGTCTGATGTAGGCAGAGTAATGTAAGAATTTCTGCCTGAGTGAGAGGGCGCTTCAAGGAACTCGCAGCACTTCATATAGAGATTGTAGCATTTCAATCACAGTCCCAACAACTCCTGTAGGCGTTTTTGTAAGGAGCATAAGCGCATGCGGACGTCATGAGAATATGTTCACATAACAATCTGTTCACACATATGCACAGCCTGCTGCATATGCAGAGATGGAAACCAGGTACAAAAGGTCGCGAACGCAAACAGTCTTTACTATGTCAGCATGTGACACAGACAGAACAACATGCTAGGTTAATCGCACTTCCTCCCATGCACATTATTATCACTGCTCCACACACCTAGCAGTTGTCTGATGTTCAACTGTCTGCTCAGGCAAGAGAGCAGTGTTGCGCGGTGGATGATAAAGAAGGCTACGACTGACAGTGCAGAATCAGCACATTTCTGATATATGCCCCCTATTTTCCACCCCTTCCAGGAGGCGCGTGGGGGGGGGAGAGACTGTAACGCACTGCAGATGGCTGCTGTTTGAACCACCAGTCTGACTTGCTGAGGGGAAGAGGAGAGGGGGAGGAGGCAGGGAAGGTTTCAGGGTAATGAAACGGGTATAAGTACAACGGCAGACACGCAAGGCTTCTCAACCTGTGGTAGTATACAGCAGTCCGTGGATACTGTGAAATGGTGCAAAAATACAGGCAGGGAATTCATGAATGTCACAGTGAGGCTGTGTATGATGAATGTCACTTATGTGAGGTAACTGAAAGAGGGGGAGAGTAGTAGGTTATTTTCATTTAACGAGTGTAGTCTTACATTTTTATATTAATTAGAAGTCTTATTTCATCATTTGGAGCTTTAAAAACACCTAAACTAACCTGTGTGGTTATATGCGAACAGCTTGTTAAGCAGCCCCTTTCCTCACAATATAGGGCAGTTGGATTATTTTCTAGGGTTTTTCTTTCTTTACGTATTAGTTTCTACTCAAAGTCAGAGTCAGCTGCTTGATAAAAATGGACGTTCACCGTCCTGTCTTAAGGGTATTTTTGCTGCAGTACGAGCCACTGATTGCTGTACAGCCAACAACCTGTCAAGCAGCGGGTAGTCATCCCAACAACTACAATCCAACTGCCACAAATATTGCCCATGAAATGACACAGACCCGGGAAAGAGACTTCATGAGGGTTTGCCCAAAGGAGAGAGTATCATGATAAAGACCTTGAGGGGATAAAAGGCGCTGCAGTTGAAAAGGACGTGCCGTGTCATTAAACACTAGGAGATCCGCTCACAGAGTAACAAAACATACTTACCTCTCTGCTGGTGGTACACTAGACGTGGCTAGAAGTGACTCCGCAGGGAAAGCTAGAAGGTTGTACAGTTATCTCCATGCTGTTTATTATGCGAAACCATACAACCAACTACCTCACACTGCAGAGCACAGACTGTAGAGACTCCAGACAAGATTTCAACAGCAGGACGTAGGCGTCTGTGTACATACTCACCTTTCTGCCTCCTACCCCATGCCCCGCTTTACTCTTTCAGCAATACATTCATAGTGTAAATGCCCTCTTCACTACAGAATTCAGCAAGTGTTGAGACTGAGTCGCACAAACTCAAATGGGAATTTATCCTTTGATTTCCTTTTGTGCACTTTTCATTGTGCTATGGAACGTCTCTGTTTGCTCTTGGATTTGGGCAAAAAAATCGATTCACTGACATTACAAAGGGCTGTTTTTTGTGTGTGTGTGTGTGTGGGGGGGGGGGGGTTCTATTGAGCTCGTTCAGTGGCGTGTTTTCTATTTCTTTTTTATGAATAGCAGGAAAAGAAGAATAAGAGATGCATGTTACTTCTGAGCAGTAATAAATGGGGACTGAACCTGCAATCATGATTGAAACGTGGGAACTGTAGGTGGCTGCAACCACACAAAAATTCACCTCCAGTCCTGCAGTGATGCCACGGGAAGGAAGATGTTAAGTGGCTGCATTGGCACATGTTGTACAGAGCACATGTATACAAAAGCACAAAGACTCGGCATGCATATGTATGATGCTGGAGGATGTCTTATGTAATCAAATGTACTGTAGGAAGGAGAAAACCTTGCTGGTCTGAAATTTGACAATGCTGGAACAGAACTATGAAAATCCTTTTCCTGACATCTAAGCCTCTCATACAAGTGTGAGTACTACAAAAACTTCAATTTATCCATTCATTCATAGTATTTCCAACCATTTCTTAGGACTTGTTGCCCTCTACTGGTGACTGGGCAAACTCCTGCTCACTTCCCCTTCTGGCCCTTGTTCTATCAGTGCCACTAGTCTGCAATAGAGCAGCAATGACAGCTACAAAATACGATTCCAGGGGTTGACTGCGACATGCAAAGAATTACAATCACAGTCTCCTATTCTATCAGAGCCTGAATTTTGTCTTTGGAAAAAAGAAGTCACGAAGCAAAATTATTCGTCGACCTATTGTTGAACCAAATTCCTACATTCACTGACTGCAGCATTTCATCCACATCAACTGTCCGATTTCACTTAAGCGCTGACAGGTTTTCATGAGAGTTAAAGGCCATCTGCCATAACACTGTCACAAGCATCAATTCTACTGTCAGCTGTTACATCTAAATCTGGGGGACTTCTGCTTCACAGTCAAGCAGGAATTTCCTTCACATTACAAAATGATTGCTAAACTGAAACTTTTTAGGTGGGTGTAGATGCTCTCTGTAGAAATTGCAATTGTTGTGTGCTGCGGTGCTACATTTGCTGGCACAGTGATACATTCCAGCAGAGACCAGCCAGGAGTGATAGGCTACTCTGAACACTCATTCAGACATAACTGGGGCAAGATGATATGCTGTGCAAATGGTGTTTAAAGGATTCCAGCAGACCCTTATCAGGGCAGAAATGTAACAAGAAATGATATCAAAGTAAAGATGATTATAGAAATGTAAAGTTAAAACGTTTCTGCATGCACTGACAAAAGAGAGCTATATGTGGGAGCTCTGCATTCTCTGCATGAAACCGGTATGCAGGATTTAAGGAATCTGACTTCCAACAAAGAAGCATTAGAGACATAGAAAAGAAGAAACTGAATAGCCTATCTTGAAAGCCTTGAGCCAATTGAACTGCAGTTTGGTGTAACTTAAAGGGGAAAAAAACTAAGTTAATATGTGCACATCTTCCTCCTCTTCCTCGTTTCTTTCTTAGTATGCATTTATAGTCCAAACCACTCTTTTTCTGCCACTCCCTTTCAATCTTCTGTCCCAAAGTGCACCCCCACTCCTCCTTCCCCTCACCCACTCACCCTTTTTTGGCTTTTTTTTTTTTGCTTCATCCCTCATGGGTCCCCATTTCCCGCCTCTTACCCTTTTAGCCACCCTCTGTCTTCATACCCCCCTCCTGCCCTTTGAACACACACATGCTGGCATTTTTACATACCAACAAGCTCCTCTACTTTACTCCGTGTGCAGTATTTCACAGTCAAATCACGCAGAAATGCAGTGTAACTGTGCCAGTGTCAGCTATCATTCACTCGCTCCCTCTTTGTCTTGCTCGCTCCACCCTTAAGCAGGCCTATTGAGCATTTAAGCTGTAAAAACAAAAAATACTCCACTATGAAAAATGTGTGCAGCAATTCCCGAATGGGTTGGTGTAACTTCAAGTTCAAAATTCCTCGCATACTTGAGCATCATCCACGAATGCTGACGCAGAATGAGATATCACTCAAGTCTTTAAAAAAAAAAAACTTCCCTGATTTACAAGTTGACACAACAAGTTTACAGTAAATGATTTCTTGCTGTAGGTGATGATGCAACTAGGAAAATGTAAAGTGGAAAATACCTGTCCTCTCTGAAAGTGTGCAGTACCATCTGATTTTTATCAACCAGGTTTCTAAATCATGTATTAGCATGCAACTTCTGCCACGCCCTTTGCATTTCCAACACTGTTTCTGACAGAAGCCATCTCCACGCTGTTGTTGATATTTTTACTGTTACAGAGTGACAGTGATCTGATGTAATGTGTGTTTTTCCCCAGGTAAAAGCAGTTCTAACCTAAAGTAATCTGCTTTGGTGTACGCCAACCACATATACCAAGATGGCAAAATGAATGTTGCCATGGGAACCTTTTGCCTGGCAACTCTAACAGCCTGGCAAATAGCCAAACTGTTGCTATGGCACAGCTGTCAAGCTACGTATACTGGGATTGGTGTGTGAGTGGTTGTTCATAATGCCTCCCATCCCAAGTTTCCAATCACATGCCTGATGAAAGAATGGATCTGATTGGAAATGAAGTACTTGGGTTTTAAAGGGGGTGACTTTGTGGTGGTGGAGGGGTGTTTAACTGAAAATGAGCTTGGTCCATTTTTTCCCCCAAAAGCATCCTCATTTGAAATCTGATTGCATCTTACGGTTTCATGATTTTATTTTGCATTTTGGTTTAAAATCCCTTTTTAGACATCACAAAATATTTTGATGTTGGGTTTTCAGCTGCTGGTAAAATGCACCACAGGTTAAATTTAACTGAACTGTAGGACAAGCATTGTTTAATGTCTAATAAGTCAAAGACAAATATTTTAGACTCCTAAAGCTCTAAGGAGTTATTGCAATCCACTCTGCCTCTGGGCTAAAATTTGTAAAACAAAGTGGTGTGAGTATATGTTAATATATCTGTGAAGCCTGCCCTTTGGCTTACAGCCTTTCTAAATGTCATTTGAAATATGATGATAATGAATTAATTTTGTAAGTAATGCCAATGCCATCTGAGTGATCTCTTATTTACTAAAGATCCATACATTTCTAAATTAAAAAATAGATGTAATGACTATTGAGGATCTATATTTTTGTACAGATAACAGAGATGATGAAAGAGAGCTATTAGTCTGCCAGAGTGCAGATATTTCAATCCGCACACTTTACAGTGAGACTATACATAACTCAGGCTTTGGACAAAGATGCTTTTACTACTAAGTCCCTCAGGAGACTGAAAAGATTTGGCATGAGCCCCCGCATCCTCAGGACCTTCTATCGCTGTGCCATTGAGAGCATCCTCACTGGATGCATCACCACCTGGTACGGCAACAGCACCGCTCGCTTACAACCGTAAAGCTCTCCAGAGAGTAGTGCGGTGTTCTGAACGGATAATTGGAGGTGAGCTTCCCTCCCTCTAGGACATCTACAGGAAGCAGTGCCTGAGGAAAGTGGGGAGGATCATCAAGGACTCCAGTCACCCCAGCCATAAATTGTTCAGACTACTTCCATCAGGAAGGAGGTTCTGCAGCATCGGGTCCCGAACCCGCAGACTGGAGACAGCTTTTTCCATCAGGCCATCAGACTGCTGAACACTTCATAGACACCTCACCTTCACTACTGGAACTTCAACATTATGCACTCTACACTGTATATAAATACCACTGTTTTGCACATGTCCAACTACCAACCTCTGTATATTTTATATATTTTATTTTATTGTTTACTCTATTTAATTTGTAAAATATGTATACACACACACACACACACACGTAGAAAAACATATTTAGTATACACATCCAGTAATGCATACACTCTTATATTGTACATATATTTATTACTCTCAGATTTAGCCATTTTTATATTTTGCTTGTTTTATGTTATTGTATTTTTGCACAACTCTGTTGCTTGTGAAGCTCACACACAAGAATTTCACTCGCATGTACTGTACCAGTGTACCTGCACATGTGACGTGACAATAAAAGTGATTTGAAAGTGATTTGATTTGAAGTCTATACTCAGCTTTGAAAAACATCTTTCAGTTAGTTTATCACTTTAACTCTTTGCAACGCACCCTAAAAATGAATTCACTGGTAACTTTGCAGCTGTTTTACACGAGTTTAGAAAAATGTTAGGAGTGTCAGGATGGAACGTTGTATGAAAATATGCTTTTGCTCACATACAGCACACAATCCGAGATGGTTGACTTTACTACTACTGGACATGTTGCTCTGGCTTAGTCATAGAAGCGTGCAGGAGGTAGAGCTGTGTCCGCTTTGCTCTGTGTAAACCAATCAGATCGGCACTATTCCCACCTGTACTCAAATAGATGCAACTGGACTTTACACATTATCGTCATCAGATAATATCAAGAAGAGTTCAGCATGGTGAAA
The DNA here is from genome assembly GCF_018398535.1 of Haplochromis burtoni. Classification (NCBI taxonomy): domain Eukaryota; kingdom Metazoa; phylum Chordata; class Actinopteri; order Cichliformes; family Cichlidae; genus Haplochromis; species Haplochromis burtoni. The sequence goes on from NW_024582437.1 coordinate 2,266,764, forward strand.
AGAGATTAATTTGAATTCATGATCACAAATTATTTGGCTCTGTTTGCACCTGTTTTAATTGATCTGCCCTTCACTGACAGTGTGCAGTTTCATTTTAATGGGTAGGTAAAAGTATCTTTTATTTGTATTCTTTAAAGCAAACTGCTATTAACAGAGATTCTTTTAGTTGAAAACCTTAATTTAATTTACACAGGAAATTCTGTTGCCTTTTCCTGCAGTGTTAACATCTTTTTATTCTGTTAAGTGTGGGCTTGTTTTACAGAAAAACATAATAAGGCAAATTAAAAAAGAAATGTCCTTGTCTTTGAGACTACTACCTGGTATGACTGAATAATCAAAGGCCTGATAATAAGTGAATTATTTTCTCTTTGATATTCTTGTATTACAACCTGCTACAGGTATCAGCTAATAATCTGTCAATATTTAATTTGGCTGCCTAACAAAAGAACAAGAACCGCAACAAATGAAATGTGTACAATAACATATTGTTTAAATATGAGTATGAATATGTGTGTAAGTGCGTGAGAAAGCCATCCATTCACAAGAGGCCATTATTTCTCCACAGAAATCTGTAAAATGTCCTACTGAGATTTTCACCTTGAGATCGCTGTCATGTCGACGTTCTGGATCTTCCTTTAGACTTGAACCGAAAAGTAACTGAAAAACACAAAGAAAACACAGATGGTATCAAGGTTAGAGTGAGTAAAACTGGCCTTGTGAATTAAAAGACTCCTGTTTACACAGGAGGTCACAGGTTCAATGTCAGCAACAGCTGAAGAGAGACTGGACAACCTACCAATTTAATGTAGCAGATTAAAACAAAATGAGCACGGTCACTACTGAAGCAGTACAAAATCTGAAAAAAGATTATTCAATTATTTCGTTTAATTACACCACTCAAACAAAATAACTACAAAGGGAAAGCACACCATTTTTTGTGTATGTTGACACAATTTTAATTTTCATTAAGGATTTTAATGTCAGTATTTAGACATAAAAATAACAAGGGAAAGGTGATCCAAATATTCAGCTCAGGGGAAATCAAAAGGTGCATAAACTGAGAGAGTAAAAACAAAATGACACAATCAAATGATCAGTTTATTACCACTTAAAACATCATGACACGAACCTGTATCTAAGTTTTACAATAACTCTGACACATGGAAAAACACATGGAAAACATGAGGCTTAAAGTGCAAAAATCAATTCATGCATCTCAGTTAATTTCATTATATTTAGTCTGATTTAAAAGAAAACTGTTTATTGCTTTTTGAATGCTTCCATTTAATAAATGATTTGATATTTACTCACTGTGAGTTTTTGCTATGAGGGAATTACTCAGAAAGGGATAATGCTTTTAGATGCTATCATATCAGTGTTTTACTGCTTACAGCTAACATGGAAAGGAATCACTGTTAGAAACACTGTAACCTAAATTGCGTTTTATGCTTATTTTTCTAAGATTTTTTATTTTTAAATAAACATATCAGGGTGCTCAAGTCTTGATGTTTGAAAGCCATCTCAGTGCACACATGCGTTCTGCAGTATGGACAAAGCAATGCACCAGCTTGAAGCGCTAAGCCTCCTGCTCCGGTTTGATAAATATAACTTCAAAAGAAGCAGCCAAACGGCTTTAGCTGGCCGACTGCACAATGAGCATAATAACTCCCCACCTCCTGGGAGCTCCAGCCTAGTTCATTTACCCTTCCAGAGCGCTGCCAGGTCAGTATGTGCACATGTGTCTTTGTTTCACTGCAAGCCTCTTGGAGGCTCCCCACCTTCTGTTCAGTACAAAGCGGATGTATAGAGGAACCTTTTGGACCTAATTTTTTTACAGAGGAAATGCAGTCCCCCCCTTTACTCTCCTCTCTTCTATTTGCCCCTCACATGTAATGCCTGATTGACCACAGAGCCCCTTAAAGAGGTCAAAGGGCAGACAAAACAGTCTGGTGTCATGGCAACCTGTGTGCCACCAACCAGAATGTCGGGGTAGAGGAGGGGGATCAAATGGGCTGTCAGTTAAACCTCTTAAAATGCAGCTTTGTGTTTAGGCTAATGTGTGGGCAACATACAAACACGTAATGCACCTGCACTGTGAAATGGACCCTCCTAATTTGCACTCCACAGCCCGGAATAATCAAGCCAAATCCCCCAGTGCAATGCAGTTAAGTGTAGTACCTATCAAAGTGTCACATGACGCGCACGCTGCAGTGATGTGTCGGACTGCACGTGCACACGCTTGTAAGTGTGTGTGTTATTTGTGCGCATGGGAAACATTCCTGTGTAAAAGGTTCTTTGTGACCGCTCAATGCAGTGGCAGTGCATACGTGATGGGGGAGGGGTGCTAACGGATAAATGGGAGGCAAATGCATTCAGATCAATATTGAGCTGAGAGAGGGTGAGTGGGGTTGCGAAGGGAGAGTGGAAGGTGGTGAGTAGAAAGGGTGGGACCATGGAGCGACTGATTAATCATTCCTGTATTGTTATTGACTTTCTGTTAAAGGGAGTGCGTCAGACTCTGAATTATGTCCCTATATATATGTGTGTGTGTGTGTGTGTGTGCGTGCGTGTGTGCGTGTGTGCGTGCGTGCGTGCGTGTGTGAGCGTGGCTTTACTGTATTCATTGAAAGCACAAAGTCATCAATTACAGACTTCGACTTCCAAAGGGTTGGCACCATTACTGGTCTAGCTGCGCTCTGACTAGCTTTTGCATTCCTAGTGTTCAGTAACAACTTTTGGCCGTTGGTTCACAGAGTCAGCACAATAACTGTGAAGGATTTAATTATTCATGTTTTGTAAAAAGAGCTAATATGCTGTTCCATTTTGAACATGAACAGGAAAGTGAAGGAGGTGAACAGGAAATCCCATGTGAGGAGTTAATGAGGAGCTGTCGAGTGAACAGACACAACAGAGCGGGAGGCAGGCGGGGAAGCAGCTACATGTGGAGGAGGGGCAAACACTGCCCTGACATCTGACCCTCTGACTGTGACCTTGTTCACTGTCTGAAAGGGCAGAGACTGGACACCCCTCAGCATGAGCCACGTGCGAGCAATATTTTAAACGATTCGCTTTCAATAATTCTTTAAAAATAGCCAAAGGTTGGAACCAAAACCCTTATTTAAATAAATAAAACTGACATAATTAGTTTGCAATTATAACCAAGATACTAACATCAGATGATGCCAGAGGCAGTATTTCCTCTAATTATGACCCTTTTGAAAAACAGCAGCTTGTCAGGGGATGGAGGGCTGAGCTAAGTGAATGAAAACCCTATTCAGTGTTACCTTGAACTTGAACAATAAGTCTGGTGTTTGTGCTGGGGCCACTTCCTGACCCTTCCATCTCTCTGTGGAAGCAGCCAACCAAAGCTCTCCTTTCATCTTACAGATGTGACCCTGATGACCTACTGACCAAAGAACAGGCAGCTACTGCAGGTTTTAACTCAGCTACAGACTCCTTGATCCTAAACATTTTTGTACTTACACAATTCTTAATGTATGGATATTAGTTTGGCTACTACTTGGCTCTTAAACTGACAACCTTTTGTGCTAAGGAATCACAAGGTTCATTTTCTAATGATACATTGAACAACACTGAAATTTTTCTTGTTTTCCACCACTTCAACGACTGCACCTCCTCCCATTGTCTAGCATTAAACCCTTTCTTCCCCCTCAGACGCTTTCTGTCTCGCTTTATCACCCACTTGTCTCTACCTCTCAGACAGCATGTTTCTTTACACCTTCATCTTTCTTTTGCCTTCTATCGTCATGTTCTCTCCCCTCCTCCCTGTTGTATTCTCTCCTCTTCCCTGCCTGGCACCAGAGAGCTGGCACGCTCAAGGGAGTCGTTGTGTGACGACACCTCATTGCAGAGTGCGTGTATCACTGCAAAGTGTAACGAAGAGCCTTGTGAATGCCATCAATATGCTTACAGAGGACACACAGTGACACGTTAAACCACTATCAATAAACAACATATGCTTTTAGCATTTGTGTCTCATGCATATTTTTTACTTGAATTTAAACGCTTCTTGTCAGTATGAAACGGGAGCTAGCTTAAATTAACTTAAAACAGAGAATGGAAACAGCTAATCGAGCTTTGTTAGAAAGATTACATACCAGCACACAAGATAATACCAGGGCTCAGTAAACATAATGTTCCATTTGATTTTATTTATATACAATTAGGTGCTGGTAGGAGCCAGACGAGACTTTTTAGCATTATATTTATTGGACAGCCATGAGAGTGGTGCCAGTTTTGTCATCTCTTGAAAATAAGTATCTTATTATATTTTCAAAAATGTGCAACTACACTTTTTTAAACCTGGTTTGTAGTTGAATCAATTCATGTGATATGCAGTTATGTGAAAAACTAAGTAGACCCTGAACGCTTCCATAACAATTAACATTTTAATAGACTATAGAAATGTCATGGTTCTACCTATGCCGCTGCCCTATGATAGCTGGGAGAGGATACAGTCTCCACAACCCTTAATTGGGTAAGTGGTAAAGAGAAATGATGGATGGATGAACAGGATGAACAGATGGATGCTAATCAAGTAAATTAGATAAACTGATCATCTGCAAGTGTCATCACTTCTATAAAAAAAGAATTTTGGGCAAATTTGCTGGTCTGCAGCTTCCAAGTGTGTGCTAATGCAATGCCACAATCTTGCAGGAAAGATTGTGAAAGCAAAATAATTTCAAGGTCAAGTTGTACAATACTCAGAGAACTTTTGAAAAACCCAAGAGCTAAATCCCTGACTCTCAGACTAGAGGCAGTCAAGTTCAGCATGTCACATTTGGAAGTTTATTGCAGTAGAATTAGAAAAAGATTGACAACTGTGGCTTGCTTGGAAAGGTTACAGAAGAATGCATCTTTTCTTTAAAAGGACATGACACCATGTTTGGCGAAAACCAGGCATAATAATCCAACTGTTAGGTACAGCTGTGACAAGGCAAGGATTTTAATTCCAATTGTATTTATTTATTGTCAAATGACAACAACTGTTGCCTGAAGGGGTTTTATATTGTAAGGCAAAGACCCTATAATAATACAGAGAAAACCCCAATAATCATATGACCCCCTATGACCAAGCACTATGGCGATGATTTAGTCTTGTTTTGCAGCCACATGAACTGGGCACCTTACAGCCATTGAGTTGACCCTGAACTCTTCTGTACACTATAGTGTCCTAGCCTCAAATGTGAAGCCATCTGTCCAACAGCTACAGCTTGGTTAAAACTAGGTCATGCAACAGGACAGTGATGCTAAGCTCATAAGAAAATGCCTGAAAAAGAAAAGAATCAAGGTGTTGTAATGGCCCAGTCAAAGTCCAAACCTTAACCTGATTGAAATCTTGTGGCAGGACCTTAAGAGAGCTTTGTATAAACAAATGCCTGCAAACCTCAATGAATTAAAGTATCATTGTAAAGGAGAGTGTGCCAAAATTCCTCCACAATGACGTGAGAGACTGATAAAGTCATGCAGCAAACACTGTGAGCTACAGAATCATGGGGTGTATTTTTTTTTGTTTTTTTTACAAAGTCTTGTGAAAACTTTCTTTTTCACATGACTGTTTGAACAGATGATACCGGATGACATCAACAAAGCCAGTTCCTCAGGAACCTACTCCATAAATCATACATGACTGATGTACTGAAGAGGAGCCAGCAGGAGAGCCCTGCGCTATAGCATTATCAACACTCACTCACAGTTTCACTATCGCTTCCTTTTTACCCAACCCCCAACTCCTGAGGCTCTCACACACATCTAAAGAGTCAGAGAGGAGACGTGCAGAGGATCAAAAGTTGAGGCAGAACACAGCAGATAAAGATGTGCATCAAGAATGAGACAGTGGTAGGAACGTGTTGATAAAGATGTGACAGAGCTGGATAGGAAGAAAAATGAGACAGACAAGGGGGAAGAGGGGGAAAGAGAGGATTGAGACAGTTAGGGGAGGTAAGAAGCAATGCTGTGACCTACTAATGCAGAACTGAGGAATTCTCACTGCTGACTCCAAACACATTCCTACAGCTTGCAAATATTAACCCCCACCTTACCACCTCTGCTTGCTTTTGAACACAGAAGGCAGCCACCTGGCCCGTATATGAGGAAACTATTCATTCACATTAGAATAGAATAGAATAGAATTCAACTTTATTGTCATTGCACATGCACAGGTACAGGGCAACGAAATGCAGTTTGCATCCATCCAGAAGTGCTTTAGTGATATAGATATATTAACAATATATATTAGCAATAATATAGATATGTGAGTATATTACAGAAATGGGTCTATTATGGTGTGTTATAATGTACACGGTATGAAGTATGTTGTGAATATTCTATAACTATAAGTATGTACAGGCTGTAGTGAGTACAAGCTGTGTACAGGCTATGAACAGGATATAAATATGAAAAACTATACAGAATATGAAATAAATAACTTTACAGAAATCTGAGATATACAGCTATACAGAAATGGGAACTATGCAAGTTGTAAACAGTTGTAGGATTAAAAATTATCGAATGTACAGAATGATTATTTACACAGAGCTATACAGTAGTGCAGTTAAGATAAGTGAGATATAATTCCTACAGAGGCTATATAAAGTGCTAGTGGTTGTGAGTGGTGGTGGTTCAGTCCAGGTTAGCCAGGTTCAGAAAAGATTCTGACACACTGCTCCAATGCACAAAAATCAGGCAACACCATGGAGGCAAATGTACCAGAAGACTCATTTCACAATACCAGAATATAAAGAAGAGCTAAATAAGCAAACACATGTTAAGTGTATACAATTTTCTGTTAGTCTCATTGAGTTGAGAGAGAGTCATGTTACATATTATCATATTTTACTTAAATTCTTAAATTCAACGTATTTTATAAAAGCCATAAAAGAGGTGACTTATACCAAACACTAAAAGATTGTAACAGTAGCCACTGAAGTTAGAGGCTGATATGGATTCTGAAATTAATTCAACATACATTTTTAAAGAGATGTTACTAACATATGTGCTAAGCAATTGAGAAAAAAAGCAATCATGATGATTCTAAACGATATGCACATCTCAGAAGAAGGAGTGCAGTAGGAGTGAATTTTTCTAGGCCTACAGTTCTCTACTGCACTCCATGTTAAGGCTTTACTGTTTAATGGGTACAGCACTATTGCCTGTACCAAGCTCCTGGGTTCAAAGAAACTTCCTGTACCCGTTCCTTTTCAAGTGTACAAATGAATAATAATAATAATAATAATAATAATAATAATAATAATAATAATAATAATAATAATAAAATATATGAATAAAGAACCCATGTACCTGCACATTTTTAAAGGTCGGCTACATTAAGGTACAAATTTGCCACCAGAGGTTGAAGACTGGGCTCTGTGAGGTACAAATAAGTAAAAGCACGCAAGTATGGTTGCAGCACCTTAAAGAATGCCACTCCAGTGACAAGCCATGGTTCCCCCTAAAATACAAGAAGGTACTTTATGTTCTAGGAGTATATATGCTGGCACCATGATTGCTTTTTCACTGTAGCTGTACTTCAGATAATCTTTTTTTAAACTGCTGTTACTTCTAAGCAAAATATCAATGTTAGCTATTAAAAATAACAGCAAATGAGTGCTATCAGCTCCAGTTAAGCATTGAATATAAACAGAAAGTGCACTACCCCGCTTAATAAAAAAAATCCCTGCACTGAAGATTTTACTTGCATGGAAGTACAACATATTTTAACAGTGTATTCATTTATATCAATTTGTATAGCATTGCCTGATTGATATTTAGGTTTTAATGTGTAATTAACGTGCAGTTGGTTAATGTGTATGGTATAAAAGATTGAGCCTTTTATTGCATTCAATATACGGCATTTGAACATTTACACATTTCAACAGAGACAAAGCATCTGCAGTAATAAACCAGCTTGAATGTATATGAAACATTGCTAGGCAGCTGAAAATAATTCAAGCCATGCATTTTTTAGAGGTAGAAAATTTTCTTTTACAAGGTCAGTTAGAGATTTAAACTGGTGCAAAAACTTGCATCCTATGCAACAGAGAGCAACATTATCAGCTTCGTGCCAATAAAGGAGGAGGGCCCTATGGATGTCCAGATGGAGCTCTCGCAGCTCCGGCCCCATTTCAGCCCCATATCCTAGAGAAGGCAGACAAACACTGATGCAACTGGAACACTGAGTCCAGGGGGAATAGTTCTCACTCAGACCGTGAGAGAGCATTAGTACATCTACAGCAGTCACGTGGTTCAGCGCTTTCTCACGCTGGGCCTGGCTGCCTGTTGTGTGTGGCCCTTTTTCCTATCTCTTTCACACCAGAACTACATAATTGATAGTGAAGGCCAAGTTATGTTTTATAAAGTGAAACACATGAATGGCTTCCTCTCCACTCTAATGTTTAGATGTGCTCGGGTAAGTAAGTGGCAGCCTCAAGTTGAGAGGTTTTAAATAACTGATAGGTTCTTTGTCACTTCAAAAAGCCATGGCAATCCATTATTTCTGCCAAAGGATTCAGTATGGCAAGACACTTCTGTGGCCATGTAGTCAGTGTCGAAACTGCTTATTTGCTCTGAGTGTTGAAAAGTGATAATTAGTGCTTAATTAGCTTAATTTTTTTACAGTTTCCTTATTTTTTAGTTTGGCATAACATGATTAAAAATAAAATATACAACCCACTGATGTATTAGTACCAAACTCAAAATGTGGGTAAATCAAGCTCCAAGGAATTTATCATTAGTGTAAATAATGTCTAAATAATCCTACGTAAAGGGCAAGAACAACAACAACAAAGAAAATCGCTATAATAATTCAAAATGATGCACGGATCCCAAATATCATCATCCCCCGTGCACCGTGTATACCGCACAGCTACACTTTGTGATGTACAAGCTGAAGTGCCACTCACTAATGCAGGAATTAAGGTCAATGAACTGTACAATTATCCAAATTATTTCTGTGAATTTGCTGTACGTTTTGGTTACACTGGAGTTGAAGTTGTTGCTGCTTAATACAAACTAAATCAGTAACTGCACTGATAACGATTAGACTTCTTAGATATGAATATTTGTGAGTTTAATGAAGTTTTCAATTATAGCAAATTGAGTATGTTGTGGTTTTAGATGTTTCGGCCACACTATACAGTTGACAGCTTAGGCAACATTTTGACTATGCTTTGATATTTAAATCCACTACTGGGAAAACACCTGCCACAATAATTATTGTGAAAATAAGCTATTTACTATTCTCTTATGTGTTTCTTTTACACTAAATCTTACTCTCATTATGCAGTCAAATGCCTGAATATGGGGGTATTTTGTGCCTTCATTTTGTGATAATACAAACGATTTTATACTTTTGGCCAATAATGCATGGTACGTAAACTGGTATTCCAAAGCATTAAATTGGGTATCTAGCAGTGAGTTTTTGGTGCAACCATTAGCACACTCTCCGTTTTGGTTCTCTTCCGGTCAATCAAAGGAATTTCTCATATCTACTACTCTATATCCATCTCCCAACTATGAATTTAGAAGGAAAATGAATAAAGATTTGCTCAAATTTAACTGGGCATGGTGATTTGGTGATTGCTCTTCATTGTTCCATTGCTACAACCTGTACAAACCAGCCACCAAGGTCGGCCGCCTGTTAGTTTTGTACCAACACTAAGTCTTGGTTTAAATCAGATGTATTCAGATCAACACTCGGAACTGCGATCGTCCCCCTATTCAAACTCTGATCCTAGTCACGAAAACCTTTTTACTCCCCTTTGTCAAATGGCACACCCTTGCACAGAGACTCACTATCTGTGCGTTTTGGAATGAGCGCCTGGATCATATTTTCTTCAAAATGGACAGGATGGATTGTTAAGAATATATTTCAAAGACGAGGTTATATTATAGATTTCCAATATGACAGTAACTTGTCAAAACTACCTAATGAAGGCGAGGCCATGAACAAACAGCGGGGTGAGGACGAGATGAGAGGGATGCATACTGATACCACAAACAAACAGTGAGGGGAAGTAGAGGGTGGGACGTGTCAGTCCCAAAGTCGGGAGCATGATGACCAAATAATCCAAATTCAATCCAAGTTTCATATCAGCTGAAGCTGAAGATCCAAAACTGGGCCGAAGACACATTCACTATGTAACACAATCATTATTAACGCATTATTAATATGTTGAAGATTTACAAAGACAACGACAGACACAAAAACGACACAAAAGTGAGTGCCCCAACCCCATTCTTCTTTCCCCGTTATCCTCCCAGCTGGGCCCCAAAACCAGCCCTGAGCTGTAACTGAACGAGACTTAAGGAAAAACGGTTTTAAAGCAAACGTGCAAATTCTGCTAAGCAAACAAAAATGATAAAAGACATGTTTGAAAGATTGGAGAAGGATGGAGACGGGAAAAATGTTTCAGTGGGAGTGGGAGGAAGGAAAATGACTTTATGTGCACAAATCAAAGCAGATCCGAGAACAGGAATGAAAGAGGCAAAAAAAGGAAAGAAAAAAAAACACGATTACTTCCCAAATAAAACGCCGAAAGAAGGAAATAAGAAAATATTATAATAACATCTAATTCCATTTTTCTTTTACCTTTTCCCACGTATATTTTCCAACTTGAATCTTCCTCTCAGTCCCCTCATCCTTACTCTCGACTTAGTGCTTTGCCTCTTGACTTGCAGCCCTGCATCTCTATGTCACTCCAGCCGCATCACATTTTATCCACTGTTGTCTCGCCTTGTCTTTCACACAAACCATTAAAAAACAAACAAAAAAACCCCATCTTTTCTTTATCCCGTTGTGGACGTAAGGGGAAACATGCCTTACAGACAAAGGAAATTAACACCAACCATGAGGAGGAAAAAGTGCAGGACGGAAAGGCGGCCGACAAAGTCAGAGGCAGTAAAGTGAGAGGCAGGCTGATCCGCTCCTGCTGCGGCTGCTTCTCAGTTTGTAGCTGGGACAGCATGGTGCTGGAGCTGTGCAGAACGGCTTCCACCGCACGGTTATAACCAGAGGACAAAAAGCCAAAAGTCTCAGAGGTGCCACAGAGAGCTGAGAAAACAGAGAACGCACGAAGAGGAGGGAGAAGGCATCAGTCATCGTGTGAGTGTGTAGCTGTGTGTGTGTGTGATTGTGTGTGTGTGTGTGTGTGTGTGTGTGTGTGTGTGTGTGTGTGTGTGTGTGTGTTGTGTGTGTGTGTGTGTGTGTGGTGTGTGTGTGTGTTTGTGTGTGTGTGTGCATGCAGGAATGAAGGCGAGCGAGAGGGAGGGACGGAGATTGAGAGAAAGGAGGTGGGAGGGAATAGGAGGAGTGTATGTGGAAAGAGGAAAAGGGGAGGAGACATTTTTTCCCCTTTTTCCTGTTCACATTTTTTAAATTTTCTTTTTCTGCATGTGTGTGTGTGTGTGTGTGTGTGTGTGTGTGTGTGTGTGTGTGTGTGTGTGTGTGTGTGTGTGTGTGTGTGTATTTGCGAATGAGCCCTATACTGTCCTCAAGTACATGGCTAACATATCAGCAGGGTTATTATTCCACCTTTCCATGCCTGTTTTCTCCTCATCCTGTAACCCTTTGTTTATGGCCAGCTGTGTCTTTAAGCCCGTGCACTTGAACTCAGAGAGTGCTTTTCTTTCTCTGTGTACTTCCCCTCTGCTGGCCCCCAGCACACAGGAAAGAGACACAGCTTGCAGGAGAGAGAGAGAAAGACAGAGAGTGAGACACAGAGAGAGAGAGAGAGAAAGAGGGAGAGAGCAGGACAGAGGGGCAGAAAGGGGCAGAAAGACAAATGCAGATGGGGGATGGGAATGGATTTTTAAATGGTGGTTCAAGGCTATGGAAGACTTAGTTTAAGAAATACAGTAGCATGTAAAGTGTGCAGACATGAAAATGAAACGAGGCTGAGCACTCTTTTCATTTTCGTGGGCTTCTCTGATATTAAAATAACGATTGATATGTGTGAACATGTGAAGGAGAGGTGGGAGAACAGGCTCCCTTTTGAAATATTGATTTACAATATGAAATATTCCACTGTGATTGTTACATCATGGAAGCATACAGTGGAGAAAGTGCAAGGTTAAGGTCAGACCATTAAGCAGAGCCCTGCATATCTCCACAAAATCTCCATGGCAACTGCTGACATACAGGTGAAATGTTTCATAATAAGAAAACTCATTTGTGCTGTGGGTCATAGAGTGGACTATTATGGACTATTATACCAGCTTATCCTTTTATCCACTTGCCCATTTTTTAAAGAAATGTACAGTTACCTCACCTTCACTGGTTTAATTGTTGAGACAGCAAAAAAGGGGGAAGGGGTGGACATAATGGACTCCATCGGAAGGCCATGGAGGCACACAGTAAACTGAACCTTACGCGACGCCTCTCAGACTTGCAAATGTTTAATTGCTCTTCAGCTGTCCCTCAGCATTTTCCAGTTTGCATAACAGGTTCTAAATACACCCTGTGACTGGAGGGTGCTTTAAACGTTATAGGGTTCATTTAAGAATCAATAGCATAAACATATTTTAAACAATGACGAATCTCCATATGTAAATCCTATTTTCCTAACTTTAATACCAAACTAGTTGAAATCCCAGAGCTTATCAACTCACTTCTCAGGTTTTTGAAATTCTGCCCTGACCTTGGAGTTTCACATTCACATGTAAATCTAAAAACCATCTAGCAGAGCGCTAGGAGGAAATTTAGGGGAATCAAGAGAGTGTTTCTTGAAATTTTATTTTATTTTTTAAAAAAAACAGGAAATGCAATTTGCAAGCTTTCTGAATCTGTTTGCAGGCTGGTAGATTTTCCACCCACCACAATTCCCACCTGGAAATGTTCATTTATGAAGTATTTTCCCTTCTCAGATTGTTTCTTGTGTGAACTACTTATCTGTTTATCATCAGTCACTCGGTTTTAACAGGACTGCCTTCCAGCTTACTTCTTTTGGGCTTTTTCCTTTTTTTACTTAGCAACTTTAATCCTCCTAATTTGCCACACCTCTTGAAACTTAAATACTATCTGTCCACAAACAAGGAATAAACTGAGGAACCACTCGGAAAATATTGTGGAGAACTGGTGCTAAAGAAGAGAAAACAGCTACTTCACCTTCCTCCTTATTCCCAAGAGCAGATATCTCCACAGGTTTGATTTTTTTATATCCTTCCTGGTACACACCCAGTGATTTGATTAATTCACCTAATTAATTGGACTCACTGTAAGAAAAAAAACCCCAAAAAAGATATTTCTATATTACATGGTGGAAAACCTGGAAATTTTCTGTCATTTAATTGTTAATCTATCAGTTAAGTACCGTATTTCCCGGACTACAAAGCGCACCTGAATATTAGCCGCACAAGCTAAAATCAGGGGAAAATCCTGTTTTGTACATACATTAGCCGCACCTGACTAAAAGCCGCAGGTGTTTCAATGTTGACTTATCTTATGTAAGAGAATATGCACAAAGGGAATTGTCAGGAAAGAGATGGCTGTTTGGAGACATCACTTATCACTTTTTTAGGTATATGTACAAGTACCGGTAATTACAAGTACGAAACATGTACTGTGCTTCATAAATGAGTAACAAATGCAGTACATAACAATAACCTACAGCACACCAGAAAAATAGATTCGGACTACCTTTTAGGCTCAGGTGCAGTGACACGGCTTTAACAAGAAGAAAAGTCAGTCATTCACCACCATCTTCCTGCGCACTAAAACCACCAAAGTCCTCTTCTCCAGTGTTGGAAACGAACAGGCTCAGGATGGCTTCGTCATCCACTCTCGTTATCCCAAAGAAATCCTCGTTGTCAGTGTCAGAGTCGAACACCCTCTGAAGGGCCGTGGCGGTGTCCTCCTCGCCATCATGCAGCAGTCCAGCCCTTCGAAATCCGTTGGTGATCGTGGATGTTTTCACACTTTTCCACGCTGTCAGAATCCAGTGGTGGAGTTGGGCATAACTTGCTTTTCGCAAGATTATCGCCGCTCATCATCCACGCCTCCCGCTGAACGCGTAGCGCTACTTTGAAGTTTGTTTTTCGCGCTACTTTGTACAGCACTACGTTGCCTGTGACATGTGACCAACATACCACTCTTGAACCCCGATCCTTCCACCAGGCAACGTAGTGCTGTACAACAGCGGAACAAACAAAACAAATCCTCTTACGATATCACAAAAATCATGGACAAGCCATAGAAAAGCCGCACCTGACTAAAAGCCACAGGGTTCAAAGCTTGTGCAAAAAGTAGCGGCTTATAGCCCGACAATTACGGTACTTTGTGTAGTATGGATTGAACTAAGGGGAGGGGTGCTGTAGTTGTGAAAGCTGCAAAGCCTATAAAAATACAGTTAAAAGTTTATAATCTATGCACCCCTTCACATTTTCTAAAGCTGTCTAGTGGGCAAGATGAAAGTCTTGGCTGGACCGATTCTGGTCCCCGGGCCTTATGTTTAATACACCTGCACAGCACTATAGCACCATCAAGGATTGCTGTGAAAGACCCTTCTATTAAAAATGAATAAATAGAGGAGGGCTGTTGAACTTAACGTAATCAGATAATGAGCCATTCGTTCATTTTCACTTTTACAGTGAGATGTGGTAACAAATTTTTTCTAACAAGTTCACCGCATAATTTAATGGTGGCGTTCTGGTAAGAGTTTCTTTCCACTGCCCCCTTGTGGCTTACAAAGGTATGTTTAATTACATCTCCTGTCTTCTTTAGCGACATTTTAAGAGCATTTTTCTTTTGACATTCCTTCTCAAATCATGAGTCATTTTAAAACCTCTCAAAGACCAAAACTTTTACACCCACAGGTTGAGAGCAACACAGCCCCTCCCTCATGGAGAAGATGAAGGCTTGTTTCGCTCTTCCACAGCTTTAAATCATTTATGACGGGCTGGAATCTGGATTCTCTTCTGATTTTTGCTTGCCCTCCTTGACCTCCTATCTTTAATTAGAAAATCAGAAAATATGACTTTCTGTTTTTTTTTACTTGTTTTCGTTTCTTGTTGCTTTTTTTTTAATTTTTTATTTAGTATTACTTTTTGCATCATTGTGGCTGTGCATATGCCAACAAATTCTGAAAAGTTTGAGCATCTTGTCAAATTCCCCAAAGCTCCCCACTACTTGCGCACCCAAAATAATGCCTCTGAGTATCTGAAGCACACTCGAAACAGGCAAAAATTTTCAGCATAGTGTTGTAATGGACTTAGCTAATTTGCTAAAATATCAGGTGCTCCCTTTATTACTGTCCCAGACAATTTTAGTTTTAAACTCTTTATTAGCAAACAGTAATTATCCTTTTTTTTTTTAAGAAAAAAAAAAAAAAAAAAAAAAAAAAACACGTGTGGCTCTACAATTTCCCTCATTTTAAGAGGTTTGTCTTCACTTTTCGCTTTTTTTCTGCCCAACTGCTTTACTCTCACTGGTCTTCTCAAAAAAAGACAGCCCACCGTCATCTCCAAAGAGCACACAAATAAGGCAACCAGCTGGTGAAACTACAGGAGAACTACAAGCAAATGACAGGAGCTTAAAAAACAAACAAACAAGTAAATGCTGGACTTACCTCAGATGACGACTCCACATCCATCCGCCCTCTGTTACAGATAAACCCGTGTACATGGTTTGGCTAACAACTCTACCATGGAAATAGAGTGTTAGCACCGCCCCCGTGTGGACGACAGAAGGTAGGTTTAAACTATTGCTACTATTTCTTGCAAATAGTAGGGGAGACCAGGGACAGTTGTAACGTGGGTCAGTTGTAACACTTCCAATTTCTCCAATCAGGGCTAAGTTTCAAATGATGTGACTCATCCTGTGCATGCCCAATTCAGTTCTGCTATCACATGTGAAAAATCAGCACATTTTGTCAAACACAGACAATTTAACATGAAAAAAAGTAATTTGTATGCCAAAAAGTAAGTTTTTCTACTTTATTTCAATTTCTAATAGCATTATCTGCTTTGCAGTTAAACTCATCAAACTTAAATTATGTTATTTGTATGTCTATGGGGATATATTCTGTGTAGGTCTTTAGTGCTAATGTTTTAGCCGTTGGCTGTAATGTTAGCTAGTTCATGGCTATAGGAGTCTGGGTCAGTTGTAACAGCAACAGTCTGGGTTAGTTGTAACAATAATGCAGATGTTACAACTTACCACACTATTACTTTAACTTATATTAAACAAGTTGGGGCAACGACATCAGCAGAGAGAGGTTCACTGGTCGCTTTTGTATATGTGGTTAATGCCATTGGCAACACAATTCCTCCACTGTTTGTGTTCCCACACATACATTATGCAGACCACTGTGTCAGAGATGGACCAGTAGGAAGTACTGGTAGTGGAAATAAATCAGGATGGGTGCAAGAAACAGATTTCCTCATCTTTCTGAAGCACTTTGCAAACCACACCAAGGTAAGCCATGATAAAAAGTAATGGAATTGCGATGCTGGTGAACAACTACATTTTTTCAGCTTCATTGTTATGTTCAAAATTGGTGCAAGAGTTGTAGGTTATAATGCCCACTGAGCCAATGAGGCCAAACTCAAGGAAGACCAACCAAAATTAATGAAATATTCAGTTGCAGAAAATTCCATAATTTGTCTTTTTTGGGGGGTTGGAATATGTTCAAAAGCTAGATTTCTGCATTCTGTCACACACACACATAGCTACATAAATGGCTCTAAGTGCATTCATGTGTTGAATAAACAAAGATTACATGTTAATGTTTTGTTAGTACCCTTATTTCATTGTGTTACATTTCACCCCAGGATATGTTACAACTAACCCAGACTATGGGGTTAATTGTAACATTTCACTCTTTGTGTTTGAGACCATACCATGCAATGGGTAATTGTGCTGCAGAGAAAATAGCTGCACTATTTAATAGCCGAGACATGTAAATACTTTGCATTACATTTTGAATCCACTACCTTAATTAAAAGAGCTCCAATTTACAGACAGAAATGTCAAAAATGTTACAACTATCCCTGGTCTCCCCTATATGAGAATTTTTCCTTTTTCACATTCTCGTTCACATACCTTTCTAGAGCAACTGCAGTTTGCACATTATGTCAATAATTATGCACATGGAGAGCATTTTATAATATTATAAAACACAATAAAAAAAAGAGTCTTTATAAACTACATCTTAAAACTTTAAACTTTGCACTGATATAGGTTTATAACTTAAGTCTCCTGAAAAATAATAGCATTTAGGTTCTCATAACAGGGACAAAGAAGTTACATGATACAGGGACACGCTTTGAACAAAAATCTTATTTCCTTTTAATTTAGCCTTTTCTTTATTCATGTTGTATTTATGCAGAATCAAAAATAATTTATGCACTTATACACACAAAATAACATCTCATGTGTATAAATCCCAGAGCTTACCTTCTCTCTCATCAGAAATCTGAAAGTTGGCATGGGAACTGAAGATTCACATTCACGTTTGAGCTTCAAACCATCGGCAGTGAGCTACTGTACAGGAGGAAATTTTAGGGGATTCAACAGGGTGTTTCTTGAAAGTTATTTTTAAAAAACAGGAAATATATCTTGCAAGCTTTTTCTAACAGAACCAGAATAGAAGAGCTTTTCTCCAAACAGAAAGTCAAACTGAACCAACAGTTATTTTGGTTTTTGTTTTTTCAAAATGATATTCTGTATTGAAATGTTTGTCCATTAATGTATGACTGGAGCTTTATTGTATGCCGTGTTTAAAAAACAACCACGTGACAACCACAGAGACACTGAGCCTTCTTCAAAGCATTAGAGGATAATTAGCATGCTTTAAGCAAAAATTGTGTTTACTTATAATTAATCAATTAAAATATCAATGGGATGAAGTAATGCGAGTTCAGGTTTGTCCTCTACATTATTACTCCATGCACCTATTTTGGTACAAACCCCTTTTATTGCCAAACACAGTGATTGGCCTTCCCTTCACATTCTTATCCTATTATTTCTCAGTTTAGGTCAAACTTCCAGTTTTGCAGTCCAATCTCACTACAAGGAGTACAGGTTTGAAATATACATTATTTACCTATATATCTAATGTGTATACATATATAAAATAAATTTCCATGCGGGGGCTTGTGACAAAGTGGATGAGCAGTTGTAATACTCTCCACTTGTCCCAGAAGTATTGACTTATTGACTTTTTGCACACTATGCACATTATTACCTCTATATATTTATTTGCTATAATTTGCTATTGTCAAAGTAACATTGCTGCACTTACTATCCCGGGTTTGTTTGTGTAAGCATTATGTTGCCAGCAAAACAAACATTCAGCAAATGAAAGCAAATACTCAGTTACATGTTGCTTTATATTTTGTTATGTTGCATAATTAATTCATTTGTGCATACTTACTTTGTTTTTTTTTATTTGTTTTCAGTCAAGATGTAGGTCAGGTGTAGGGAAAAGCCCGCCCAATGTTTCCTGATTTTTAAAGTACTGATGATGTCATCTCTGACATGAGCTGGTTAAACCAAGAGGAGGGGTTTCTTTTACCATAGGAATGCTTCCTTTTGTTTGTTTTAGGATACAAGGGGATTTATTGAATATTTTTTCTTATTTAGAGCCATTTAGTTAGTAAAGATGTCAATCAGAAGAGTGGGGAGCTAACTGCAGGGAAATTGATAGCATTATATATAGTCAGTCTCTGCTTGATTCGGAGGAGGAAGGAAAGGTGAGCTGTTTTACTGAATCCATGTACGTTTGAGTTTTGTTAATTAAGTTAATTTGAGGGAGTTTTGTTAAGTTTCACATATGATGGAGGTCACTGTAAATAAATTGCTCATCTCTAGGAACCCCAAATTTCTGCTGACCTATTACCTTTCTTGACGCTCGAGTAGGAGTACCTCACAGAGGTCTGGGAGTTTGAGAATCCTGCGCAGTATCTTTGCTGTTCTTAGGACTGCGCTCTTCCGCTGGGGTTCCTTGCGTAATAGTAGTCCAACAGCATCCTGTTCTCATCCCTTGTCCATCTATGCCTTCTTGTTCCAATAGTAAACTTCTCATCACTGTGTCCTGGTTCTCCCAACACCTGAATGAATCAATCAAGCAATAGAGCAATTTTTTACAGTTTTTAACACAAAAATCTTTCAAGAACATGATATTTGAAGACCCTAATTATAAAAATTAACAAATACAGTTGACCTTATACCACTGTCCTGAGAAAAACAAAGTACACTCCAGGATCGAGAAGCTGAGAATCACTTTTAGCAGCAGTAACTTGAAGTTATAATTTTCTTTATGAGTTTTTATCAGTCTCTCACGTCATTGTGGAAGGATTTTGACTCACTCTTCTTTACAGCATTGCTTCATTCAGGTTTGCAGGCATTTGTTTAAGCACAGCTCACTTAATCACTTAAGATTCTGCCACAGCCTTTCAGTCAGTTTGAGGTCTGGAGTTTGGGCCATTGCACCACCCTGATTCTTATTTTCAGCCATTCTGTTGCTTCTGTATTTGGGATCATTTTCCTGTTGCATGATAGAGCTTTTGCTTAACTTAAGCCGTCTGACAGACGGCCTCACGTTTGACTCCAGAATACTTTTGGTATACAGAGAATCCATTGCCAAATCATCGGCTCCCCATCACCATGCTTGACAGCTGGTGCGAGGTGTTTGTGTTGATGTGCTGTGTTTGGCTTTCACCAAACATGACACCGTGCATTACCATCTCCACTTTGCTCTCCTGTCCAAAAAACATTGTTCCAGAAGTTGTGTGGTTTGTTCAGATGCAGCTTTGCAGATTTAAACTGTGTTGCTATGTATTTTTTCAAAGAGGGTTTCTCCTGGTAGTCTTTCCAAAGAAGTTGTGCTTGTTCAGTCTTTTTCTAATTTTACTGTTATGAATTTTAGCATTTAACATGCTAGCTGAGGCCTCCAGAGTCTGAGATGTAGCATGTGGTTTTTTTGGGGGTTTGGTACGGTCTGACCTTTGGGCTGTGACATCCACCCCTGGTGAGATTGTGGCATTGTGTTAAGGCATGCCTGAAGTGCTCACACTTCCCAATGATCAGTTAATCAAAAAACATTTGATTAGCACCATCTGGCTGCTACTTAAAGTCTTAATTCCTATGGAAGCAGTAAGGGTGTATAATATATTTATTTGTTTATTTATTTAATTTCCAGTTGATTTTAATGGTGAAATTGTTAACATTCATTTAAAATCAAACCTGCCTGCAAGACGGGAACTTGAGAAAGACCAACTTTTTTTAATCTAAAAAGAGGGAAAGGGTGTAATGCATTGCAAATACAAAGAGGTATCGATCCACTGACAGGTGGGGAGAAGGAGTGGGGTGTGGTGAGGATTGATAAAGGTCAAAGCATGTGTGTGCTGCATCTGGCATACCTTTTGTTAAAGAGGAAATTAAAAGTTCCATACTCATCCGCATTACTGGGGACCAGAGAGAGGAGGAGGAGGGGGATGGATGCCCAGAGAAACAGTTTTCTGTCTTAATGCAGACAAACTCTTCCCTCAGGCCAAGGACAATCATTAGCTGAAGGGAAAGAGCCAGCATGTGTGTTATAAGAAGAGATCCTTATACTGGCACTGATCTTGAAAGAGCCTGGACGATCGATCGCATTAAGCTCCCTGTGAAAGAGAGAAATCAATATGTTTTTAAAGGCAAGGCAGGCTGCATGTGGCGTATGCGTGTGGGCTTCATTGATACGGCCAGATGCATTCAGGGAGAAGCTGTTCCTGAAAAAGAATCACATTTCGAGGTCAAGTGGTCTCATTTCCAATACTTCCACAAAATGGCAATGCTTCTGAGAGAGCCATATAACGGGAAAAGGTGGCAAAGTGTGTCTGAAGAGTCCCAGTTTGGGTTCCTGTTATCACAGCAGAATATCAGTCAATGTTTGAAGAGCCCAGATGACACACTGGCAGGGGGAAAAATCAATAGTTTTCAGTTGGATAAAGTTATACTAGGTGAGGTGTGTGAGAAATACGGGAGGGAAAGGAAAAGATAAATGACCTGTGAGTGTCAGAGAAAAGTCAGTGTTAAAGATACAATTCATTGCCTGCATGGGTTAATGGGAGAATATGGAGTGGGGCAGAGGTCAGCGAAAGAAAAACAAAGAAAAACAAAGAAAAACAAAGAGAGAATTGAATTCCAGTCAATTGTCAAAACAATGCTAATCAATACAAAACACAACCGCCACGCAGCAGATTTGTTGCTCTCACCCTTGCCTTGCCTATCTCTCTCTCTCTCTCTCTCTCAGGTATACTCACAGTAATAATTGACTCTTTTTATGGTATCTGGGTGAGTGAGTTCAACCCACTAAAGGCAGGAGTGAAGAAAAATGAACCCAAATGAGACAAACTCCCATGAGACACACACACACACCGACACACACATCTTATAAAGCGGGCTGTTTTTTAAAACAACCCTGATCTGATTTGATTAAGGATGGTTCGGGGGGGGGGGGGGTGTACCAGTCTGTGGTTGCACAAAAAATTGAAAACAATAAATGGGTGGGTAAGATTTGAGGGGGATAATTCAGGAAGTAATATGTGAGAATGAAGATAAAGGAAGCAAGGCAAGAAATTTCAAATGTGGCTCATTGTTGTAAAACAGGCCAGTGACTCTTCTTTTGAAACAAAATACCACACTGCCCTCACATGGTCACAAAGAGAAACAAACTGAAGTGTTGAAGCACACTTCTTGCTTGAGTTTATCTTCTTTTTTGCACATAATTTGCCACTATAGTCAGAAACATTGTACATATATTTGTATTTAAATTGCTGGAATAACCAAGACCTTCACTAAAATATTTTTCGGCATTAATATAACCTTTATATGCATATTCTAAGTATTTTGTTTCACATTTGTTAGTATTTTTTTTTTTTTTTGCTGGTATATACATAGAAAATAAACAAAAATCTCAATTTTAGCACTTCATACTCTCTCTGTAATATATATATATATATATTTAATTTAATATAAAAACAAATACAAACATTTCTTCAGTGATTTGAAAATAGTCACTGCATTACTTCAAAATGATGAAGAAAAAACAATAAACCACCAAGATTGACTCGGGTGGTGGATTTTCTGCCATTTGTGATTCATGTGGAAAAGGAAAGTTTATGACATTTTTTGGTCTGTTTTTCAAAGTCTAAAGATTGTTTTATGATTAGTTTGTTATACACCATATTTTAGGAAAAAAGTCTACTTTTCAACATTGTAACAGTTGAAATATGTTCTAGTTTGATTTACTGTGAATTTAGAATTCCCTTTTTTTGTCTTTTCCCCCAAATTGTTTTCTTTGATAATTTCAGAGAAAATTGTCGAAGTTTTGCTATTGTTTTCATATGTATGGCTCTCTGACTTTTTAACTTTTAGCACCCTCTTGAGGTTAAAATATTTTGCCAAAGATGCTGGCTGATTATCACTCAGGGATGGAGTCAGCACTGGTCTGTTTTGGAGGCTCCAAGAATAAATTTGTTACATATTTTTTAATCTATGCAGACTGTCCCAATAACTCACTTTTTTAATATTGAGCTTTGTTTGCCTTACTGATGAGCAATTGTTGGATAAAGCTTTTAGCACTTCATTTTTTTTTCCTTTAAGAAAAAGAGAAAAGCTTTTACAGCTCTTATATGCAATTCTTGTGTTAAACTCTAAAAATGTGTTTGGTTGTTTTTTACTATACATGCACAGTAATTGAACTGTCATGGGCTGGGTCTTTTGACCCAGCATGTTGAGTTTCATGCCTTTGTATTACAAAGTTTGTGTTTGTATAGTTTAAACTTCAGTTGGTTTTGTTTGAGTTCTGTTTTTTCTATCTAGGTTCCTCTCATCTCCCCACTATGTTGTTTATAGTGCAGTGTCCTCTGTGTTTAAGTCTCCCTCGCACTTCGTGTGTTTCAGTGATGTCTTTGTCTTCCTCCCGTCATCTCCTGTTGTTTACATGTTTCCCTCCTTGTGTTTCATTCAGTCTGCCCCGTTTGTCTTGTGTAATCTCCTTGTCCATTTAGGTTCTCCTTGTGTCTCTGTCCTGTTTCCCTCTCTGTGTTTATGTGCATATGTCCCTTTTTCTACTCCCATGTTCCCCTTATGTTCATTCCATGTCTCCTGCCTATCTTGTTTATCCATGTTCCCGTGTTCCCTCGTTTAGTTTTGCTTCCCCTGTGATGTCATGTTCATTTGCATCAGCTGTTTCACCATTTGTTTTCACTTCCCCTCATCACCTCCTGTGTGCATTTAGTCTGTGAGTTTCATTCATTCCTTGTCCGGTCGTCTGCTATGTCATGCTATGCTTCCGGGTCTTCATGTAGTCAAGTTGTCACATTTAAGGTTTTTTCATGTTTAGGATGTTTCATGTTATATTTCTGGTTTTCCCCAGTTTAGGTTATTGTTTTGCTTCAAATTGATTTTGCCCTTTTATTTTTCTACTGCTTAATCAGCCATAATAAATAGCGCATTTTCTGTTAGAGTCAAGTTTAGTTTTTGCGTGTCTGCATTTGGGTCCTCCTCCTCACTCCACACAGTCAGCTTCCACCTGACTGTGACATGAACTTAGCACATGAAGCTCAAATTATGCAGTGACTCTATAAACTAAAAACGCTGCTGGCCCATGCCTACAGTTTTAGCAAAACTGCAAGAATTACAGGCCTTTCCTTCCACATTACCATATGTAAAAGCATGATTTTACCTAAATCACATCAACATTTTGTCTGGATAACAGCACAAATAGTAAAGAGGGACATCTGAAGAAAGATGAGGAGAAGGAAAATGTATAATAAGATGGAATGAAGATCACTAAGAATCAGTAACACAGCTGTGTAACTGATTGAAGCAGAGTCGATGTAGCTGACTTTGTTGTGGATCATGCATGTGCAAGGCTGAACAAGTGATTCAATCAAATCAAGCAGTGTGTCCGAAAACACCAAAATGATACAGGCATCATCCACATATGTTGAAATTAAAAAATAAATAAATAATGTGTTTTCTGTAATCCTACTGAACGTTTATAACGACCAACATACATCAGCAAGAATAAGTTCGAGTAAGCACTTCTCATCACACTTCTCTGTTCATACTCTCTTCTTGAATTTTTCTCTGGATTAGAAGCTGTGTGATCATCAGCCCACTGATCAGCTCGTCTTCACAAGGCTTGAGCAGACACTGATCAAGCTTCATGTTAGGAATGGAAACAACACTCTGGGTGGCCCTCTTCATGTTGCTTAGCTAAAAATACATTTTCACAACATGAAACAACAAGTCACACAAAAATGAACTCATTCTGAATTGGGATTCATAGTAACATAGCATTGTTCCACAGCTTTTGCTCCAAGAGTGGTTGGTATATTTGTTTTTCAAATGTGTGACGCTCAACCTGTTGCCTGGTGTTTTTAATTTAATTCATTTTAGATGTATTTTCTATGTATGTTTAGATTTTGTTTTTGAAGCAAGTATCTGCATTTCAGGGGATAGGAATTTTTATTTCTTTGAAAAAAATCTCTCAAGGTGACTGTGTGTCAGTGCAGGTTCTCAGTAAAGCTGGGATTATATTTTCTGGGCCCCTGGCTCTCATGCAGACTCATTCGGGTCTGCATGACATATCTACATTAAAATTAACAAACTATGCATGCGCCCCAGGCAGGTTACTTCAAAGGGACTTCAAGGAAGCATAACAGAAATGACTACAGGGTTCCTGGATCTCCTGCTGTCTGTGTCCGTGCCTACAATGGAGTACAATTGAGGCCTTATCTAGGCCAACTAACACTGTTGATAAAATAGTCATCTTAAGAGTCTTGAATGCTTTAACTGAAGGCAGCTGGTTCTTGAAGATGCTTCATCCCATATCCAAAAGACTTCTTCAGTTCTGAAAACTGATCCAGGGTATTTAACTTCTAATGAAGCTATTACTTTGTGGTGGTCCTGAGCTTAAGACCCAGTAACACACTCAGACAGAAACTGGGAGGTTGAACTGCAATGCACAGAGTGCACTGACTGAGAGGTTTTCAGAAATGCTACCAAGAGTCATGGTATGACATCATATATCAGATTCTTTTTGGAAAGCTCTATACCATGACACACAAGGATCAGTTATAATATTAATAAGCACTGGTTCACAGCTAAGCTGGTTAGGCAGAGACTGGGAACAGAGAAAGTGTTGTGAAGTGGGGACACACAGGGAGTTTCAAAGTACAGCCAGTCCAGTTTAATCCTGTCGTTATCTGCTCAAAGGAGTGACACCAGTTCTCGGGAAACGACTTCCGCTCATGTCTGGAAAGGTCTCAAGCAGGCAAGCCTAAATCCCCACTCCACAAGCAACAATACACATCTAGTGAACAGACTAAAGGGCCAAAAGACTCCCAACCTCCACCCAGTACTTTTCACCCATGTTCCCATTTCACCACCTTGACCATTCATAATACAACAGGTCTAGACATCCCCCTTATTGGTCATCACTTCAGAGGACTCTCCCCAACTACCACAGCCCTTTCAATATACTTTCAGTGCCTTCTTTTAGGACCCATAGTAAACTTCAACTGAATAAATAGTTCAATTTATCAATGCTACATGGATGGAACCTGATTTTTTTTTCTTTTTTGATTAATGCTAGTACTAATCAAAGCAGAACTAGAAAACAATATTGTGACATGATTAGGAACAAAGACATTTAAATTGGAATTTTAAAAAGCTCCTTGAAGTTTATGACAAAAAAATATACTTGTGGGGTTTGCACCGACCCCAGTTGATAGGCTATGGGTTAAAGGAGAAGGGACACATGGACAGAGAAGGTAGGTGGTTTGAGAAAGGAGTAAAAGAGTCCATCTACAGTTCATAATTTGTTAGACAAAGTGACAATGTTTGTAGTTTTGCCTCTGTATGCTTCTGTATAAAACAGTTAAAATGTAGTTGAAGTACTGATTTTCTGCTTTAATTGAACGGGTTAAGTAAGAAAAATTAGTTCAGGACTTTGGATTTAAGTCTTTAGTCATTTTTATTCATAGTCCTTTATTCTCAGAGGCTCAAACATATTTGGACAAACTAACATCAATATAAATGTAAATATTGTTTTATCACTTGAATGAAAATCCTTTGCAATCAGTGACTGCCTGACGTTTAGAACTCATGGACATCAAATACTGTTTCCTACTGCTAAGCCTTTAACTTCAGTTGATGCTTGTTTATCTGCACTCAGATTTCTATTTAATAACTGAAAAACATGTTCTGTTGAGTTGAGATCAAATCAAAGATTTAGCCATTCATGAATATTCAATTTCATTCCCTAACAAAACCCCTCTTGTGTTGCTTTTGCAGTATGCTTTGGGTTATTAGATATTTCCACTGTGAAGCTCTATCTGGTCATTTTTGTTGCATTTGACAGAGTATGATCAGCGACTATTACCTTGTACACGTCACATTTCATCCTGCTACTTCTATCAACAACATTGTTAAAATTGCATCCACCATGTTTGCCAAATGATGTGGTATCCTTTGGATAATGACTTGATTCTTTCTGCGTACTTCATTCTTCTCAAGTTAGTCTTGATTTAATGTCTTCAAATATGTTTTTCTGATATGTTCTGATGTTTACCTGCAAAAATCTTCTTGTTCTTAAGTGTAACCAGTGATTTGCACTTTGCTGTAATACTTCGTTTAAATTCAACAAATAAATTCAACCTCCTTGAGTTCTCAACTCGATTAGATGTTGGAAATCATTCTGTCATTATCCATTTTAGTTTGTCATTTGTGAGCTTTTGGCCATTTGGTGTTTTTGAGATGGCCAGGTCATGCTTTCTTTTTTTGTAATTTTGACCACTCCTAAAGTTTTTGCTGTCTCTATGGTAGTTTTATTCAGGATTTTTAGCCTTTTTTTAGCCTCCTTCACCTTGAATGGCATCACTTTGGGCTTCATATTTAAACTTGCAGTGAAATTCTATAAAATACAAATTCATCACTTTTCATTAATATGGCTGCTTCCATGAAACTGCTTCTCAATAAAATCCGTTGAATCAAAGCTGAAAATCTGCACTTCAATCACATGTTCAACAGCTGATTTAAAATCCTCTGTGATGGTGGGCAGAGGCAAAAATAAATTTTGTCTTTGTCTTAGGAATTATGGACCTAACTATATATCCACTTGAACTAATTGAAGCTAATAGTCTACAACACCAAATACCAGCCACCTATAAAACAATTCTGACATCTCTTTCTATGTGTTTCATAACCCCCATTCACACATTGAATTGACTTTAGTGATGGCAGGGTGGTGAATCGTCTCATGGATAATTCACACCTGGGTTCATGCTACCCCACCTTTTGACTGGCTTTGTGACCCCTAGTGATGACAGGGTGGGTCAACGACTCTCAAGACGACAATTTCTAAAGACAACTGTCCCATTAAAGGCTAAATACCTGAGACCTCCCATTAGCTTTTAGAACTGAAACAAACTCAAGAGATAACTGTTATTATTATTGGCAGCTAGAAATGCTATGACTGAGGTGTGTGTGTGTAGCAGGGGGTCTTCATGAATTTTATACACTGAAGTCCTTCTAGCCTTAAGCTGTTAGAATGGGCTGTTCTAATGACCTAAATAAACCTGAAGGCTGTTTGTTTGAATGGCTTCACTATATAAAATTCATGAAGACCCCCTCCTACACACACACACAAATGGTAAATGGCCTGTATTTATATAGCGCTTTACTAGTTCCTAAGGACCCCAAAGCGCTTTACATATCCGGTCATCCACCCATTCACATACGGGTGATGGCAAGCTACATTGTAGCCACAGCCGCCCTGGGGTGCACTGACAGAGGCGAGGCTGCCGGACACTGGCGCCACCAGGCCCTCTGACCACCACCAGTAGGCAACGGGTGAAGTGTCTTGCCCAAGGACACAACGACCGGGACTGTCCAAGCCGGGGCTCGAACCGGCAACCTTCCGATTACAAGGCGAATTCCCAACTCTTGAGCCACGATCGCCCCAAACATGCACACACATGCACTAAACCAACTCCCAGTTTTGGGTTTGGGAGACAGAAACTCCAGATTTTTTCTCCAGTCTTAAAACTTTGATTTTTGTTAAAGCCTATACTTTAAGATTTGTGCCTCCATTAGCACTAATTAGCATCTATCTGTCTCTGTTCAGTGAATCCATGCACTTTATAGATGCTGCTTATTAAACAACCAGGCTTGCAGGAGTTTACTGACAACTTCACCCTAAAAATAAATAAACTTCTAGTATAGATCTCTCTCCTCAGGGTTCCTTTAAGGAAAATTAAAAATAATAATAATAATAAAGAAATGTAAACATAAAATAAAATAAAATAAAATAAAATAAAATAAAATAAAATAAAATAAAATAAAATAAAATAAAATAAAATAAAAAAGAACAACGATTTTTGGCCCTCATAGACTCGAGGCAATAATTTTTAATTAAAGTGTAAGAACTAAAGAAACTGTTTGGTATAAAATGAACATATAAGATTCAAATACATTTCATTTGATCAATTACATTAAATCTAATGTACTTATGTACCAAATTTACACAGAAAATCATCATGTGATCAAATTACTTAAAGTCAGCATTTTGGGCATAAACATTTTTTAGATCGGTCAATAATTGCTTCAGACCAGTGAGTCTAATATTTTATTGATTTTTTTATGTAGTTAAAAGTTGAAAAAGTTAACATCCCACAATTTTAGTCTGTAAATGACCATTAAAAAAAAATCCACGTTTGACTTAAGTGAGAGTGAGTTCAGCACAATAGCACCACCCATCCATTCTAGTTTATTTGGTATGTAACAGTTATGCAAATAAACCTCTTGAGCGCTTAAATAGTTGTAGGATACCGGCCAAGTCACTTCGAGGAACACTGACAAACAGCACTCACCTCAAACAGAAGGAATCTCTGCTCCCTATTGTAAGTAAAATTTGATTTCCATCGTTAGTTCTGATAAACACTTTTAATTGGTATCTTTCATTTGGTTATCTTTTGAAAATGTCCTCATTTCATGTCCGTGTGAACCGTGGACAGGTTTTTTAGATTCGTCTCAGCAACCCTGGTTACTGTCTAACACGAGACCAATAGAGACCAATACTTCTTTTCTGTTCCTGTAAATCTTTAGTCAATAATTTGCGTTATCGTTCACACTTTGTCGGACTTTTTAGTAGTCTAAGCCACATTCAGACATGCGCGTCTTTATATTTGGTTCTATATGTTATATGGGTATGTCACTTTCCGTAAGCACCTGAAATTAGCAGAACTGGTCATTATGGGGGTGTCTCAGTCCATTGTAAGTAGTTATCTTGGCCAGGGTAATTGCTACATGTATTCCAACTTAATTTGTGTTTATATTTGTTACAAACTGCGGCCCTCTTGTCCAGGTTTGTCCAGGATTTCAATAGCAGTAAAACTTGACCGTGACATATATAAAAATTGTATTATATAAAAATCTCAGATGTAAAGCCACAATAATCTCTCCAAAATCACAAGCCTTTACCCCTCATTGGCATTAAACTGTAAGTTAAATTTAACACAGAC
Source organism: Haplochromis burtoni (assembly GCF_018398535.1). NCBI lineage: Eukaryota > Metazoa > Chordata > Actinopteri > Cichliformes > Cichlidae > Haplochromis > Haplochromis burtoni. The sequence continues at coordinate 2,296,296 of NW_024582437.1, forward strand.
TTAAAATTTCTACAAATTTACAAGATAAATCAGCATCTAACAGCAACAACACTTTAACAGTCTTAAGCGACCCGTTTACCCGTGACTGGGTCTTGGGTTATTAAGGTAATTTTCAAATTTACTCGTCAAGTTCATCTCACCTTATATAAGCTCACCATTGTACTAATTAAGTTATTTTCAAATGTAGCACGGCCTTCAGTTCCAGTTTCCCGAGACTTCAACAGAGAGCGTGAGAGAGGTGGTAGGCGTAGGCGTGGGGGAGTACTGTACTACTTATGCAAATGGTCACCATAGCAATGCAGCCCGCCGTTAGAATCGGTTATATGGTAATAATTAGCCAACGAACAGTTAATTAAGTCTGCTGCTAGTGAAGCTTCAGGTATGTAACAATCAAGCATGTAAATCCATTAAAACGTAACTTCATAATGATATATGATTCATAGGAACGCATTCCCTATGTGACATGTGTGTAGCTGTGGGGTACAGTTAATTACAATGGGTTTGTTTGTATAGCACATAGTTGCTAAGCGCTTCACAGTTTGGGTGAAACCACACCTTTAAGAGGTGAGGACACTATTAGGTATCCCCCCACCCACACCCTCTTCCGCCTAGAAAAGCAGCAGAGTGAGGGATTTCGCTCTCTTTCACGCTCATCAGCTGTTTACTCCGGTATTCCATATTTGGGCCGGGCGGGCACTAGTCACCGCTTGCTCACTACACACAGCGAAGGAAGTGAGTCACGCTGACGGTAATCCTACGTCTCTGTTGCTTTACAGCCGAAGAGAACAAGGAAGGAACGTGCCGCCACGAGAGTTCCAGCGCATCAGTACCGAGGGGCAGACAAATACAGCAGGAGGGCACCGACAATAACTACGTTAAAATGTGAGTACTCACTTCTGTACTTCTAACTTTAATTTTATCGCGTTTAGTTATGTAATGTGTTGAAGTTTTGTCGGCTGTGTTACGTCTGTTTGTTGTTGTAAATTTTATTTGATTGTATTTTATTAATGTTTTTTAAACATTTTATTTATTTATTTAGTTATCTAATCTCATCTCCGGAAATACCCCCCCCCCCATCCAAAATACATTGTTTATTAATTGTTAATTAATACGTTGTTTGGGTGAGCTGCCTACAGCTGTACGTTTCTCGTCACAAACTTTCTGAATTTCCATTTGGGGGTTTCCGCACCGCCTGAAAACTCAAGCGCGTTATTTCCACTAAGTAGTGTGACGTTCCCTTCATCACAGCTGGCTGGAGGATATACATTTTTCGCTTTCTTATATTCTTTGTCTGGCTTTTTTATTTTGTATCCCAACGGTCCACAAGCACGTGAACACGCTTTACGCCGTGTCCTCATCTGCAGGCGCGGGGGGAATATCGACGAAACCGCTCCTAAAATGGCTCAACTAATCTTTCCTTTTCAGGGCGACATTTTAACAGAGTTTTGCCCTCGTAGTTAAACATTAAAGACCGCAGTATAAGCAGCTGGAACAAGCCTGTGCCTGAAAATAGGTCAAGTTGTTCCAAACAAACCTGTATCAGAGGTTTGCGTATAATGACAGCCGCTCGCCTTTAAACGAGCACAGTAAACATGGTGTGCAGACTGAGAAGCTACCTCATTTTCGAGCTCACCTAACCTTTGATTATAGAGAAAACAAACACCCCCAGTGATGCGTTTAAGTTCCTTCAAAACGTAAATCATCCATCTGTATAACTCCAAATGAACGTGTGTAAGACCATCTGTCTTCAGTAACATGCTGTTACATTTTGTTAATCATCCAATTTAAGGACTTCATTAAGAACAAAAGTTCAAGATAAACCAGGGATTTAAAAAAAGAACATCAGTTTTAAAACAACCTTTTATAAATAAATCAAAGCGTTTTTACAGGCATTACTTACTCTTTGTTCGACAGTAACTAAAATCACTGGTTCAAGTGTCTAAAAATGAAGGTGTAGGCCTGCTATAAAAAAGAAAACAGAAAACAATATTTATATTCAATTCTGCAGATGTGTGGTTTAAATAACTGTTGCGGTCGCATGTACCACAATCGTTGAAGCAATTCTTAAGATATTGTGCTGTTTTTAATGGCTTTAATGTCTCTTAGCACTTGTCACCCAAACCATATTGACTCTTCATTGCAGATTCTAGCCTACCCCTGTTTACCTCACGGACAAATTATAAACTGGAAGTCCGAAATGGTGTCTGAGGGGGATAACACATCGATGCTCTCATAGTTCATGCTACAGCAAAACATTTGTTAGGGATTTAAAGTTGCTGCTTGTGTCACAGGATCACGGCTACCCTTAAGGGAAGGCTGTGGCTCCATAGAGAAAATGATTATTTTCTGTGACAACACATTACCCAGACTGAAGTAAGAGTGGCACGTCGCAAGCCACAATAACAAAGTACAATTTGCAACTCAAAAGTTCAAGGATGGACTTTCTTGTCAGGGATAACAGGAAGATGTTAGCACTGTCAGCTGGTTTGTCTGCAGTTGGCCAAAGCCTTGGCCCAATTAAGCACATTTTTTCTCTCTCTGATCAAGTTGACACTGACACTCAACCCAAAACAGACATGCTATCAGAAAATAAACAGCACAATGACCTCAATGAATTTGCATAGTCAAATTACTTGGATGTCAACCTGGCATTTATAGTTTGCATCTGATTTGCCCGTGTACAAACTTTATCTTTTTGTTGGCACAGAGCATGGCAATATATGTAAAATTCACTCAGGACATCTCACCCATGCTCAACACTCCCCTGAAGGCAAAGAAAAATAAATATACACTTCAGGGAAAACTGCACAGGGAAGTGTGATAACTGAAGTTCACGGTCTTCCACACCTCACTGAAGTCATAGCAAAACACATGCACAGAATCACATGGATAAATTGTGTGGTTTTCTTCCTTCTTTCTTTGTCTACAGTCACAATGAAGCAAGAGATCAAGGCCGGGGTGGACTTCCTCAAACGAATGGCTGTGACACGTGGTAACTTAGATGGTGCCAAAGCAGAGTTGTTTGCAGAAAATCTTCAAAGACTTCTATGTGAAAAATACAAGGATCACTGGTACCCCGACTGTCCCAGCAAAGGCCAAGCATTTAGGTAATCATCGCTGTTTAAACATTTACACAGTGGTCAGTGAGTGACTTTTTCCTTCAAAGAAAGAAGGCACCTAACTTTTAATTCCTGAACTTTTCACAGATGCATTCGCATAAACAGAAGCATACCCTGTGATGAAGTGGTGTTGCAAGCCTGCAAAGAGACTAACATCATGCCCACCAGCCTGGGATTTCCATCTGAGATGACTCTGTGGATTGATCCACTGGAGGTGTCTGCAAGGTGAGTCACTGGGTGCCTGCAGAGGCAGACAAAGACGCAGCCATTTGTCAGTCTGTTCTGTTCTGAACGAGTGACAGTTGTGATGCAATATGTGAAACAACAAGTGCAAACTTGTAGGAAGTCACAGGCTGGAAAATGGATGGCATGACTTAAAAATCATTTACTCCCTTCTTCACAGATCCAAAGAGAACAACAGTCCCTTTAAAGTTGCTTCTTTCGACAAAGAGGAGGAAGAGGAGAATGAAGAGTGTGTGAAGGATGACCTGGATGTGTCCTCGCTGGACTCACTAAGCCAGGAGACTTCAGATTACCACTCTGCCACATCTTCGGATTGTGGTTCAGCTTCATCGAGTGACACGGAGGAGGAGGTGAAAGATGGGGATGTGCAGGGAGAAAAAGAAAAAGAAGGGCAGGTTGCTGAGAAGGGAAAGATGGAGGATGAAAGCTGCAAAATAACCATGGTGCCCAGGATTCGAAAGCCACACGAAGATGGATCAAACAGGGTCAAATACCCAAGAAATATGGTACGTTTTTCTTGCTTTCTTTTCTTTTTGTTTTGTTTTGTTTTGTTTTGTTTTGTTTTCTTTTCTTTTCTTTTCTTTTCTTTTCTTTTCTTTTCTTTTCTTTTCTTTTCTTTTCTTTTCTTTTCTTTTAACAATCTGTTGGTCATCTATTTACCACAATGCTTCTTAGAGCAGTTATCTATGTGGCCAAACCTGTGCTTATGTTAGTAAAAGAAAGCACACCAGGGCTCGCAAAATCGCTAGCCCGATGGGGAGACCAAAATCTATCTCAGCCCCGCCCGTCGAATTATCATATAGCCCGACAGACGGGGCTGAGATAGATTTTGCGAGCCCTGCACACTAATTAACAATAGTGCTACAAGAAATGACTTCTTTGTTACAATGAACCTGAGTACAGTAGTCTAGTCAGAAAAACCCACATGCAGCATCCAGCTGCCACAAATATACACTTACAGATTCTCATCACATATCAGTTCAATTCAGTTTTATATAGCGCTTCATCAGCAGCAGTGATCAACATCTGTTGATCATCTCAAGGCAAACACCTACAATAATAAAGATAAAACCCCAACAATTAGATGACCCCTCTTTAAGCAAGCACTTGGTGACAGTGGGAAGGAAAAACTCAGGAAACCTCTTTCCATACCTTTTGTAAATTTTTTTTAGCTGGCCATTCATGAGGTCTTGTTGATGATGATTTCCAATAATGGAACGACCTCTGAGAGTTGAATGAGGTTTGAATGAGCTTTAAGGACTCTTGTCTACATAAAAGCTAATCCTAGCCTGCCTTTGTTGTGGTGTAGCAGATGTCTTAAGTTGTTGTGCTGGAAATCTGGTTGTCAATTCACACGGTTAGATCACTGCCTTAGCATTGCGCGACTATAAATCTGGGCAACTGAGCTACTGAAGGCAAGATTTTTTCCCTCTTAGTTAATTCACTTATTATATAGAATTAATGGCTTCAATAACCTATGCAGCTGAACATTTCTGTATGAAATAAGCGTGAGTTATCTGTGAATTATACGTTATCCAGTTTTAAGGATTTATGGCCTTGTTGTTAGCGACCGTATAGGTCCAGTGTTGTGATTCATTGGATTTGTTGTTGTTATAAGAAACTGGCTTTATTTCTTTTGGATTAACTGACTCACACTTTTTGCAATTTCTTCGTTTACACAAGTAAGATACATGAACAGCTATTTTTAGTTTCATTTGCAAGTTGTTGTTGATGTTAGCTGCTGCTATATTATTACAGTGTTATGTTTTGTTGTTGTGTGCTTTAGAAAGGATTCATCACATATGGAAAAAATGTGTCTGTTACCATCTTTTCAGATTTCACTCAATCCAATCTTTGTCTCTGTTCAGGTGCCTCCTAACCTTCAGGTCATCTACCACCCTACACCAGTGTGGCCTCAGTTCAAGAAGCATGCTCCAGTTTTCATCAGCACTGTGCCACCACCTCCAGCCCAGCAGGTCGTTGGATACTACGTTGTGCCGCGGACCTTTCCGCAGTTCATCATCCCTCAGGCTCCCCTGCAGCCATGGCGAGCAGGGAAGGAGTAGACCAATTGTGAACTATGGGGAGGGCAAGTTTGGGGGCATTATAAGCATTATAAGCTGAGCCGTCTGATGTCAGGCCTGAGTACAGATCTACTTGGACCAAAAGGTTTAGCTGTACAGTTTAATTATTCCTTTCATAATCTGAAAAAAAAAACCTCTTTTGTTTCTTCATTTTTCTTTGTCAATGACGGCTATTACTCTGCACAGGGATACCCCACAGCTCAAGTGAAAACTGCTCTTTGAATCTGTTGTGTTTGCACTGCTGCTTTTGTATTGATGAACTGTACTCAACAAGAACAACATCAGTCACTGGGTGCTTGAAGTTGAACTCAGGAATTCTCAGCAATATGTTTAATGCCAAAAATATGTCTTTTAAATTTTTTTTTACCATCTGTAAATCTTTGCAGGGTGTAAAAGTCACAGTTAATCACTGTGAAATGTGATTCAGGGTTTTTAAACTACTGTAGCAATAGTGACAATATCTGTCTATTAAGTAGAAGAGGCTATTTTTTTACTAAGCTGCTTGTAAATATTACCACATCCGATGAGCACTTTATAATCGTATATTTGTTGTAATTTATTCAGCCACCAATGGATGGCAGTCAAGTCACATACAGTCAGTTTTATATATATATTTCAAACTTTGGTTTTACTTTAGAAACGTCACTTTTCCAAACGTGAACATGTTTATTTAATAGCTTAAACGCTCTCTGCTGTAATATACAGAACGCTTGTGTCACTGTTTTTTTCTTGTTTGTTTGTTTTTTAATTTGAAATGGGCTTGCTTATAAAGTCGTGACTTTTTTATTGTTCATTGCTTGCTATGAGGTCCTGCTACAGCTTTATAAACCATGAATTGTTACTTTTCATTTTTTATTTATTTACATTTCACGCTTACGCATTGATTGATTTTGTTCTTAGTTCTTGCTTGAGCCGCTTGTTTTATCGCAGAAGATTAATCCATGCAGTTTTTTCTGAAATCATTGTTCTGACATGAATCGTACTTTTCAGTAAAGTCTTTGCTGTTGCGTTTAAATCCTGTTTGTGTTTCTTCTTTTTTTTATTCACTTGGCTGGGAAATCACCTGTATAAAGTGTATCCTCGGGCAGAACTCTCACTGCCGTCAGCGGAACAGCAGGATCTGGTTAGCGGAAGTACTCTAGTGCGTTGGATGCGTCACGTTGCCCAAGGTCATGACGCTGTGCCTCAGTTGAAAGGGTTTAGGACAAAGGCTTTTTTTTTCTCACTTTTTGTGTAGTCTATTTGGGGACTTACCTGTGCAATTTAATAAATATGGAGACATCGAAATCAGAGGGCACAGTTACATGAATGTTTTCAAAATGACAAGAAAAACATTTTCAGGTAGAAATGGAATAGTGACAGCAAACGATGTTAGTGAACCCTGACTACTGCATTGAATATAACCTAGTGCAACTCATCCCCGCCACGGCTCTGTAGCTGTTGTGAAACTTGCGCAGTCCAGGTTTCATTGCGTCAGAATCAACTTGAAAGATTAAAATAAAAGCACGGGGGTTACATACCTGAATTTCCATACATTTGCCGTTTGGCGTTTTCTCTCAATTAAAATAACAATGATTGGATTCTTTTTTCTTACACATCATCAAATAAAGAAATGTACAAAAGTTTATGTCATTTCACTGCACCTGCAACCTTCCTGTGCTTCACTGCTAAGAGAGTGCGCCACGCACGTGACGAGCGCATCCACCCGCGCACAAAGAAAGCGCTTATCAGACCAGCGCACACTCTTAAATAATAAGACATGCAAATAAGAGCGCAAAGTCCGCTGCAGTGTGGACAGTGTGACGGCTGTGCGCGCGAGCAGTGCGCGTAACCGCTCCGCGCCGGTTGGGCTGGAGCGGTGATTGTGGAGAAGACCCGAGAGTTTTGGTAAACCCGCATCGTGGATGAGGAACGCAAGTGAGAAGGGCCTGCTACGCGACTGTGCCATCGGACTATGCCTTACCCAGCTCTGGAGGAGAGCAACAGGCAAAGCATAGGGCGGGAAAGCGCAAGGCGACAAGGAGAGGGGAGCAGGCGGGCGTCTCGTGTGCGCTCCGGAGATGGAGATGACAAATCGCAGCCTGCACGGCGACTCCAAAGTCGACTGCGTGAGCTGCGATGGCCTGATCAGCCGAAACCGTGGGGACTCCGCAGACGTGTCGGTGCCACTGACACTCCCCGGGAAACGGACAACTCACATGGAGGGAGACGACCTTTACAGACTCCGAGACAGAAAATTATTACTGGAGGATAAAAAGCGTCTGTGCGCGTGGACTCTGGGCACCGCTCTCTTTGGGATACTGCTCATGATAATCCACGCAGAAATATGTCCCTATGTTTACACTCCGGTAGGTTTAAGACACGAAACACGTCAGTGTCTTTCAGACATTATCTCCACAGCGAAATGCACAGCTTACATTTGAAATTAAATTAAATGTTTAACCATAAAACTTTATCTTGTATAGTTCGCTACCTTCTGTGTCAGCTGCCGCCTCTTATTATGTGGATTCATGTGAATATTTTTCTTAAAAGTTCTTAAAGCCCACGCTAGAAGTGATGTGACACATTGCTCTTTTGCGCATGTTGTAAAGCGTTTAAATGATAGCATCTTTAATGATAGCAACTTTGCATCTGCAAAGTTAGTCCGTTTGTTCAGCCCTTCTCTGGAAAGAGCAGACAAAGCTCTGACAGCAACATTAAGCTCACTTTCTATTTTCAGGAGCTTACTTTTTTATTGTTTGCCCTTGGACTCATGCTCAAATGCTAAATGAACAAATGAACACTACTGCTTCTACCTTAATTCAGAGGAACTAAAGCCTGTAAAGACTTGTTCCACTGCTGGCAAGCAGCACCTCAAATCAATGTCAACCTTTTAATAATACACACCTAGATTTGATTTTTCTTAGAAGCACATTTCAGGACACAGCTTTTCATGACTAATTTCTTGGTTAACAAACAACACTAACCGCTTGCAGCTCAGCAGCATAATCTGCACCTGGTGTTTGACCGTCCGTGACCCGTTAATTAGTTAGTTCATTTCCAGACAGTCTATTTGGTAGCACAGACTCATGATATTAAGATGCAGATCTCAGTGGATAACAATGCCAGTCTACACAATCAGCGAATGATTGACCCCCCCCTCTCTCTCGCAGCACATGCCAGTTCCACATGTGGAAAAAAGTTACGACACGTGCTGCAGAACATCAGACCACATCCATGCTGTGAAGTCAGGGATTGATCATGCTGTCAGAGAGTCTCACATTTCTAATGCACACCAGGTACACCGCTCTGTCTGTTACATTCAATGAGGTTGACCTGGAGAAATTATGATGGTGAAACTAAATGTACTGGCATAAATATGAGTTCAGAATTTCAGTTTACAAACATGAACCAAGAACAGGTGCTGTTCAACTGCTCCTAACAGCAGGCATCGGCTTTGGTATGATGGAAATGCTGATGCACTGGAAAAGTGTTCTCTGCCCACAGTAAAAGCATATTATTTTGGAGAGGCTTCAGTTCTGATTTAACCATAGCTTATATAACTCATGCCAGGATTCATACTACTTTTTGTAACTTCATGCAGTGCCAAAGTCATGAATGTGAGCTGCACCATGGACTCTTTTGGGGGGGGGGGGGTTATCACATAACAGCAGCGTTAATCAAACATAGCATCTATATCTTTCCCTGGAAGTGCACCATATAATATTATTTGTTTTTATGTCATTTTTATGTATGCTGCAGCATATATTTGGAGCGGCTCTATCAAAGTTAGCAATCGTCTACAAAGTTGTATTCAAGCAAACCTTTTTCGTGGTTATGCACAAAAACAAAGCTATTTATGGAGTGTTTTTCCACATTTCACCTCTTCCCCTGCAGCATGATTGTTAACAGTACTTCAGGCGATCTTTCCACATCATTTAGTGTATAATTAGAGCGTTTGCATGGCTAGGCTAATGGTCTCTCTGTCTTGACTAAGGTTGTTCTAGTTGCCAGGGGGATGCACTTTGACTTGAATGTGACCTTGTGTCATCTTTTCTGCTGCTTTTTTAATTAACTGGCTTTTACAGTTTGAAACAATTTACATGCACCAAGACTGAAAATGTGAGCATTCGATCATTATTGCAGGCATTTGAGTGATTCTGAGACTACAGGTCAAAAAGAAAGTTTGTGACAGATTGGTCCGCCTGAACATAAATGGGAGATTTTTGTCTCATACAGAAAACATCATTTGGTAGACAGCCCATACATTTTTATAGCATCCTATTGTTGTATCAAACAGCACCTCTCACTAATCATTACTTTGCAGATTATATTTAAACTTAGTCAAAAGCATTCCATGTGCCAAGCAGGTGAAAGTCCTGATAATGAATGTCAATATCATTATCACAACTTTAACGTGGCTATATTTCATCCACTGACTACACAGACGTTTGTTTTTTAAACTCATCAGAGCAAAATAATCAGCAGAAATGGATCATCTGATCAAAGGTCAAACAAAATGGGGAGAACATTTTTTTTTCACACACGCAGGGCAGCCACATTTGGTATCCGTGTCCCAATCCCCATAGTGGAAATGACTTCTGTGTGAGCTTTGCTTTTGCTTGATATGGGTCAAAAATGATGTAAATCTTTCTCTTTTTGAATTTGACTTATGTAAATGTAGGCTGTGCAAGCCAGATGTGTGGGTGTGCTGCAAGTACTACACATCCTGTTCTTAAAAATGATGAGTTTAATGTTTCGGTGGTTGCTTTTCCTGTTTCACTTTTATGAATCTACATTGCCTGCAAAGTAGCTGCTGATAGCGAACATAGGTTTGCATGATTATGCCCTTTGCACTAAGAAACTTGGGAAGTCACTGGCATTCTTTGAAAATATGAGTACACAGCATGCGTATATCAACAGGATGAGCTGGTGGTGAGCTTGAGGCTTGGTAGGTATAATGTAGACATCGAATAAAGGAGGCAGCTTGATTAGGACGGATTTTGTTTTGTTTGCTGCTTCCCTTTATTGGGATGGTAGTTTGGAGGTTAGTACTGTTGCATTATGGCAACAAGGTCCTTGCTTCAGATCCAGGGTGGGCATGGGGTGGCTTTAAATTAACTATAGGTATAAATGTGAGCATGAGTGATTGTCTGCAACCCTGAACTGGACAAGTTGAAGAAGATAAATGGATGCTTCCCTTTCATTTGGTTGAAAGTTTTGGGGTAATTACTATTATTTCTTTAAACATTTGTTAGCAAATGCTTTAATTTTTTTGCCTACTCTTGATTTAAGACTTACCCAGTAAACATTCACTTTATAATTTTCTGTTTCTAAATAGTATATTCTGAACTCATATGGGCATATGGCACAACAGAGAGATTTCAATGTATATCACCAACCAGACAGCAGGAATGTAAAAAACAAAATGAGATGAAGAGGCAGTCAAAACAAAGCAGCATCTCTCTGACATTAAGATTTTCTTTTTTTTTTTTTACCTTTTCCACTACACTACTTTTGATCTTGTCTGATATTCTTTGTAAACCCACACTTAAATTTATTGCAGAGAATGTACATGAACGTTAATGAAACCACAGTGGCTAACAAACCAAACTCGAAAACTAAAGTCAGATGCATGTATTATTACTTTGGAAAGTATTTATTTATTACAAAACTCAACCCAGACCGCTGACTATTGCGCTAGATATAGTGTTTTGTTTTGTTTTTTTATATTGTTTTGCCATACCTTGGGTGGCCTGTTCTGGTGACACTGGATCCTCATTTGTCCAAGACCATCTGTCCAAGTCTGTTAACCCAAAGTAGGTTAAACAGGAAAATGTTACAGAAATAATTTTAGAAACTCGGCACGAAACATGCTGTTGAGCTCTGTGTTATGGTGTGTGGTGAAATGTTGAGCTTTTGCGGGGTCTTCTAATTAGTGCTGGATGAATCACAGACGTGATGTGGATGCTACGGGAGAGACTGTGGAAAACAATGTACCTTGCCAATGGACGTCACACCATACCACCTACACACTCAACTCGCCTCAAGTTTGAAAGTTTGTAATTATCTTTTTGTCAGTAAAACCACACTGAACTATGCTTCTTGTGAAAAAGCAAAAAAGCTTCCACTAATACATCACCTGCACTGACATGTATGGCTCAGCATTATAGACAAATATAGGGCCTTTTAAAACTGCTGAGACCAAGGTGATTTGGTTTTTGATTCATCACGTGACACCGTCTCAATTTTACGATGGAGCAAAGCATTATGGTGTGAGTATCTGAGCCTGTAACTGCTTGTTCCGTGGAATGGAAAGTATTTAATTACAAGCACACATTACTTTAATTAAGTGGTTTTGTATGTATTTTTTGGAGTTCACTGTAGAATCAGTAACTCCTTTTTCATTAGGACTAATTACTGTAAATTATGTGAAGCTCATTTTGGAAAGAGTCAAAAAGTAGCCTGCAATTGTACTGTTATGTAACAGAAAGACAAAAATTGTTCAATATAATATATTATGGAAAGAGAAATTCCAACAATACGTTCATCATAAACAAAAAGGGGGCTAATGTACATTTGAGAAAACATCAGATTGTAGAGACTGATTGGTGACCATGCAAAGTAACAGAAGTGCAGTCATTATTGGGCAGTAATAAAATACATGCAGTTAAGCTAGTAGCTTTTTGATTTGTTTTTACTATTTTGTAGTTGTGGATAGCATTTCGTGTTTTATAAAGTTGAATATCTTAGGTCTAGTATTATTTTTTAACCTGGTGAGTGAAATACTCCCATCTGGGCAGTTTCTGGAAGGCAGGTGTTTGACTGACAGCCATTGTATACAACAGCAAAATGGTTATTCCTACTCTTTCCCAAGAATAGTGGGGAATTTAATTTTTTATGTTTGTTTTTGATCATTGAACAATTTGGCACTTTTTTCCAAACAAAGCAATTGATCGATCCCTCCACTGACATGAAACCTTTTTTTTTAAATTATACTTTGTGAATACAATCCTAATTCCAAAAAGGCTGGAATGTTGTGCAATATGTAAATAAAATCAGAATACAAAGACTATGAAACTTTTTTTTTTCATGAAAAATGTTACCTCGTTTTAAATTTGATGGCACATCTCAGAAAAGTTGGGATGCAGGCAACAAAAACAGCTGGAGGAGCATTTTGCAGCTAATTAGGTTAACCGCTAACAAGTCAGTAACATGACTGGACATAAAACAAGTCTAATCTTAGAGAGGCACAGTTTTTCAGTAAATATGGGCAGTTGTCTACAAATCAAAAAAGAGTGGCTAGAATGTTTTGAACATGTTCCTCAACATAAAATTCTAAGGATGTTGAATATCTCATCATGTACAGCATGTACAGTCATCAAAAGAATGTGAGAATCTGGAGAAATATCTGTGCTTAGGGGACAGAGCATTCTATCTATCTATTGTTAATAAAATATCAGTTTATGAGATTTACAAATCATTACATTCGGTTTGTAGTTAAGTTTTACAGGGCCAATCTTGGAATGGGGGTTGTGTTTTATTATTATTTATGTATTTTTTCCACTGTGATGGACTTATGACATGTCCTTCTGGTGTCCTGTGAGAGCTGCAATAGGTCCCAGGCTCCATTGCAAACCTGAGCTCTGCAAGCATTTAAGACAATATATTGATAGATTTTTTTTCAGATTTTTTCAGTGGATTCTTTAGTTTAGAAAGATAAAAGGATAAAATTTACAGTGTCACACAGCAGACCAAGACAAAGACGTGCGTTCTCTTCACAATGCCTCAGAATAAATGAATTTTCCTTAGATGAAACAAAGCCAATCGCAGTTTTGAAATCAAAAGAAAAATGTCATATACAGACTAGACCAAGAAGAAAAGAATGTTCTGATATATATATATATATATATATATATATATATATATATATATTAGATAATTAAAATATTGTGGATAAAAGAAACATTACAGCAACTCCTTTTAAAAATTATTAGTTATTAATTTTTCATCTTTCATCCCTTTATGGTCTGGTTTGATCACTGATTGATGTAATTTCAGGATATTGTTTCTATTTTAGTGTGGATTTCTAGTAAAATGTATTTTTTTTTTCATAAAACAGGTGGATGAAGGAAAACTAAAACATAATTTGAGCAAATAATTTCTCATACTCTAGACTTAAGAAGTCACTTGGATGAGTGAAGAAACATTTCTCCCACTGTGCTGTGACATGTTTTTCAAAAAGCTGGTTTCCTATTTACACTTTGGCGTAATCAGATTGTTTGTTGTGGGTTTTCATGTTTTTTGAAAAAACTGACCTGATTTCCGTGTCATTTAAATATAATTGATAAAGACAGGAGAGTTTAATGCACTAACATTGCATATATGTTATTAATGATATAAATCAATGGGGTAAAAGAAGAAATCAAAGATATATTTGGTGTGTGTGTGTCTGAGAGAGCGTATATTCATATGTCTTGATGCATTCTCAATCATCCAGGTAAGTAAATCTCCAAAAGTTGATTCTGTTGAACAGATGAACAGAATCAACTTTTGGAGACGTGTGTGTGTGTGTGTGTGTACTTACTTTAAAAAAGACTTCTTATTATGGACAGTGGGGGCCGTCATATTGCCTGCTCAGGCTCCTCAGAAGCTGATAGAGTATGTCCTAATTTGAGCGTTCACCTTCCTGCTCCGCTATCTGGCCTTCCTCCACCTCATCTCCTGACAGCTCTAATCTGACTCTCCTTCCACAATTTTGAGTTTAATCTTTTCTGTCTCTCCCTGCCCTCTTCTTCCTGAAATAGGCTGAAAATGTGAGGTAGTAAGTCCTGCTGTCCACTTCAAAGGAAACTAAACAAAATGCTTTGTTTCAGAAGAGATAATATCACTGGGCATTTCTGAAATTCTACTAAATCAAAGTTAAGACTAATTGATGAAATGATTTCGTTTATGGGAGTAGAATCACAATATCTGCAAAAAATGATCACTTAATCTCCCTTGTGGTCATAAAATGTAAAAGCTGCAATTCCTGTTATTTTGAAAAGAAAGTCCATTTGCTCTGTTTGCCAAACAGACACAAATATAGCATCAATAGAAAGTGCATTATGTCCTCTTGACATTGCAGCAGGACTCGTATAGATTGCATAAATAGCCTTTGACGTAGAAGTCTCAGATTCATGTCCTTCACAAAAGGATAAAATTGAATTGCTGGGTCTTAGTTAATAAAGTACGTGCCCAATGAAGGACTTGATTTGCATGTAAGTGTTTTCACTCAGTGCTACAGAAGGGACTAGCAGCTATCCAGTTCTTGGGCTATATCAAACCTTGATATATGAAAACATGAAAAGCAGTGAAATTTTAGACATTGCAGAAGAACAGCTGTGTTTTCATCACTCACGGTTCTGTTTTCTCTAACTCTATCTGTTTTCTTCTCAGGGCTCAAACATTGCATTGATCATCAACTGCTCCATCAGCCTGTCAACTGGGTGTCTTCTGATCCTCATTATAGCTTTCCATTATAAGGACATCCAGGTGAGTATGCTTTTTATGTTTTTTGGCATCGCTTATTGAACTATTACTTATTGTAATTCAATGTAACTCAGCATTAGTTTGGTTAAAATTCTATTTTTTTAGAGATACTTAAAGGCAGCTTTTTAAAAAGCCCCTCTCAGGCCATGTCTGGTAGCCTCAACACTGATTGTCTGTGATATTTGCTGCATGCAGGAAAACCCCAAATAAAAATCTCAGCCCACACAGGCATGCGCAATATTGCAGCTGTAATGTTTTTCCAGTCTACGTGGCTTGCTGCCGATTTGTGTGGGAATTTAATATACATGAAGGGATTTGGTTGAAATTAAACAGAGTAAACATTCTTTCATTTCCCCTCTTGCACAGTCACAGCATGCATGTTGAAGAGTGGTAACAACAACAAGTACAGAAAGAACTGTGTGTCTGTTTTGTAACAGTTTCTTTCATTTTTGCCTGCTGGGTTTGTATTCTTACCTACAGAGTGTTTAGTTTGGTCATAAGTCGCGTGTATCTGATACAAGAGGGGTACTGTCCAAGTGTGTAGAGGAGATAAGGAAGGACAGGCTTAGGGTGGGGACTGATATAGAGACAGTGTGCAGTGATGCATGCTGTAACTGGTGTCAGAAGTGGCAGGCTAAATCATTCAGACCGTCTCAAAGTGTCTTAGTTGGTGGATTAAAGAAAAAGTAATAATTAACAAAATGATGAAAGAGGAAGTTCTAAGAATGTCCTTGCTTCACTTTCTTAAACAAAATAAAGCTGCAGATTGAAGAAGTGGAAATATCTGAGTCACAATTTCAATACACATTCATAGTTTATCTCACAGGCTTCTGTCAAATATTTCTGGTTCAAATCTTTAGCGGGCCAAAAATAATTTTCTTATCATTTCCCTTTTAGCACAGCCCAACTATCGTATACTTGCAATCTTTCCCGCTTATAATGCAAAGTATGCATGTCGTAGTAATCCACATAATGAGATTATACTATGCGTATCCCAAAGTATTTTGTTCTTTCTAACAACTTTTTATTCCCCATCATAACTTTGCTGAGGCAATTGATAGAAATGGAAGTCATATAGTTGAAAACACATCAGCAAAATGAAAGCACCCTGCTAATGTCATTAGCAAATATTGTAGGCAAATTCAATTCAGTTTAGTTTTATTCATATAGCACCAAATTATAACAGCAGTCACCCTCAAGTGCCTTATATTCTAAGATAAAGGCACTTTCATAATACACAGAAACCACAACAATTGGGCGACCACTTGTGAGCAAGCACTTGGCGACAGTGGGAAGGAAAAACTCCCTTTAAAACAGGAAGAAACCACCGGCAGAACCAGGCAGAAGAGAAAAGAAGAAAAAAACAGACTGTGGAAGACAGCCAGAGATGAACAGTAACTAATGCTAACTAATGATTAAATGCAAAGTGATTAATAAACATGTAGTAAGTGAAATAAAAATGGAAGATGAAGCTAATGACAGAAGCTTTGGAGAAGAAACATCACAGATTTTATTTACACCATATTTACATACCATCATTACATTAATTGCATATCATATCCACAGTATGAGAAGAAGATGCAACTGTAATGTTATTGTCTTCCATCTCCAACTGCACTTTGATCAAATTCCTTTCTATTTTTACTCTTTACTGTCCTCCCTCATCCCTCAGCTGTTCATCATTGACCACAACCAGGTGGACTGGCGTATCGCCATGACCAGCCACAGGATTATTGTCATCACCCTGGAGCTGTTAGTTTGTGTTATCCATCCTGTTGGATCATACTGGGGGGTGGGCCTCCATGTGAACTCCTCTTCCACCGTTCCCACTCCATCTCCACTGTGTGTTTCCAGCCACCACGGCGAGACCCTGATGGACATGGAGCTGCTGTTATCAGTGCTGATGTTCCTCCGCTTGTACTTGGTGCACAGAGCCATCTTGCTGCACAGCAAAGTGCTGCTGAGTGCCTCCTACAGGAGCATAGGCTCACTCAACAATATCAACTTCACCTTTCGCTTTGTTCTCAAGGTACTGATGAACAAACACCCAGCACGCATGCTGCTAGTCTTCATCCTGTTCTTCTGGCTCACTGTGTCCTGGATGCTTACACTGTGTGAGAGGTATGAAGCACAACTGAGACTTTGTGTAATCAAACTGATTCAGAATCGCATTAAACTGATTTTTCATTTGCACAAATGCAGGCATTACAATAACGAACCAAAGATTTTCAATGACAAAATGAAAGTTTTCTCATAAAAAAAAAAAATTAATTAGCTCTTTCTCTTAATCTCTCTTCCATCTTCACCCAGGTGTCAACTGACTATTATACACAGAAACACCAAAATGCTCTCCAGTAGTTTAACATTCCTCTTCAGGGTTTGATAGTCAGTTTGACTTTCTGGTTCAAAATGGATTTCCAATAAATGATTTCATAATTCTCCCCTAACAAAATTCTTTTTGACGTCTGCCAGCTAAATGTCAGCCTGATCCTCTGCAATCTGCCTGGCTGTTTAAACAGCGTGAGGTCATTTGTTCGTTTGAACCTTAATGGGCGGTTTGCCTTCAGTTTTCCGCTTCTTTCTCGCATTCGTGTATATTTTGACATTTTGATTTGTCAGAAGTAATAAAAGAGCTTATTACTGATAGCAGATAATTTCACCAAATCTGTCAACACGCAACCATTATGCTAGCTGATTACTAGATCCGTGAGCCAGACGGATAAAATGATATGTTATCTAGCTGTGAGGCTTCAGCAAAGTTTATATTGGGCTTGTACTTTTGATGTTTTACAAGTTTATACTGGTTTCGACTTCCCGAACTCCTGAGTGCTGTAAAAAAATCTGCACTGATAAGGCGGTTTGATTAGTACGCCACACCTTCATCAAACAGACTGTGTTTGAGATGTTAAGAAACAAAATGAAGAACCTCAGAGAGTCAGGGAGAGTGTCACAAATAAACTTATGCATTGCATCACTTCAGCTCTTAATTGTATTTGGTGATTCACTGAAATAGTTAAATATAAGAAGGGATTTAGCCTGTAACTGTATCTATAAACAGGTTTCTGGATTAGACTGATATTAGTCAGAATTATCAGCTGCTACTTATACTTATACTTATACTCCAGAGCAGTTGTTGAATAGGATTAGAGAACTAATCCTATTCAACAACTGATATTAGAAAACAAACAAAGAAACAACCATACATACAAAAAAAAATGTTTTCTATCTCATACAGTTTCACAACTGGGGGGTGGGGTTAATTGTGGTAATGTTTATTTTTTAACTCAACTAATACCTCTTTATAATATGTTTCATTACACTTCAGTCTCAGTGCTACGTTGTTTCTCCTGCAGGCAGACCAAAGAATCAACAGGCCATATGGATACAGCGCTGTGGCTCATAGCCATCACCTTCCTCACAGTTGGCTATGGGGATGTGGCACCCAAAACCAACTGTGGCAAGGCAGTGTGTCTCTTCACTGGAGTCATGGTAACTAAGCTGATTTGAGAAAATGTAGTACTGAAAATGATTTTAGATTCACATAAAAACTAAGGGCATACTGAATAAAATAAAACACACAATGCTTGTTCTTCATCAAATGATTGTTTTGGCCTTGTATCAGACAGTGTATGAAAAAGGGAAAAGTGTAGCATCTTTAGCATAGCATCTTTATTTTTAATGCACTTTACATCCAACAATGTTGGCCAAAGTGCTACAAATATAAAACAAAGAGAAAACAGTTTAAATTACATATAGAATACCTTAAACTTAAAAAAAAAAAATTGATAACAAAGATATTAAGAGACATCAACAAGTCCTGCTGTGTACAGTAAGGCCCAGAAGTATTAGAACAAAGACAAACATGAAGATTTTCAGCTTTAATTCCAGAGGTTTAACAAAGGTATTCCATGAGGAATCACAATCATTTATATACAACTTGATGAACTTGATGAAGTTAGACTGCCTAAATTCTAGCACCCAGTCGCGTTCAAAGTTTGGTGTTTGTGAAGTGTGCAGTCTCATTTAGATGTTTAATCTGGCAAAGTTTAATCTGGCTTTATTGTTCTTGAGTCTAACCAGTGGTTTGCACCTTGTTGTAAATCCTCTGTAATTCCATTCAGTGAGTCTTGATATTAGACTTTGTCAGTGTCTGCCTCCTGAGGACTGCTCTAGATGTTGTGAAGAGGATTTTCTTATCGTAATAATTATGGTAATAATTCTGTAATCATGCACTTTAGTTGTTAGTGGTCTTTCAGGGCATTTGCTTTGTTACTGAGATGACCAGGTCGTGCCTTCTTTTTAAGACTGTAGCAGGATGTTCACAGCTTTCATTATCTCCCTGATTACTTTAATATGTTTTTTCAGCCCAATGATGGCCTCCTGTTTGCTGTTTACAGGAAGCATTCAGCAAATGCAAATTCAACAATTTGAATGAATTTCAAATCTGTTATCTGCTTATTTTGTCATGGAATAAAAAGGAAAAAGACCTAATTCATCTGAAACTACTTGGCATTCAATTTTCCAATTATTTTTGAGCCTCTGAAAATTAGGGAATGTGTATATTGTAATTCTTAAATTCCTTAATTGAATACTTTTGTTATACTCCTAAAAGTTTGTACTTCAGTCGCATCTTGACTGTTTGAATCAAAGTCCTTTGTGGTGATGTATGGAGACAAAATTATAAAAACTGTCTCACTGTACAAACTGTTATCTCCTTACAGTAGCTGTGAGACAACAACCCTCAATTCAATAGGGAGGCACAGGGAGTGGAGTTTTTTTAATCTTTGCTTTGCTTGTCTTTGTTACCACTGAAACCACCCGACACACTTTTGAGTGCAAAAACAGACAATAACACACAAAACCAAGAGCTTCTGTCACTGTTTTCACTTTGTCACACTATGTTGTCTCTAAATAGGTTGAATTTTCTGTTATCTTCCATTTTGTTCCATTTCTTCTCTGTTCTGTCACACTGTATTACATGTTGATTTCATGGATAGCATGAAATCAACATGCTATCCATGTTGATTTCACTGGAGGACTTCCTTTTGCGCAATTGATTTCATTCCTGTACTGTGATCTATTAGCATCTTTTATCGTCTGCTAGGGTTTATTATGTTTTATCGAATCCCTTCTCCGTGTATTTTAGCGTCATTTGTTCTACTTCATTCTACCTTCTCACCCTTAATGTTCTGTTCCACGTGTTTGTTTCATTCCCTTCTGTTCCACTGCAACAACTATTCCTCCATTTTCCTATTTCATTTTTCCTATGTCATTTTCAGGTCATTTCAGTTTGGTTCAGTTCACTTCTCCGCTGTTTGCAATCCAGCCTATTCTGCACTGTTCCACTAGTTATCTTTGATACATTAAATTCTTCTTGCTTGAATGCCTTCCTTCCCTTGTGTGTGTGTGCGTGATTTCGATTGCAGCTGTAAGTTGACACAGTGTACTTCTGCAAGACCTTGATATTACCAGGCGCTCACATGAAAAGACTGAGGGAGGGAAGCTGTCAGCATGCAGTGTACCCTGTGCAGTTGCACAAAGATCTATGTGAAGTGTGATGGCTCTGCTGAGTGTGCCATACTGTCTCAGAGAATTACAGCCAGGTTTAAGGTTTTTCATGTGTAAAAGAGCAAAAAAGGACATATATGAACATCTTAAAGTGAGATGTTTTTCTTAAAACAAGTTAGTTTTTTATGTTAATGCAAAAATGTTGGTAAGTGAAGACTGAAAAAAAGCTGGAGGGAAAGGTCAAGTGAGGGCAAGCAAGGAGTGGCTCCGTGTTTGAAATGGCAACACATTTTGCTGCTGCCTTGAATTCTGGTACAAGCAGATAAGAATCTCGGCCATGGCTCTGGATGTGGGCACAAGTCCGGTTTAGACACCTCTGTGACAGAGTGGAAAACAGTCCTCCCAATCTTTCCCTCTCTCTTTCTCCATCTCCCTTGTTTTCATTACGTTCCCCCCTTATAAGGCAAAACTTTCCACCATATCCATTTTAGGTGGTTTATTGCCTTTGGCACCACTACAACAGGAGGGTGTGCCAACCTGTGCCCAGGGTTTGGAAAAAAATAGATTTCCCACTCCCATCAGGGCAGCTCTGGGAGCTAGAAACTTGGGGTGATACTCACACCTGTAATATGGTTGAAAGCCTCAATGTTCAGCACTTTGGCCTCTGTCCAGCTATAACTCAATTTGCAGCTGTTTTAAGGAGTTGACACCACTTTTTGCATCCCATCCCTGTGTGAGGATGGATCCAAGGAAAGAGTTTGTACCTCCCAGGTTTAGCAGACGATGTAATGATAGATATTTTGTGGCTGGTGGAATGAAGGATAAATATATCTTTCAGAACTCTGGCTCAAGCTTTATTGCTCATGCTTGGTCTTTCTCTCTCTCTCTCTCTCTCCTCTCTTTCTAATGCAAGCTGAAAAGTGGAAAACAGGTAAAAACTGGTTAACTTTTATCTTTATTCGTAATGGATATGAGTGCAGTGTTTTGTCTCTGTCTCCATTGATACATCTTTTTATAGATGTGGATGTGTTTTGCTTTGAGACCCATTCGAATATTCACCATCATTCTGTATTTCCCTATCCAGGAATAGCGCTAAGCTATTCTCAGAGGAAACCCACACTATTTTAGTGCCACTGAGGCCCGTCTAAGCATTGAACTTTTTGTGTAAATTTAGTTTTGATTTATTAGATGGAAGTACGAGGATCAACACTGAGTTTTCTGAAGAAGTTCTTTCCTTAGAGGGTAATGGACACGTAAAAAGACACGCTGGCCGCTGTCATTGAGCTTAACTTGCAAATTCAGGCTCATCAGTTTTGTCTCAGTATTCTGGATCAGTCTTACATAATCGCTGACGATCTGTTGAGACGACAACAAAAATACTAAAAGCTCTGTGTGTCTTGGGTTTTAGGGTGTTGCCTGCACCGCCATGCTGGTTGCAATCGTTACAGAGAAGCTGGCGCTGAACAAAGGAGAGAAACATGTGCACTTCTTCATGATGGATATCCAGATTTCTAAAAGGGTAAGAGCATGCAACAATTTTCTGCAAACCTGTATAAACACACAGTAATCAGCCGGCATGCCTTTTTTATCAAGTTCTTTCTTTTTTTGTTTTTTTCATTGCTTCCATTTGAAATATTCTGTAGTGGGTCATGTGACATTTGCATGTATGGGTCTTTTCCTGCTTATTATTCTTTTACTTCAAAGTTGATATTTGTGGTTTTTCTTGTTTTCCCCCTGGAATCGCTGCAAATCATATATCCTTTGGGCTACATGAAGTAGGTGTCCGGACAGCTATCGGTAACTGTTCATACCCACATTCAGTGTGCAGATTTGAGAACCATTTAATTTAGATAATCCCTCACAATGAACACCATGTCCGTGTTTGTTGCTGTCAGAGTCAATGGGACAATGTGTGGTAATGCAGTTGTAAGAACAGAGCAACTGGAAGTCTGTGCTGCATTGCCACACAGCATTGATACAACAAACTAATACACTTTGGTATGCTTTGTATACTTGGTATTTTGGGCAATAAAAAGGAACCCACAAGAAAAGGAGAATTTGAGTTTTTATGGTTCAAAATTCTGTGAAAGTTTAAAGAAAATATTGTTTACTAATAGCTAAATATAAATGACATCAACAGCTGTCTTGTCCAACAAAAAATAATCTTGATAACAATTTATGTTAATATAAAAGTGTAACACATACATTTTCTGAGCTGTGTTGAAGTTCTCATAAATAGTGGCTCTAATTTTTGTAGCATTTGCATGAAAATTTTTGTGCAACAATCCAATAAACATGTTGTAACCATCAATTACCTTCCCTCCCATCACTGGTAGCTGCAGTGTTGTAAGCCAAATAAGAGACAGGATAAAACGGATAGAGATGTCAGGATGGATGAGTCACTGCTTTCCATGTTGCATGCACGCTTTGGTGTTTGATTCCTTTACTACAGGATTGTGTGGGAAAAGAGAAGGGAGAACTGCCAGGCTCTTGATGTCCTTTTCAAGGCGTCAAACAGAGGAAATAATCTTATCTCTGTCAGGAAAGAAACTTGTGTCACTTCAGGCCTGTGCAGCAGCGGGCAGGAAACTGCTGACGCGTGTGTTTTGCTTTTAAGGGTGTCTGAAAGTAAGTAGGAGAGGAGTGTGGTTGCAAGTGTCTGCTTGTTGATGGGAAAAAGGGAAGTTACAAGAAATCATTTTCAGTGTCTTGGTAATACGCAAAAATGTGTAATGACTGACAGATTGTGCAGTCTTGGTTTAAAGCTGTGTTTTGTATAAAGCAGTACAGCTCCCCCCCAAACCGTGTAGCAATGTCTGACTGAAGTAGAAGCACTGCTTTGGAGGATACAACCATTTCCTCTCTCCTGGTGGCTGCATCCTGTCACAAGGTGCATCTTTATGCCTCGCTTTTGGTTGTTTTGGTTTGTGTGTGTGCATGTGCATGCATCCTCCTGAGCTTACTGGTGCAGTCCAGATTTATACTGATGGGAACAAGGGAAGACATCTGGATGCAAAACACTGACAACCTCTATTAATAACCCTCACAACAAGGTCGTAGTGACATCATCACAGGGTAGTTACACACAAAGGTGATTTGAGCAGGAAGGTAAACAGACATGA
Organism: Haplochromis burtoni; assembly: GCF_018398535.1. Lineage (NCBI taxonomy): Eukaryota > Metazoa > Chordata > Actinopteri > Cichliformes > Cichlidae > Haplochromis > Haplochromis burtoni. Next base: position 2,319,882 of record NW_024582437.1, read on the forward strand.
ATAGAATCAAATAAAAAACAAAACAAAACAGGAGAATACAAGCGAAATCTAGAAATCTCAAGTTCCTAGTTTAGCCGTTATGGCCTGTTTTATAAATTTCTGTATATAAGACTCACTGACCATAACAGCCACTATCTGAAAACAGCATCATTGTACAAAAGGGTGGAACAGGAAAGGCTATCTGGATTTCATCAGCTGGCCTGGACGATGTGTGCTGTACTAAAATCTTTAAAAGTTAACAGTTAGCGGCTCTGCACGAATTTTATCAGTCGAACATCCAAAGTTGATCAATATGTGCTGTCACCACATTTCTGTATGTTTAAGCAGTCAGTTCAAATGTTTCTTTTCCCAGATTCGCCATGCTGCTGCTAATGTGCTAAGAGAATGCTGGCTTCTTCATCGTGCAAACGTGACAAAGGGCAACCGCGGTGAGCACAGAAAACACCAGAGATGCCTTCTGGAAGCCATCAGAGTGTGAGTTACTGTATTGCAAAATAATACCTTCAGGCTGGGTGTCTGCGTGCGTGTTTCAGTCTGTGTGAGGGGTGTACAGTATGTGGGTGGTGGTTTGTGTGCCTTACATGTGTATTTTATGGGTCATTAACTAATTGTCAACATGCTCAGAGTCACCAATTTAAAGATGCTAATTTAGATTACTAATTAGATTTGTTTGCCTCTTTTATGTGGACAGGATATGTGTGAACAAGTGTCTGCTTTATTACTCTTCAGAGTCCAATGCAAAGTTCTTCCTGGCAAGTAAATAAATAAAAGGCCCCTTTTTTAAATGATTATTTGAAGTGTTTGACAATAACTGACAACTATTGTGCAAACCTTTCGGGAGATACTTTTAAGAAGAATCGCTTTTTTTCCTCCATAAATTATGTCTGCTTGTAATTGAACAAGTTTCTCTTCTAAGAACAAGTGGATTACACAAGACAGGATGTCCGAAACGCTGATCATGTGGTACATTATCCTGACAACAGCAATACATGTGTGAGAATATGTCAGCCTGTGTGAACGGGGTCGTACTTCCTGCTTTGAACTGTTCTAAACTATTATAAATAAACCCTGTGTGGAAAGTGTGAGAAGAAGGCCCCTCTCTACTTTAAGAGTTACAGTATATACTGTAATGAGACCCTTCTGCTGTCTTTGACCAGGTGCTTGATTGCAAAATTGGTTTTCATATGTTTTTGTTAGCTGATTGTCTGGATTGTCTATTGAAGGAACTAAATTTAGTAATGTTTCATAGCATTTCAACAAACTCAGCATGACTCCTTTAATACTGAGTTATTGAATACTTGATTGTCAGAATATTCCTCAAATCAGAGTTTCTGTAAGTGTTTTATCTCAGTGTAGTCACTCATATTGGACGATCAACACTTCACAGCATTTATTTTGTTTACATTCCTGTGCCTCAGGATAGCATTTAAAATAAGGTCTAATAAAATACCGTTTGAATTTTTCCACGTGTCTCAAAAATCACATTTACAGTTGTTGGTTTTTTTTTAACTTCACAGATTTCGGCATTTACGCCTTAAACAAAGAAAACTAAGAGATTACGTCAGTGAGATGGTGGATCTCCCAAAGGTAAATAACAGCACATCTGATTCACTGTAAAACTCCATTTATTTACACTTACAGGCCATTACATTTGGTATACATGTTCAGTCGCTCTGTAATGCAGATCTCTAATCAGCCAATCACCTGACAGCTACTCAATGCATTTAGGCTTGTACGTCAGGTCCAGGCGACCGGCTGAAATTCACACCAAGCATCAGAATGGGGAAGAAAGGTGATTTAAGTGACTTTAAAACAGGGTTGTTGATGCCATACCGGCTAGTCTGCATATTTCACAAATCTGCTGTGATTTTCCCACACAGTCATGTCTAGGGTTTTCAGAGAATGCTCTGAAAAAAGGAAATATCCAGTGACCAGCAGTTCCCTGGCCACTAACTCCTTGTTGATGTCAAAGAAGACTGAGCAGACTGGCAACAGTAACTCAAATCTCAAATAACCACTTTTTACAACCAAGCTATGCAGAAGAGCATCTATGAAAGCACAGCATGTTTAACCTTGAAGCAGATGTGCTACAGTAACAGAAGACCACACTGGGAGTGACATTTGCCAGCTATGAGGAGGAATCCGAAATTAAATATTGCTGTTTGGGGTTTCTTAGATAGAGCAGATAAATGCATACAAAAAAAACTGGATGATGAGATTTTAATTTGTCAGAAGTGAACAGGCACAGAAAAGGTTTCCATGAGGAAAAAACACATTAAAAAGACATCACCTAGTGAGAGTCACAAATGTAATTCTGGAGCGCTGTAATTGCTGGAATTATATGAAAATGTGCCCAGTTTCACTAAATAAGCCGTTCTATGGTTACCTTACAGTCAGTTACGGTCTAACAATCTACTCCTGCTTACTGACTGAGTGCAGCTGAGCCGCAGCATAAAAAACAAACAGCTTCAAACAAAACAAAAAGCGATCCAAATGTTTTTGTCTGATTCCCTCAAAATCACTGTCAATCAGTCAGTAATCCACATAAACTCTCCAACATACTTTTAAAATGTATCTGCACAGTGTTCAGTAACGTTAGACTTTTGGTTCTAGTTTGAACTCCAAGTGTGTTTTCTTTTCAAAGCCAAAATATTTGTGTTGTGTGGTGGATTTCAACAGATGCAGATGATTATGTGCGACCTCAGTGCCAACTGGAATAACTCCTATCGGGAGCTGGAGCAGCGAATCCTCTCCATGGAGCAGAAGCTGGACGAGCTGAGTCGCTGCTTCCAACAAACGTCTGATCTGCTGTCTCAGGTTGTACGTCACCGCAACCCAGAGATCAGGTAAACAATACTTACAGATGCCAGTGTCCCTGCACAGATCTGCTAAAAAACACACTGTAGGATGTCATATATCATACGTATATTCACTTTGGAGAATAACAAAATTATTTTGTTGGGTTTTTTTTGTAGGTGACACGACTGCACGCAGTTGTTAAAAACAGTCCGTAGTGTTTTCATCTGAAGTATCCACGAATCCTCTCCAACCAGAGCTGCTTTAGACTCTTTAACATGCTGAACCACTTGGAGGACTGGCATACTCACTAAAGATCATCTTTTGGCCCCATTCTGAGTGTACTGCACAGTGACTCACTGCTGTTAAATTATACAGATAAAATAAGACCTAAATTCACTGCTGGGAAATCCGAGTGCATTTTCAGGAAATCTGCTGGGTTTTCAAGCAAAAGGATTGGTGACAGAGCCCAAGAACTAACCTGATCTCAGTCAAGGACTGTGGAGGATCCTTTAATCTGCAATAACAACATATCTGTAAACTTCTATTTTCAAGATATTATTGATGCTCTACATTCCTAGCTTATTCCTGTGGAATAAGCCATTTTGCATGTTTTAATTTTTGCAGTATTTCAGTGTTAATCCAACCATTTTCCATCATCTGAGACACACGGTGTCTCAATAATTCATCACTGTTGTGCTCTCCTGTAGCCGTTTAAGTAAATCTTGAATGAAAATGTGTTTAACGGTAATAGACTTTGGTGAGTGAAGAGAATGAAGTGAATGTCAAATTAAACTTGATGAAAAGAAAGTTTTATTGCAAACTCTAAGTCGAAGGGATCCCATGACTATTAACTGAAACTTGCAGACTTGCGTCGGCCACAGTTTGACGGAAGAAAAAAAAAAAAACATCCAACACTTTACACCTGTTGAAAATAAAGAAACTTCAGTGGCCTTATAAGCTCATCTTTTAGCAATCCAACTGCTCCATCTAGTGGTCAATATTAAAACACACAACAATAATCATAATAATAAAAACTACACGACTTTCTTCCAGATAATTGCGGATTCTTCAGCATCTCAAAGGAGCATAACATTTTCAGCTGTATTAAAACAGAAAACAAGATTTAATTAAACCTCTGTACAAATGTCACTAATAAGAAAGCACTTTGTGAGAACAGCTGCAAAACTGGACCAACTCTCTCTCTCTTTCTGGAGGATTAACTGGAGTTTTGTTTAAACTTAATCCAGTGCTGGAAAAAAAGCCTCCTTGTTGGCTACCTTTATTTTTTTTTTCATTTTATTTTATTTTTTTAAACTCCGGTAGTTAGTGTAGCAGCAGAAAAATGTATGAGAAACTAAATATGTAACATTTGCACATGGTAAAAACATGTTAATAACCATCTAAAACATGCTTATAATTCAAAGTCATTTAGAATGAGTGTGTTTATGTTTTTGCTTTATTTCTGTCACTGGAGGACACATGAATTAAACAGACTGGTGACAAGCAGGTGTCATGTGTGGCATTTCTATTTTGATTTGTTGCTTGAAGAAATAAAAACTGATCTATTCGTACTTCTGTCACACCGTAGGCTTCTTCGGTTTGTTACTTGTCCTGTTTTTAAGCTGGTGCCATATGTATGCTGAAGGCCTGGGAAACAGTTCTCCGCAGTCACACGTGAAGGGCATTCTGCATGTTCTCTTGACTTTTCTTTTCCACGTGCAGCCAGAGGGAGATTTTTTTGGAGACCCGCCCTTCAGGTGCTGCGCCAGGAGTTTAGCTCCTGTGAAAGTGTCCCCACAGCTAACACAGATGTAGCTTATGGCTTCCGCGTGCTGAATACAGTGTCTCAGGAGGTGCAGCCTGTGTTTAAAAGCTCGTCCGCATGGGCACTTGTGCGACCGGCGGCCTCGGTGGAGGTACCGGTGGCTGATGATGAGCGAGGGCTGCCGCAGGACAGCGCCGCACTGCCTGCAAGGGTAAGGCACCTTGGAGCGCCAGCTGCTGTTCATGCGTTTCATCAAAGCCAAGTGATGGCTGTCATTCTCAAACATGGCTAGGATGGTTGGCATTGGTTGTGAGGGGGGGTTAAAGAGCGCACCCTCTTGGTATGTGTCCCGGGGTCTTGAAAGCACAGGAAAAGGGGAATGAAGGTTACTTGAAGGCGGTTGGTTTGGCTGAGCTAGGGCACCATTTGTCCCTGACGTTTGGCCATCACTGTGTGTTCCATTAATGGCCTTGCTCACGAACTTGGTTGACTGCAGCTGGATTTTTGTGCTCTGGGCTCCTCGGTTATCCTTTGCCAACAGTGATGGAGTAGTAACAGTGCACGCCTTGGTGCTGACCACTGACGTGTGAACTTTGGTTACGTGCTCTACTAAATATTTCTCAGAGGTAAAAAGGAATTTGCATATGTTGCATGCTTTCGGCATTGACTCAGAGCAGAAAAGCACCAAAGGCGATTTTCTCCCTTTGGGACACTGGTGGCTATAGTACAAGTTTTTGTGACTGAAAACTTGGCCACAGATGTCACAGGCATACAGAGCCAAGTGGTGTTTCTTAACAGCACTCTCAGTTAGAAAGGCCTTCTTGCACAGAAAGCATTGATATTTTACTCTTACGCCACTGCAGTGCAGCAAGTGGAGCTTAATTGACTTAAACGGACCTCTGCCGCACACAGTGCACATTACACTATTGGCAGCAGGAAAGGGTGCACATGTCGTTTGGGAATCTGGACAGTCTGAAAAATGACCAGAATCATTGGGAAAACTGGAGTTGGAGCGACCATTTGTTTCAGAGTGATCTGGAGGCAGTTTATTAGGTTTAGAGTGTGTCATGACTTCATCTTCAGAAGCAGAGCTTGTTGAATCTTCTGCCATGTCGGAATCACTTTCAGTGCTAAGATCTTCATCATCTGCACCCAGTATGTACGCCACACTGTTTTTAGGCATCTCAGGTTTTATATCAGCTCTCTGTTCAGACTTCAGTGCTGGCAGTGAGTCATGTTGAACAGTATCTGCATTTTGCTGCATTGTCTTCTCATTAGGAGAGCTGTCACTGCTCTGCCTCTTACAAATCAACGAGGAATCTTCTTGGATAAACTCAGAGTCTGTACAGTGTTTCTCTGCATGCTTGTTCAGCTCCCAGACATTGCTGAAAGACTGATGGCATTTGTTGCAGACAGGTGGCAGATGCGCATTATCCAAGTGTGTAGAGAGTGACGTCAGGCGACGGAAACTAACCTTGCAGATGTGGCATGTGGCTTTGGTATTGTGGCTTTTATAATGTGAAATCAATTTCTTTAAGTTGTGGATGTTCTGCCCACATTCCCAACATTTTGATACCAGGTGCACATCTTCGTCGCTGCTCGAGTCTGCTGACATAACAGTCTGTGAATTTTGAACAGAAAAGACAAAAATCAGTTGAAATAGTCCAGAATATAGCACCTTGTTCCTGCATTTACTTTTATACCTGTGGCCCCAGAGACATGTGGACAATGAGTGGACTAAACATTCTGACATGGTTTGTAGTGATGCGCTTTGGTTCGCTCAGAGTTCTCTTTAATTGGGCTTCTTCTGTTAGCCATTTAGCATGAAACCAAATCATGGGGAAAAGCTACAAGTGTACCAACTCATCAACTGATTCGGACCAGAGAAAACAAACCACAGGTGTAAACATGCTCCTAAGATTTACAAACACTGTCTGAAATGGCTCAAAAACAAATGGTTGAACCAGATTTTCTAATGAACCATACGTTGGTGAATAAAAGATGGACCGATGGCTAGCTCACAGCACATCAGTGACCGTGAGCTAAAGTTCAGCCTCACACACCTGCTCACATGGCTGCAGGCTTTTCGTTTGTATTTATGATGTGTGAAGACATAAAACATTGTATAGAAGAGACAGAAAAATACATCAATAAGACACTGAAATATTAACCATTGATGAGGCCACAAGATTAGAATTTTTACAGTAGCCATTTTAGTTTTTTGAAACCAGACTGATGTGAAATGGTAAATGTTAATGGCACTAATGGAAACCAGAATTAACTAAATTAACTTTTTTTAAAATCAGGTGATTTGCCCCCTGTTGGCCATTTGATGATATGGTTCAAGGAATGATTAAGGAACTTTAGCACTGGCTTCACTTTTCAGAACCGGAAGCTACATCTATCTTTTTTATTCAGTTAAAGAGCTTCTAATATGTCAAAAATATAGTTTATAGTTTTTCAACCTTATTGTAAAGCAAAGCTGCCCAACCTTTAAAGTATTTGTGGCATTTTTTTTTTATTTGCACAAGTTGGTAGTCTGTACTTGCAGTTTTATGCCCTAATGGAATTAAAGTTAGTTAACCAACTTCCATGCTTTATTTCAAGAAGAGCGCGAACCCTAAGGTAGTCAAGTGGCAATCTGTGAGGCAGAAAAATTAAGTCGTCATGGAAATGCTAAAAACTAAAGTTACTCTTGTTGCCAGCTGAAACTGGATTTTTTTTAGATCCACTTTCCAAACACTCTGGTATTAAAAGTCCTAAATTTGTTCTCAAAAGACAGGTAGAGAAAAACTGTTTCGACTTCCATTAGTTCCCCTGTTTACTGCAACTCCAAAATAATATGAATATTTTTGTAACTCAACATCGGGTGGAGCTAGAACAGGCATCTGCTTCCACATCCATCTTTTACGTGCAGTCTATTGGCTTCCACAACTAAATAAGTTAATAATAAATTAATATTTATAACTGAACAAACATTTAAATGTCATCTACATAGCTTAATATCTGTTATTATCTGGAAGCTTTGTTGTTGAGTAAACCAAGGTCTTGGCTAGAAAAAAAAAACAAAGCAAAACAAACACAAAGAAATTAAAATCACCCCCTAAAATTCAAGATATTACCTCTCTGCTGTGATGCTGTGACAAGTATGCACTTTTTCAAAGTACACAGGTTAATAACAAAAATAAAAACAATTCAATAACATTTTTCAATACTTAAAATAAACATACTTTGTTTAGTAATGACTACTCTTCTCAGGCATCCACACTCCAGTATCACAGTGCCACTTTGCCATTGAACTATCAACATTTGCTGGAAGAAACAACACACGTTCTCTCTTGTGGCTGACTTAATACTATACTAGATGCACTTACCCCGTCCACAAATACCGGTAACAGCAGACGGTTCGTGCAACTCATTTACTGTGAAAATATAAGTAGCTTAACTTGGTATAATGAGCAAATCCAGCTGTAGGTGGGATAAAAAACAGGTCTCCATATTTCAAAGAGAAAAAGAACAATTCACTTTTACCTCGGGAAATCCTCCTGTCCTTTATGGCGTCCAAGATCGCTGTTCCGAATTCATCTACATCCGGTTTGAACCGGAAGAGATGAGCCTCCATCTCCCACAATGCATCGATGTGCTTTACCCACTGAGTGGACAAGCCAAGGCAACTCTAAATTATTCTTACTATAAATATAAATATTTTGCAGCTTGCTGCTGCAATTTTTAATCTACAGATTTATTAAAAAATAAATCTTTAATGCAAAGCGATCTCATGCTAAATTGCTAACAGAAGAAGCCCATTATTTATTTTATTTTATTTCATTAATTTTTATTTAAAGAAAATTATGAGACACCTTACTTTTTTTTTTCTGAAATCAAGCTTATACACTAAGAAACGTATTCCCCTGCATCTTCTAAATATCTCTTTTTATGCATATATGTTTATATGCATTTTATGTTAAATAAGCAGAGTGAGTGGATGCCTGAACAATGGAGAAGATTTGAAGAACCCTGGTGATGTTAGAGCTGTAGTAACTAAAGAGGGATAATGCTTATACCAGGAAGATATGGCAAATAGTATTTTAAGATGGGTTAAGAAGAGAAGTGATGGTCAGTGAGCGGAAGTAATAATTTATGCATAGAAGGAGCACTACAGATGTGATGTTTGCCTAAAGGGAGGGTGTTACAGCAAACAAGAGGAATGAAAGTTTGTAGAAGCAAGATGGAATTCATGTTCGAAAGAGCGAGAGGCAGGTGTAAGAGTGCAAAGTTGCAAAGAGTAGAGGTAGTCAAGGTAGATGAGCTTAGATATTTGGGGTCATCCATCCAAAGTAAAAGACAGTGCACAAGAGAGGTGAAGAAGAGAGTGGAATGAGACAAGTGTCAGGCGTGATTTGTGTCAGAGAGAGGGCAGCAAGAGCAACAGGGAAGTGACACCTGTCATGATGTATGGCTTTAAAAAAAGAAAGACAAATAAGATAAATGAACCAAAACAGTTAAACAATGTGAAGCAAAGGAGAAGATCATAAAGATAGATTTTCCTTATTCATTTATAATATTATCCTTCCAGATGTGTTTAGATCAGTGTCATATTAAAACAGTGGGTTTTTTTAAATTACTAGTTGAAATTGAGATTGTGCTGCAAGTCCTTGACGATAAATAGATTAACTTTATAAATTAAACAATTCAATAGATTTTTTGGCTAGGAGCTGAGCGTGCCGTTTTTCTTGTTTTTTTTTATGAAGAGAGAAAAACAAAACAAAACACAAAATACTGCGGGTTTACTTAACCCGAGATCAATCCAAATGAGTGCATAATTAAATAGTCGAAGTCAAGTTTTATTCAAATTTTTAAAAATGTGACTCTTTTTTGAAATATAGATTAAAATGTTCTTGTATAACAGCTTTATCAGATTTAATTCATTCATTCATTTAAAAATGAAGTCAAGTCAATAAAGTTTAATTTGACTTTGACTTGACTTCATTTTTAAATTAGGATGAAACTATGAAAAAAATCTGTTATACAGCTTTCATTACTGGGGAAATTTCAGATTTCAAAACAATGATTAAAACTAATTATATTATATTATATTATATTATATTATATTATATTATATTATATTATATTATATGTGTGATAAAATAGTTCCTGACAGGGGAACTAGTCATGTTTTAACTGTGTTTCAAATCGACTTCTTTTACATGACGAACAAGATGCATTTGTTTTGTACAAAAGAGATTTCCAGGCGGGTGGAACATTATCGCTTTCCTTATCCGCTCAGTTGAACCGTACACGGCAAACGCCAAGCCACGAAACAAACACTTCACCAGGAAGTCTTGGCTAGCGTTGTTTATAACCACCGTTAGGGTTGACTTATAATGATAGCTTCTAGCTAAATTTTACGTTTAAATGTTAACGATATTAAAAGCCATACCTTGAGGCGTCGGTATTAGAGGTCTGTCTTTTAGGAAACAGAATTTTAATTATAAATAATAGCTTTATCTCGGCTCTACTACCCGTCGTTTACAAGCTTTCTGTAAACATCAGCTGTTCCAGGTGAGTCGCGATATGTCCGAGTCCGGTCACAGTCAACCCGGCATGTATGGGCAAGGGCGCAGGAGGAGGCGACGCCGAGGGGACAGAGATGTTGGCCCTCCGGGGCAAAATCTGTCCGGACCCAGTCGAGATCGGGATTACCAACCGAGAGAGCGAAGGGTACTTCAAACGATATACTGCTTTGGCCTCTGATTTTATCTTCTCTACATCAAAATACTTACTCGAATCATTTTCTTTCCAGGATGGAAGCGAGGATCCACCAGGTCCTCTAATTCAGAAGACCCCCATCATTCTTGCAAAACCTCCCGGAGAAAGGGTAGGTGGGCTTGTCTTTGAGACCACAAACTATAGTCTACAGTTTAAATTTGTGAGGTATCATTTTGCTTACCCTAACCGAATAGGAAGAATAGCCAAAATCAAAGAATATTCACAATGCCAGAACAAAACGAGCCGTGCTTGTTTGTGCTTACGAAGCACTTCCATCTCCAATTCGTGCTGTTGTTTATATATTCTAAGGCTAAGCCCTCACAAAATACACCTGTCAGTGGAACACCAGTCCTTGAGAAGCCCATCATGCTAATGAAGGCCAGGGACGATGGAGTGAAGCCAGGGACACCTACTGAGTCGGCTGCACAGTCCTCTGGTCCACCCTCTAAGATAGAGAGGGAAGGGCAGCGACCTACTCAGCCTGTATACCAGATCCAAAACAGAGGAATGAGTGCTTCTGCATCGAGCAGTGCATTGGACCGTGAGTTGTTATAGACTCTACAAAAAGACATTTTATTTTCTTCTCCAAATTCAAAAGTATGTTCATGTGCAATAATTAAAGCCACAAGCTTTCATGTGACTTCCAGCCATGGTTGGGCAGTCCAAACTCCTTCCTCCGGAGAAAATGAAGCACAGCATTAAACTGGTGGATGATCAGATGAATTGGTGTGACAGTGCCATGGAGGTAAATTCATAGCATTTAATACATTTAGTTGATTTTGCAGATTTAAACAGTGCTTTCAGTTTACTTTATGATATGTGGTCAAAGGAAGCTGAGTGATTTTGTTGTGATGTGTTGCAGTATTTGAGGGACCAGACAGACATGTTGGTGGTGGGAGTTATTGGCTTGCAGGGAACTGGGAAATCCACCATCATGTCGCTGTTATCTGCCAACACTCCTGAGGAAGATCAAAGGTAAGGTTAAAGAATAAGATCAAGATGTAAAGTGTTCTGCACTACACACACTACTGAGGTTTTTGCAGACACATGACAACTAAATATACGGTGTTCAGTTTGGACCTGTGACAATCATGCTGATGGGTTAGGATGAAATGAATGGGACACCAGTTAGAGACCATTCCACACCTGTATAGCAACCACTGGGAAAAATCTGTATTTCCTGGATGGAGGTTGGCGGAAGTTGCATTGAAATGATTGCCAAAGTTTCAGTTACACCGGACTAGATACTATTTCATGACTTGCATTTAAAAATTTGGAGTCCCTAATGGTTTGGCAAAAACCTCCTTGTTGAGCAATATCCGCATGACTCACGTGAGAAATATCAGTAGTGTTTTGGTTTGGGCTAAACTCATGCACATAGGCTTAACTGGTGATTTTTAAATTGCAGAAGATTTGAAATGATGAAAGTGCTTAATTACACAAAAAGACAGGAAAAAGGTCTTTGGCTTGTCTTAAAGCACGCTGAGTGGTCACTGATAATAGAAAAGTACTCTATAATTGCCATTCACTTAAATTGATCCAACACACAAACTGTAGGGAACGGCGATGTGATGGCTGAAGCTCAAGAGATGGCGCATTTCATTTACTATTTAGAAGGTTATTGGTTTAAACCCTAGGTGCTCCAGTCTGCATGCCAAATATCCTTGGGCAACAAACTGATTCCTAAATTCCTCTCCGATGCATCCATCAGAGTGTGACGCACATAACCCAGGAGGTGCCCAGGAGGCACTTTCCCTTATTCAAGTGAAATGCCTACTTAAGTTAAGAGGGAATGAGGTAATACAACCGTAGAACTTGTCTGAATACATTTTATCCCTCCCATCAAAACGCAGAACATCTAGTTCCCAACCACTGAGCCGTGGCACATAGGTGTGTCGTGGAAGATTATGTGGTTCCACTCCTGCAGGGAAAAATTATCAATATGCTTTTTGTAACATTTTGTTTGGTGGTGTGCCATGTGATTTTTCTAATATGAAATATACTCAATATAATACTCTATATTTGTCTGATAATTACACATGCATTTCTTTTTTAAAGGATCAATGCGAGTACTTTAATAATTAATTTGAGAAAAATCACTTGAACAGTTCTTTGGAGGTGATATTGAATAAAAACGTGTGTTTGTTTGAACAGGAGTTTTGTATTCAGACCCCAGACTCAAGAAATCAAGGAAAGAGGCGGAAATCAGAGCACAGGGATTGATTTCTTCATCACACAGGAGAGAGTTATCTTCTTGGATACGCAGGTGTGAATGAAGTATTGTGATTAGAAATGACAGTTTCTACGGTTTACTGTAGTATTTTCTTTTTGCTGTCAGAATGTAAGTTGGTACAAACTGTCTGTAATGTTAACCTTGGAACTGCAAGATGTCTAACTGTGGTTAAGGATTTGTTGTGCTGAAGCAACAACATGTTTCACTGTGTTTAAATGTCATTCTTCAGCCAATGCTTAGCCCATCAATTCTGGATCATCTTATCAACAATGATCGGAAGTTACCTCCAGAATACAATCTTCCTCATACATATGTTGAGATGCAGGTATGTGGCTGGCCTGCGGAGGACAGTATATAATAATATGAATGCTGGTGCTAAACACCTGTGAACTTTAGTTTTGGGATTCATTGTTTGATGTTGGTTTAGTGATCGTATTTATTCTTTTCTACAAATAAAGCATGTTTGTACTCTCTGTATAATTCCTCTACAGTCTCTTCAGATCACTGCCTTCCTGTTTACAGTGTGCCATGTTGTAATTGTGGTTCAAGACTGGTTCACTGATTTGAACCTTTACAGGTAAGTATTTTAGGTCTGCGATGGACCTGTGCTCTCAAGATGGTTGTGATTATAATTTTAAAGCCCAATACTCTCAAAGGAATGCTGAACATTTCATGCTATATCTTAAAAGGATATTTGTTTTTGCTTTTTCATAAGCTCAGCAATGTTGTTCTTTCAGCCAGTCTGACATTTTAAACAGGCAAATCCAGACCTGTGTAAAATGTCAGACTCCATGCCCATCTAACATGTGCTGACATTTATTACCTTTTGTACGCCACAATCCATTTGGATCAGTTCATGACTCATTTTCTTCACACAGCATGACAAACAATCTGAGCAACTCTGGCTATGTGATTAAAAACCTTTTCCCTTTGCATAGCATTCTTGCCTAATGCTGAAAATATTGCCATTAAAAGCAAGTTTTCACTGGCTTTGTACATAGCTTAAAATGATATCTCTGTAGTAGAAAGCTACAGTTTTAATCAGCACAAATATTGATATGATTATGTATTGTTTTGGCTTCCTTTGGTGAAAAATCAATGTCAGATTACCAAATAATGTTTTTTACCAGGGTTATTGCCAAGTAGCATCTCACATTGGCACAGCAGGAAAATGGCAGATTCTGTATATTTGCATATGTAACTATCCAAGCAAATTTTACCTGTACTCTTTTTACCTGTAGAATTCTCATTATTATTGCTTCTTGTGACACAAATTGATTCCACAGCTGAAGTTATATTATGGTGTCACCTTTATGGACAGGTTTCTTCAGACTGCTGAGATGCTGAAACCTTCCACACCATCTGCAAGCCACGACAGCACCGGCTCTTCAGGCAGTGATGACGGAGCAGAGTATTATCCACATATAGGTGGCTGTTTAATGCTGACGCGCTATATTTGACACACAAACCAAATTTAAGCATGTCAAAGTTTAAATTTCTTTCTCCCCCAGTTTTCCTCCAGAACAAGGCCAGACGGGATGATTTCTGCCCAAGAAATCTGAAGAACATGCATATGGTGGTCGACAAATTAATGGCTCATTCTCACCTCAAATACAAAGGTGCAAAACTACAACAAATTTCTCTTTATGTTAATGTTTTATGTGTAAGTAGTAATGAATGCAAGTAAGGGAGCTGGTAGAAGAAAATGAATGTGATATGGTGGCAAAAAAAAAGTTAAGTAAATGGTAAGAAATTATCTACATTTAAAGTACTGGGACGATCGTGGCTCAAGAGTTGGGAGTTCGCCTTGTAATCGGAAGGTTGCCGGTTCGAGCCCTGGCTTGGACAGTCTCAGTCGTTGTGTCCTTGGGCAAGACACTTCACCCGTTGCCTACTGGTGGTGGTCAGAGGGCCCGGTGGCGCCAGTGTCCGGCAGCCTCACCTCTGTCAGTGCGCCCCAGGGTGGCTGTGGCTACAATGTAGCTTGCCATCTCCAGTGTGTGAATGTGTGTGTGAATGGGTGGATGACTGGTTGTGTAAAGCGCTTTGGGGTCCTTAGGGACTAGAAAAGCGCTATACAAATACAGGCCATTTACCATTTACTGTGCAAATCTTGAGTCACCCCTCAAAACATGAAAAAAAAAAAACATGAATGGAAATGCAGTGTATAAGGAAAATACGAAACTTTAAAGTCAGTATTTGGAATGACTACTTTTTCTCTCTTGAACTCTCTTAGGAAAGCTTTGTTATCATTTCTTTAAGCAGTCTTCAGGAACTGTTCTCCACATTTATTGAAGGACAGTCAAAACTCTTCTTTCGACGTTGGCTGCCTTTTGTTACATTTTCTATGGATGATTGCAAACAGTTTTAATTATTTTTGATGTCCAGGTTCTGGGGAGGCCAATCCATGACTGATATAGGGCTGGGCAATATGAGGAAAATCTATATTGTGTAATTTTTTTACTATATCAAGATACATGATATATATCGCGATATGTTTAAATAACCTCCAAAACAAGTGTCATTTTCAATCATGCAGTGCCAAAAATGACACTGGTGTACTCATTTTAATTTTTTCTACAAAGAATCTGAATGAATTGACATGTTTTATTTTAACAGTAACCATCAGTTTCATACAGGGATTTTTCACAAATGACTATGCTGTCACAGTAAGTCTCTTTCTGTGGTCAACACTACACCTTTAACGAATAAAGATCATAGCAGCACAAAAAACTTTGAGCAATAATTAACGAGACAAAACAACTGAAATTAAAAAGGTGCTCCTTTGTGCTTTACAACATATAAAAAAATGTGATGACCTCAAATTATAGAGACGAAGTCTACATAATGACTATAAAAACGACTGACCAAGAACAGTCACTGTTATCACAGATGGTTTATTTGAGGTTTTCTTTGGTGTTGGGAGACATTGACATGCAGAGTTTAAATTGGTCTTAATTTTGCAGTTGAACTTGTGGTACTGATACCTTTAGGGGCATAATTTTACAGCATGTTTCGCAAATTACCCCATTTTGTTTGGCATCCTCCTTGTGAAAGTCAAACAATAGCGAGTCTTATTCCCTCGCTCATCCGATACTCATGCTGTTGCTATTTTTCCTTATCCAGGAGTATATAGAGACATATCCTCAACGCAGTTGCTGGGTAGAAGAATTTCTGGGTGGGGGGTTTATAGCGCCCACCCCCAGACTGATAGTGTTCCTGTGAGTGTTTTTCTAGCCAGGTATGCTTTTATGGCATTGACAGTGTGTTTGGGATCATTCTCCCATGATCAATGTCAAAATTAATCCTTTTCTGCATTCATAACTCTATCAACACCACTGGCTGAAATACCTCCCCAAACTATGACCCTCTACCATGTTATACAGATGGCTGTAGACAATCACTGTTGTGCCTCTCTTCTGACCTCCATACGTATCACTGATGATTTAACCCAAAAGTTCTAGATGTGCATTTAGGAGTGGTAAAAGGCTCCATCAGGTTTATGGTGTTTCTAGATGAAAACCTTTTGTTTGCTTTGTACTTGTGAGCAAAATGACATTTTGTGACTGTTCAAAGGTTTTTAGTGAATGTGTTTGGTTTTGTAGTCCTGTAAACAAAGCATCACTTCTGAAGTGGATTAACAGGCTGGCCACAACTATAACATGTGTTTTATTCTCAGGAACATTATCCATGCTCGACTGCAATGTCTTCCCAGGCCTGGGGCAGGACTATCTGACAACCGAGGTCAATATGTTTTTGCTTCCTGTGCAGGAAAATGACGGGGAGGATAATTTGACCAAAGCAGGTTACAAACATTTATTCTTCTCATAAGGTAAAACTCAAGTGACCTCTCGTGTGTTGTGTGAAAAATAAATGAATCTTTGTATGTTGTTTAGGGTCAGGAACGTACCCACTGTTCTCTCTGCTCCCCGGCTATAGAGGACACCCGGCCTTTTCCACCATGGTTTCAAAACTCCGCAGCCAAATACTGGCCATGCCCCGCTGTCAGCTGTCACACACTATTCTCACTGAGAAAAACTGGTAAACATCATATCAGTACTATTTATATATAAATGAATAATTATTTTATTCATATTCCACTATTCAAAAAGTGTAGGTGACTAATCCATGGGAAAAAAGTGAGACAACCAAGTAAATACATCCTGCACCCAGGGTGAGAATCAGTTTTATGTTTTAAACTGGTTTGCTCAACAAAGCCATCATAAATGTCATTGTTTTTGAACTCTCATAGAAACAGTTTTTAATCCCTGTGGAAGAAATGCAAAATATCTATTAGAGATGAGGGGTCTCTCTGCTTCCCTTTACTTTCAGTGACTACAACCTGCTGTCTTTTTGTTTTGTTTTTTGTAAACAACAGAAAATGAGCGCTGGTGGTTTGTTGTGAAATAGTTTTCTGAGGTGCAACTTGCTGCATGTACCTACAAGCACAAAACTTTCAGAGTAGTGAAAAATATTTCTTGCTGTGGGATATCAGGTTAATTTTTTTCTCAACATGCTTAAAACAATATCAATTGAAAATGAAATACTACAGTGAAAAGAAACCTATTTCCATGCCATATAAAGAAAGTAAAAGTGTTAATAATTAAGGTTGGTGCAGAAATGCATAATATTTGGATTTTTTTCTTCTTTGTACTATGTCACTGTAATTTTGTGAAATCTTGAGACATTATTGGGATTTTGTTTAAGTTTATCCCTCTGTTTCCTGTCTTAACTTTCTTTGTTTTCACAGGTTTCACTATGCAGCTCGTATCTGGGATGGTGTGAAAAAGTCCTCGGCCCTCTCTGAATACAGTCGTCTGCTCTGCTGACACGTGTTTAACTGCTCTTATGTACAGTTTTATTTCACTGATCAGATCACACAAAGACGAAAGAAGTGCAGCTGAATGGGATGTTGAAAAAAAAAAACATCACTGGGACATAAAATAAATATAATTATTCAGACTTTGAGTCCTGCTTGTTCTATTCTGATAGTTACAGATAAAGTTACAGCCTGTGCAGAGGTGGTGAGCGGGAAAAGAAAGTGTCTTGTCTCAGCAGATCTCTAATAAAAATGCGAGAATAGTTTTTAAATTCAAGTCATTCTTGACTGTGTTTCAGTTTTGATGCACTGATACTTAACATGTTTTATAAGGTGAAAATACAGATTTCTGTCTTGTTATTACCTTTTTTAAAAGACTGGTGGGCCTGGTTTTTTAAAGATATATGTTGTATTGTAGAATGCATGTAGCATGCATCACAGTCAGTTTTTTTGGGGGGGGGTGGCTGTAGCTCAGGTGGCAGAGCAGGTCAGCCACTAATCAGAAGGTCGGTGGTTCGATCCCAGGCTGCCCTGTATGCAATTTGGGCAAGATACTAACCCGTTTTGCCTACTGGTGGTGGTCAGAGGGCCCGGTGGCGCCAGTGTCCGGCAGCCTCGCCTCTGTCAGTGCGCCCCAGGGCAGCTGTGGCTACAATGTAGCTGCTATCAGCCAGTGTGTGAATATGACTGAATGTAGTGTAAAGCGCTTTGGGGTCCTATGGACTAGAAAAGCGCTATACAAATGCAGGCCATTTACCATTTTCATTCAGTGCCACTAGAGTGGTTGCATGGTTAAAACATACTCTGCTGACAACTGAAACAGTCACTGGTTATCAAAGAAAAAAAAAAAACAATTCATGTCCGTTCTAAATGGTAAATGGCCTGTATTTATATAGCGCTTTACTAGTCCCCTAAGGACCCCAAAGCGCTTTACATATCCAGTCATCCACCCATTCACACACTGGTGATAGCAAGCTACATTGTAGCCACAGCCACCCTGGGGCGCACTGACAGAGGCGAGGCTGCCGGACACTGGCGCCACCGGGCCCTCTGACCACCACCAGTAGGCAACGGGTGAAGTGTCTTGCCCAAGGACACAACGACCGAGACTGTCCGAGCTGGGGCTCGAACCGGCAACCTTCCGATTACAAGGCGAACTCCCAACTCTTGAGCCACGATCGCCCCCTAAAAGAAAATGATTTGCAGCCTAAATGCAGCCTAAACATATTTTAGCAATAGAATGAAACGACTTTAAAGAATATTCCATCAAATATATGATACAAAAATCAGCAATTTAATAACACTAAAACTTCAGCTATGAATAGAAGCATATATATAGCCATCTGTCATGAATACACTGATACAAAAATCAATAAGGCATTTTATTATCACTAAAACTTCAAACAAATAAACAAACTGGAACTAAACAGGTTTTTAAACTAGTTTTAATAGATATTATTCTTCCTCATACATATGTTGAGATTCAGGTATTCTATGTTATTCTATTTTAACTTTGGAGAATTCTAACTAATACCAATTTAATTATCTAGATACAGGTTCTATGAAGTCTATTCATATATACATATATGCTGTTTCAAAGGCTTGTTTTTGATAGTCAGGTTCTTTCATTGTCAAAGGAGGAGTTAAGGAGTGGTCACAGCAAGAAGACCACTTCCCCCCAATAAGAATTACTTATAAACTGAACAGAAACTAAACAGAAATTCACTTCTATCTGACCATCACACAATGCAGATCTTTGTGCTGATCCTTGGGATGGTGCTGCTCCCTAAAGGCAAGTTTTTGTTCAGTTATCTGTTCTTTAACATTTTTAAACCAGCAAGTTCTGTAATATTCAATGAAATGTTTTCTTTTTTAATGCTTTTACAACAAGTGTCATTACATCTTAGTAAAGGTTTGTCTATTCTACAAATGATTGTACTATTTATTGTACTGTTAGCCATCTATTTAACAAACTGTTTTAGTGAATGTTTTAGAATATGTCCATACATTGGAAGCAAGAGAAAGTTTACTTGTCTTTATCTTTGTTTTATCAGCCTGTGCTTTGAAATGTTACGAATGCATACCGGACCTCTCTGGAAGCTGCGCTCAGACAACAAAAGCATGCCCTTCCAACACTCAGTGTGCATCAGTCAGAATAGCTTCATATGCAGGTTTGTATAGTTTTTATTTTATTCTTCTTTTAAACTGGTTCAGTTTTCAATGGTTCGTCTTTTTGTTGCAGGTGGTTCAAAACTGGTTGATATTAAAGGTAAAAGTTGTGCTGCGGCTGAGGAGTGTGTTCAGGCCTCAATCAACTTTGGAGGTGCGCAAACTCTAATTACCAGCAAGTGTTGCACCTCTGATCTTTGCAACTCTCAAGATGCCCCTGGTAATTTCTATCATGCTTCTTGGTATTTTGAAATGTAATTTCCTGTCCTTGAAACTTAAAAAATAAAAAATCTTTTTATCAAATATGTTGAGAAATTTTAAAGTGGGTCAATTGTCGTAGTTGCTTGAATAGATCAGGGCAAAATAATCAATCTGTGAAAAATTTTCTGATTGAAAATTCTCAAACAAACATATTAATAACATAAATGGTTTTTCTTTTGTTTTCTGTTGTGTTTTTTTTCCAAGCTGATGTTTTTGGCACACAGTTAAAATAAGGAGGGAAACAAATATTACAAATATTTCTGTATTCAACAGAGGGCAGCATCTCATCTCCAAATGGGAAAAAGTGCTTCCAATGTGTTGGAAACGATTGCACACAAACTCTAAACTGCAACGGAAATGAGGACCACTGCATCTCATCAGCAAGTAATATACCGACAGGATTCAGTGTCTGCATGTTTGTTCTTTTCTGCTCAGACAAATGTTCTGTTATTCCTTCCTTTCATTTCCTCAGTGACTGCAGAAGGACAAAAGGTGACTGTAAAGGGCTGCGCCTCCAAGCTGATTTGCTCAAGCACACAATCACCACAGATCACAGGAATCACTGCAGCAGAAATCAGCTGCTGCCAGGGTGACCTCTGCAACAGTGCTGGGATGACAACTACATCACAGCCCAGTAGTACAACTGCTGGCACTACAGCTGTTGGCCGTCTGCTCTTTGTCACAACGCTGATCTCTCTGGTCTTGTTCTCTTAGCTGATGAAACAACAGCATCACATCCCAGCTTTTCATATGACTGTCACAATGTTTCCTCCCATTTCACCAGACCTTAAAAAATAATTGAAAATTTTGTAACTAAATATAATTTTCGGTTTGTGGAAAAAAATTAACGAATAAATTTCTTAAAATCCTATATGCATCTCTGTTTCCTTTAAGTCTCAAAATCATTTTGCACGCACATTTAAAGGTTATCGTAAGGAGTCAGTGAGACATTTTCCTGAATTAATAGAAAAGTAAAATACAAATATGGTGGATTTTGACAATTATGTGTAAACAGAATAGCACAGAGTTAGTGAAGGAGTGCTTACAGTGCAAAGTGTACTCATTATTCTTGAACTGTCACCTACTGACTGCCTTTCAAGTTTGTGTGACTAACACACAACCAGATGATGATGTAGAGTCAAAAATGTAAATACACTGATCATGGGCATTATTGGTCCAGCTAGGTTTGGGTGATTTGCATTTTTTTTTTTGCAGATTGTATTTACTCTAAGATAATCTATTTAGAGTATTTATATTATAATACATTATATTATAATCTAATTTATTATATTAGATTATATAATAATTATATAATAATCTAATACAAACTCATATAAGATTTGTTTGATGTTCTGGCATAAACACACATATGAATACATTCTTAAAATGTATGTGTACGCGATAGTCAATATTATGGGTTATCAAATTAATAAGACATAAAGAAAATATGGCTGAACTAATCTACCGATCTGCGGTAACTCGTTAACAGATTTGCCGCATTATGGCGTTAATGTCATTTTAAGGAGATTAACGCTGACAGCACTAGTGGGAATCCAATGAATATGACTGCACATTTACACCGACATCATCCTAGTGCAAAGGCAAATGGAAGCAGACAAAAACTACGGAGCCCCGCAGGGGACATGGGAGAAAAAAAAATTAAGACGGACTTTTGCGAGATCTCGCAAAACAAACTCGGGATCTCCCAAAAGATCCCGCTCCTTTTTGATAGCGTTTCAGTTGAAGGGTGCGGTGCTACGGTACGGGGCTCCATACGGTGCGGACATGGAGGAGGATTTAGAACATTTCTTGCGGTCAAGAGAGGTCCCACACGATGACATCATGCACATGCAACAAGACAAAGTACGTATAAACAACAAAGCATTAAACACCGCGGTTCAAAAGGCGAGTAACTTGTTGAAAAACCGAGGTCGTATATGCAGGCCTTTAATGTTAATTCTTGTAAATATGTTCAGGTTCATTAAACATAACTTGTTAAGTGCACATATGTTTTGAAATTTCAAATCGTGTCCAAATTCATGGGCTGCATCCTCCCGAGGACTCGGGCTTCGTGGTCTACGTGGGCCGGGTCCTCAGAAGGTCGGGTAGGCCGGAAGTAAACGGCTGGGGAAATTGGACGGTCTAGCCTTCTGATTAGCGTCACCGCTGTCTCGGTGGACTGTAATAAGCTCGTCCGTCTGCTCCTTTCTATCTAAAATATAAGACGACACTGGAGTAAATTCTTGACCATCTCACACTTCTGTTTAATCAGTTTTCTGTTTGACGTTGATTAAGCGGTGTAAAACCAAGGTGGAATCCACCTGGGGGATTAATAAAGTTTTATTTTATCGAATTTAATCTAATAACTTTAATCTCAGCCAAACCGTTTTACTCACGAACAAATGACACACTGAAAAAAGCCAAACATTAACATTTTTAGGTTGTCTAAGTGTTTTATATATTACGTTTAGCCTGAGTAGCAAAAGTCCGTGGTGATCTGAAAATAATGTGCTGGGAGTTGTGCCGTTCTCGGCGGCTTTAGTGACCCTTGAGCTCTCGGCTACCTATCGAGCTGGTGGGTAACAGACATCAAGGAAAACGTCGAAGCACTTTTGCAAAAATGCAAATATCTTGATAAACCGAGCAGACACAGACACAGCTGGGGGCCGGCGGAGCTCACGGGCGCGTCACTGCAACTCCCCCTGGCTTCTGCTCCGCGGCTGCTGGGCGAGCCCTCATCTGGGACTCT